>NC_091617.1:149037721-149340361 GCF_027580195.1 Bos mutus | reverse complement strand
ACCCTACTCTTACAGCCCTCATCTCCCAACCCAGATCCAGACTACCTATTTCCACCAGACAACCACTCTAAGCGACTTGGAATAACTAATCTATAGTCTATTAAAATTTATGTTTGTAAGTGTATCAACTTGAGTTTATGTCATATTGTAGTTATTACTTATGTGTATATATATTTCTGGTGGGCAGAACAGCACTCCACCTCCCTCCAAATTATGCCAACATCCTAATCCCTGAAAATTGACTGTGACATCACATGGCAAAGGGCCGTGACTGTGTGCTTGGGTGGGGACAGGGCGGACATTCTGGATGACCCAGTTGGGCCCAATCTAACCACAGGAGGCCTTAAAAGCAGAGGCTGGGTCCCTGCTGTGGTCACAGAGAGACGTAAAGACGAGGGAGAGGAATCAAAGATGGACGGAGGGACCACCAGCCAAGGAGCAGCTAGAAACCAGAAAACGCAAGAAAACAGAATTTCCAGGAAGAAATGCTTGTGGTGTTGACTTCTCCATATTAGACCAGTGAGGCCTGGGTCAGATCTGTGACTACCAGACAGTAAGTGAGGAAACTTCTGTGGTTTGAATCCACTAAATTCATGGTAAATTGTCACTACGATAGCAGAACTACTGCAACATTATATTGTGTATATGTTTCTGGGTGTGTGTGTGTGTGTGTGTGTGTGTGTGTGTACGAACCCACGTATCCTTGCTATGCCAGAGGTCTCAAGGAGAGGATGATGTCTGATTAGCCTTTGCGTCCTTTGTAGAACCCAGGAAGGGCCAGCTCAACGTGGCCATTTCATACGTACTTTTGGAATTCCCCCAACCTATGAGCAATTTTTTCCTTTATGTTTTCTCACTGTGATAAAAGTCACTTAATATAAAGCATATGGTTCAGCAGCACTAAGTACGTTCACATTGTTCTGCAACTCTTACCACCATCCGTCTCCCGAATTCACCTTCCTGAACTGAAACTCTGTTCCCATCACACACGAACTCCCATCCCCCTCCCCCTGACCCCACCCCGCCCCGGCCCGTGGCATCTACCAGTGCGCTTTCTGACTCTGTGAATTTGACTCTTCTAGGTATCTCAGCACCTGGGAAGAGCCATGATCAGTGTATATTCGGTATCACTTAAAAATTAATCATAGAAATGGGTTTTTAAGGTTAACTTAATACACACCTTACAAACAGATTGTCCCTTCTTTTTCCACTCCCCTGTGCTGTACAGGAGGTTCTCGTTAGTGATTCACTTTATACATGGTAGGGAATGGATGTCAATCCCAATCTCCCGTTTATCTTATGACTCCTCCCCCTTGGTGTCTGGACTTGGTGTCCATGTCTGTGTCTCTATTTCTGATTTGCAAATAGGTTTATCTGTACTATTTTTCTAGATTCCACACACTGTTTGGTTCCACTTATATGAAATACCTGCTGCTGCTGCTGCTGCTGCTAAGTCGATTCAGTCGTGTCCGACTCTGTGCCACCCCATAGACGGCAGCCCACCAGGCTCCCCCATCCCTGGGATTCTCCAGGCAAGAACACTGGAGTGGGTTGCCATCTCCTTCTCCAATGCATGAAACTGGAAAGTGAAAGTGAAGTCGCTCAGTCGTGTCCGACTCCTAGCGACCCCATGGACTGCAGCCCACCAGGCTCCTCCATCCATGGGATTTTCCAGGCAACCGTACTGGAGTGGGTGCCGTCGCCTTCTCCCCTTCCCAGGTTGCACTAGTGTAAAGAATCCACCTGCTCATATAGGAGATGTAAGAGCCATGTGTTTGATCCTTGGGTGGGGAAGATCCCCTGGAGGAGGGCGTGGCAACCCACTCCAGTGTTCTTGCCTGGAGACTCCCATGGACAGAGGAGCCTGGCAGGCTACAGTTCATGGGATCGCAAAGAGGCAGACAGGACTGAAGCAACTCAGCATGCATGCATACACTGATCGGGGCTAACATTCATTTCTAGGACCAGAAAAATGGGAACGAGACGTAATGAGAGGGATCCGACGTCTTCGGGGTTGCCAACGTTTCTCAGTGGGGAAGAGGCTTTCTGGGAGGAGGCCATGGCCCACATCACAAGGACAGCCTCTCTGGCATGTAATTATCTCATTAAGTAATGATGCCCTGAAACCCAGGCTGCCACCAGGGAGAGCCTTGTGCCTCCCACAGATGGTTAGCAGCAGAGGCTGGGTAGCTGCAGGACAACAGAGACAGAGGCAGGGTCCTACCCAGTCCCCCCACCAGGCTGAATCAGTGGTTGGAGGGTTAGGGAGGCAGGTGCTTCACGCCAGGAGGCTGGAGAGGAGCCTGAGGCCGGGAGGGGAGGGTGACACCTGTCTCCAGGGAGGAGACACCTACTAGGAAGCCCTGATACCCACCTGATGGACAGGACCTGGGGTTCCCTGGCGAGTCACAGCGCCTTGTCCTGGATGCAGCAGCTGACGGACCAGCCCAAACCAGCCAGGCCAGGATGCCTGGTGACGCGGCAGGGCTGATGATCCCACAGCTGATGGAAATCGACCTCGGGTCAGGAATCAAGAAACACTAAAACAATAGATACAGAGACAAGCTCTTGTGCTGATTAGGCCAAGGCGATAAGACACGTGTGGGTCACTTCTTGCAGAATCCTCGAAAAGTCCGAAACAGCCTTCATCTGATGGACGCGTTAGCATGGGCCAGGCACGCAGGCAGGCGGAGGCGGCACTTCCAGTCTTGAAGGAGGAAGAATAGATAAGGGGCTCTTGCAGATAAAATCTAACTGGCATTTTTCATACATCACGCAATTAATCGTCACCACAGCCGATGAGGTATCTGCCAGGATCGCCCGCTTTACAGAATATACTGAGTCCTGGGGAGGTTCAGAGATTCACGGAGGGCCAGAGGTTGAGGACTGAGCCCCAGGTCCTGCAGCTGGTGGGTTGCAGGGCTGTGTGTCAGTCCCGCTCCTAGCACCACTACCCCTCCCAATTCCTGGCAAGGCGGGATTCCCCCCAGGAAGCTTGAATTGGGTTTAGGGAAAGGAGGGTATTGTGTTCAGAGCCAGGGCTCCGGAAAGCACACTGCCTGGCTCCTGGTTGCTTTTTCCTTTCTCTGCCTCAGTGTCTCCAGCTGTAAAATGGGGATGAAGTCTGTATCTCGGAGGTTGTGGTATCGATTCTGTGGCACCAAAGTCGTGCTGGGAGGTCCCGGAGCACAGACCGGCTCATGGCACACACAAGCTCTGTGACTGACCTTCTCGTGGTCTCACTTTGGTGCTGAGGAGCTGGTGACCTCGAGCAATCTACTTTCTTTGACCATCCTTCAGGGGGCCAACTGCACAGTTGGGCGAGAACCTGACTTCTGAGAAAGGTGATCCCCGAAGGAAGAGGGAACCAAGCGTCCCAGCCCAGGAAGGTCACGTGGCTCTCATTCTAATTTCCCGACTTTGGTTTCTTAGTCGTTCAAAAGGAGGGTTGCTGTGAAAATATTGCATGGCTCCACCCCATCTCTCAGCTGCTTCTCATCCGGAGATAGCATCTTACGGAGGAAGGGGCTGTTTCCTAAAAGCCACAGGTCCCAGAAACACTTGAAGCCTTTCTGGAAGCAAAGGGGAAAGGTCGGCGTGGCTCCTGGAATGGTCACATGCATTTGTCACCCTGTCCCTGTCACTGCAGCGAGGCTTCCCCGGTGGCCCAGTGGTAAAGAATCTGCCTGCCGATGCAGGAGACGCGGGTTCAATCCCTGGGTTGGGAAGAGCCCCTCGAGGAGGAAATGGCAACTCAGTCCAATATTCTTGCCTGGGAAATCCCATGGACAGAGGAGCCGGGTAGGCTACAGTCCAGGGGGTCACAAAGAGTCAGACACGACTGAGCAACTGAGCAGCAGCAACCTCCTCACTGCAGCACGGGGCACAGTGGTGTGATTCAGCGTGCGTGTGTCGTGTGTGTGTGTGTGTGCATTTGATGTCCTGGGAGCAGCCTCGTGCTTCGGGGTACAAATTCACCCTCATTGCAGATGGTCCTGGAGGAGTGAGAATGGGATCAGCCATGCCCAGGTCAAGTACCACAGCTCAGCTGTTGGCTGGGAACTCGCCAAACAGCAGTATCCGTTACCAAGGCAACCATGGCGTCTGAACCATTTGAAAGCACTTGACAGGGACACAGAAGTCTCAGCCCTGCCCTGGCTCACTACCTCCCCACCGGCAGCCTGATTTAAGATGCATGCCTGTGAGAGTCATTAGGCCATTTCTCAGCTGAGGAGACTGAGGCAGCTCAAAGCTGGGTCCCGCTGGAGGCAGAGGTGACACAGCACAGCTCTCAGACCCCCATCACCCGGGCCTTGGCATCAGGGGGCCGCTGCTGAGTCACCGCTTCTGGCAAGAATTCTGTCATTGTCTTCTGTGCCAAAGTGTCTCCCCCCACCACTTCCTCCCTCTCCCTTATCTCTTAAACACAAGCAGCTACCACAGCTGGACACAAAGGAAGAGAACCAGCCCAACTCACGAGACTCTCCTCCAGCTTGGGACTTAGCCCAGCCAGGGGTTTGCCCACCTGCCTGCACCCACGGGGCCCTCACCTGGAGGAAACCCATGAGGAGGGGCGTTAGGGAGCTCGGGGCAACTGACCAGTCATCACAGGAACGGGCTTCTTCTTATGCATTCAGACACCCAGCTGTGTGAGTCGCTCAGTCAAGTATTGTTCAGTCGCCCAGTCGTGTCTGACTCTGTAACCCCATGGACTGCAGCCCACCAGGCTCCTCTGTCCATGGGGATTCTCCAGGCCAGAATACTGGAGTGGGTAGCCATGCCCTCCTCCAGCAGATCTTCCCAACGCAGGGATCGAACCCTGGTCTCCTAAACTGCAGGCAGATTCTTTACCATTTGAGCCACAGGAGAAGTACTTCTGAAATTGACTTCAGGCAGTCTGCAAGATCCTGAACACTCTGAAAAGCCAGCTAGGGTATTAAGACTTTCCGAGGACTGTAGACGTTGCTCACAAGTGTGAGGTGCTCTGCAGGTGGACACACCAGTGTTCCCACACCCACCCCTCCACCACACCTCCCCTGAAGATGCGCAGCTGGAGAAGCCCACCCAGAGGAGCATCAGATCATCACTCCAGCGCCCGGCGGAGATGAGTCATTTCGGCACCAGGAAGACCAGGGAAGCGGGGCTGGGTCCCCAGCAGCCCACGTCCTGCCATCTCTTCCTAGTGCACACACTTAATTCTTTCATAGATAGAAATATCCCAGAACCTAGCACTGGTGTGACACACCATCGCCTCCCACAGTAAAAGGACCCTTGGGCTAGTGGAATATGGATGACTTCACACATTTTTCCTGCACACTCGCACATGACACAGCACTCCAAACTTTCCAGGGGTGTAGATTGAGGGGTGGGCTGTAGGCTTGTCAAAGGTGACTCCGTTCATACTTGGGGGCATCACCCTGATGCTGGGAAAGATTGAGGGCAGGAGGAGAAGGGGACGACAGAGGATGAGATGGTTGGATGGTATCACTGACTCAATGGACTTGAGTTTGAATAAACTCCAGGAGTTGGTGAAGGACAGGGAGGCCTGGCGTGCTGCAGTCCACGGGGTCGCAAAGAGTCAGACACGACTGGGCGACTGAACAACAACAATACTTGAGATACCAGGGCCATGTTTCCCTCGGTCTACACATGCTGGGAAAGACATTTTCTGTACCATCCAGGGCCCTCATTCCTCAGAGTCTGCTTGCACAGCATGTTTACTGTGAGTAGATGGTTCCCCAAGTTATGATGACTCTCCATATTGGAAATACCTCCATTTGGGGTTGGGGCAGGGTCCCCCACCTCCCCAGCAGATGATTCTCTCCTGGGAGAATGCAAGATGATCTCGTAACTGTTCAGGAACTTTTCCCTGGAACTGCTCTATGGACAGACTCCCCAGTTGCCCTCCACCCCCTGGGGTAGAGGCATGGAGATGCTGGTTGTGGCCCACGGGGAAATCCTCCTCTCCAGGAAGCTGCCACACCCCACTTCTCCAGACTGGGCTTCAGGCAAAGCAGACCACCCCTATGTAAGATGTGCCAGTGAGGCAGGGTTTTGCCCGGCTCAGAACAAACCCACCCACAGGGCCTGGTTCACACCTGCACCCTTGGGCACCCACCGCAGGCTCATCCAGCAAAGCCCCGTACAGATGCTCCCTGGAATGTTCTGGGAACGACTGTCCTGGGACCCTCCAGGGCTGCGTTTGTGAGCCAGGCCTGCTGCAGCCACGCTGAGCTTACACACACCTGCTCACTCACACTCACACATTCGCACACGCACACTCACCCAAACTCAGGTCCACGCCCTCAGACACGCTCCTAGATGCCCACACAGCCTCACAGGTGCCCACCCCATCTTTGCCAGCGGCACTTCTACTTCTCACTGATTCCCTTTAGCCTTGAAGGTGTCTACAGGAGAAGAGGGCCCTGCACGGGGCTGGTGAGGACGGGGGGAGGGTGCACGGGGCCCAGCCATCAGGAGACAGACAGGCCTCTGGAAGCAGCCATGGGCAGGTGAGCTGGGCAGCGGCGTGGCTGATGTTAACCCATCACACGGAAGGACCAGGTGTGTCGCCCCGGGGCTTCCTCTTGGGCTCAGCAGTGAAGAATTCGCCTGCAGTGCAGGAGACACGGGTTTGATCCCTGGGTCGGGAAGATCCCCTGGAGGAGGAAATGGCAACCCTCTCCAGTATTCTTGCCTGGAGAATCCCATGGACAGAGGAGCCCGGTGGGCCACAGTCCATGGGGTCGCAGAGAGTTGTCTGAAGGCTGTTCCACTGTCACCTGCCCCGGCCCTGCCTACAGACACAGGAATCCAATCCAACCCTCTGCCCCAGCCTCGCCCCCTGAGACACGCAGCAGGCAGATCAGGGAATAAGTAAGGGCTTTTGTGCCATAAGTTGCTGAAAAAATCATGATTGCTCACATTTCGAGGGTTCCCCATGGGAGGAAGAAAACATGTGTGTGCCTCATTCCCGAGAATGTGCTAAAATTCAGAGAAGTTAGCATTTTAAAATGAACATAGTCATAATGTGAGAGGGGTGGATTTGGAGTTTCTTCATTTATGTCTTTAATGTGGCCATCGTTTCACAATTTTAAAACACTTTTAATAAAGGGGAAATATGAGTCCATTTTCATTTCTCTGACCTTTCAAGTGGGCCTTGGGATTCCTTCCCTCATCTGCTGACCTTCATTCCTTCCCTCATCTGGTGACATGGTCACCAAGCAACACAGCTTCAGGGGGGTCTGGCCCTCACATCACCCCTCTAGGTCACCACACCACGCTCTCCACGAAAAGGAAACTTCCAACACAATTAGTAACATCCAGAGATTCGCATTTCCTGGCTGGCCCTGGAGGGGCACCCCCAGCCGCCACAGAAATCTTGTGAGCCATCACCGACGTGCAAGCAAAGGAGAAGTGAGCAGTTTGCCCACTGGGGTGGTTTCTGCTTTCTTGGAAAGTTTGCTCCATAATCCTTATGCTTAAGTCATCCCCCGATATTAGTAAGCACAGTTTACTCAGAGCAGCGTAGGATTCCTGAGCTGCGGGAGTCCAGTGAATGTCAGGAAGCACATATCCCTCCTGGAAGGAATCTGTCCATCTTCCCGGAGTTAGGGCTGCCCTACTGGAGCTAGTTCCTTCTCATTCAGCACTGAGAGGTTTTCTACCCACTGTCCAACTGGACTGTCCATCTCTGAATGACACAGACTCAGAATCTAGTCTTTTGTTTCCTTCCAACCTTTGGAGTGGTGTTGGAGAGGACTCTGGAGAGCCCCTTGGACTGCAAGGAGATCCAACCAGTCAATCCTGAAGGAAATCAACCCTGAATATTCATTGGAAGGACTGATGCTGGAGCTGAAGCTCCAATACTTTGGCCACCTGATGCAAAGAGCTGACTCATTGGAAAAGACTCTGATGTTGGGAAAGATTGAAGGTGGGAGGAGAAGGGGACGACAGAGGATAAGATGGCATCCTCTTATCAGAAGATGGCATCACTGACTCAATAGACATGAATTTGGGCAAACTCCTGGATATAGTGAAGGACAGGGATGCCTGGTGTGCTGCAGACCATGGGGTCACAAACAGCTGGACACAATTGAGCAACTGAACAACTGGTTCAGTTGTTCCAGAGGAACCAGCTGCCTCCTTCTGCAGGGGCTCTGGTCCCTCTAGGGTAGACTGGACTCCTTTCTGGAGGTTAACTAGTTATCTAAACCCACATGTCCTGTGCTACATGGGTTCTCCAGAGCTGCTTATTTGGACATCCACCAAAAAAAAAAAAAAAAATCCTCCTAAGATGAACTTTTTACCCCATGGAAGGAGCCTGTGGTGCTTCAGTGAAACTTAGAGATATCCAGGGTTCTTTTTCCTCCGTTTTCCTACACTTGGTAGCATGTGGGTGACCAAGTGGGAGTCAGACAGGCAAGGCTTCATTTCGGATCCACTGACACACAGCCGCTGGACCTGAGTATTTGCCTCCATCCTTAAAGAACACAGGATGAAAGATACCTGTGATCAACCACTTGCACTTCACACACTGCAGTGTTGCATGAGACACACACTGCAAATTACTTTAGGAAGTTATGCTTGCTAAGTTGCTTCAGTTGTGTCCGACTCTGTGTGACCCCATAGACAGCAGCCCACCAGGCTCCGCCGTCCCTGGGATTCTCCAGGCAAGAACGCTGGAGTGGGTTCCCATTTCCTTCTCCAGCTTAAAAATACTCTTTCCAGATGGTGTGTGTGGTGTGTGTGTGTGGGGGTGTGTGTGTGTGGTGTGTGTGTGTATGGGTTGTACGTGTGTATAGTTTAAGAATAACAAAAATATACAGTGGGATAGTACTCAGCCATAAAAAGGAAATGCAGGTCCTCCCATTTTGATGAGGGTTTGACTGTTTTTCTTTCATGTGCCTAAAGGGAAGCGATCACGAGGGAGCTTATCCAATGGAAATCCCACTCCCAGGGATGCTGTGGAGAGAAATACACACACAACAGTTGGACACAATTGAAAAACTAAACAAGAACAACAAACCTCTGGAACCAGCTGCCTCCTTCTGCAGGGCCTCTGGTCCCTCTAGGGTGGAAGGGCTGCCAGCCTCGAGGGGACGGGAGCTGGGTAAGTATAGTGCGGGCAGCGTGATGGGCAGCGTGACAGCGAGATGCCGCTCTAACTACAGGGTGACTCTGCGCCAACATCCAAACAAAGATGATAACAGGCTGAGAGGGCAGGGAGCGCCTGTCCTGGGCGAGCTCCCATCGCATGGCAACTCTGTGCAGCTGCTTGATTTCTTCAGGTCTCACTTCAAGACTTTCTCGGAAAAGCTTCTCAGCTTCTCCCTGCCCTTCCTCTGCCACTAACTCCCACCTGACCAGCAAAATGCTCTGAAGAGGTCCTCCAAGACACACGCTGCAAATTACTTTAGGAACTTATGCTTATCCAGCTTAACAATGCTCTTTCCAGAGAGTGTGTGTGTGTGTGTGTGTAGTATAAGAATAACAAAAATATACAGTGGGATAGTACTCAGCCATAAAAAAGAATGAGATAATGCTGTTTGCAGCAACATGGACCTAGAGATTATCATACTAAGTGAGGTCAGACAGAGGAAGACAAATATTACACGATATCACTTACATGTGGAATCTCAAAAATAATACAGATGAACTTATTTACAAGACAGAAATAGACTTACAGACATAGAAAACCAACTTATGGTCACCAAACAAGGATTGTATATAGCACGAGGATCTATATTCAATATCTTGTAATAACCTATAGTGAGAAAAAACCTGAAAAAGAATATATACACATATATATGTACGTGTGTGTGTGTAACTGACTCACTTTCCTGCACACGTGAAACTAACACAACACTGTAAATCGACCATGTGCGTTGTCGTGCTCAGTCACGTCCAGCTCTTTGTGGCCCCATGGACTGCAGCCCGCCCGGCTCCTCTGTTCGTGGAATTCTCCAGTTAAGATTACTGACATGGGTTGCCATTTCCTACTCCACAGGATCTTCCTGATCCAGAGATTGAACCCGAGTCTCTTGCATCTCCTGCATGCCTGCATGGCAGGTGGCTTCTCTACCTACTACACCATTTTTTAAAAAAGTAACCTTCCACAAGGGTAAGTAGGTACAAAAATACTGTATCAGGACCTGAAGCTGATGACCCAAGGGCAAGGCTGGCAGACTTTCTTTAAGGATCAGCAGTAGATATTTTTGGCTTTTTGGACCATTTGGTTTTTCTGTATTCACTGAGCTCTACCAGTGGAGTGTGCAAAAGCAGCATTGACCATAGACGTGATCGGGCGTGAATATGTTCCAATAAATCCTTATTTATGGATGATGCTAATGTTTAAATTTCATAATTTCCGTGTGTCACAACACATTGTTCTTCTTTTCATTTTTTTCCCATTAAAAGAATGTGAAAACTATTGTTTTTACCTTTAAACCACTTAAAAATGTCAAAACAGTTGTTAGCGTGTGGGCGATACCCACAGAGGGCAGGCTGGTTTTGGCCTGTGGACGAAAGATGGCTGATCCCTGGTCTAAGACACTTCAATCAGTAACCAAACTGTTACGCTCACCTCTGCTGGCACTCACGCACACTACATTGTCCATGTTATAAAACACCCTCAAAAAATCAACAAGGTGAAATTGAAGAACACATAAATCAACATTCTGGAATTTTCTCTCTGAACACCTCCAGCGGATCGTCTGACAGAGTCTTGGAAGTGCGTGCACCCATTTTGGAGATATCTGATCTAGCAAATGAGACAATTTTCATGAGACCTATGTTTTCTATTAGCCTACTGTTTCGAGAGATCAAGGATTGATGTTGCGTTCAACATCACATTCTGAGACAGTCTGGTAAAATGAAGACGGGCCAGATTATAATCACCAGTCTTGAAGAGAGAAATGAAAAGGAACTCAGTATTTCACAACCAGAGTAGGGCCATGCTAGAATCACTTGGCTCCAAATTGGCAGGAGGACTTTGGTTTGCTCAAAACCGGTTAATCTTGAGCTACAGGGACAATAAGTCTATTATTTTGTCTCAACTGGAGAAGAAGGACCTAGCTGCCCTCCTTCCACCTTCTGCTTTGCTCTCTGAAGGACTTGAAAGCACCCCAACTTCTTTTTCAAGGTCTGATCGTGACTCTAAGGGGTCAGCCTAGCCTTGGAATGAGCCATTATCGGATGTCCATAGAAACAGTATACGTGGGATGAATCCTTGTTTATCTTCTGTAGCCCATGGGTCCCAACTTAAATCTGGATCAGCCAACAATCTGAACCGCTCCATCATCTCAGGTTTAAATCTTTCCCCCAGAACTAGAAGCTGACTCAAGAATGGTCTAAAGAGCCCTTCCTCGATGCCCTACACCCAAGGGGAAACAATGTCAGGATTGAAGTTAGCAATGAAACAGGTCCAATCGTCATCACTGTTCCTGAGTGTCTGTTGAAAGTGTTAAGTCACTCAGTCATGTCTGACTCTTCACAACTCCATGGACTGTAGCCCACCAGGCTCCTGTCCATTCTCTAGGCAAGAATACTGGAGAGGGTAGCCATTCCCTTCTTCGGGGAATCTTCCCAATCCAGGGATCAAACCCAGGTCTCCTGCATTGCAGGCAGATTCTTTACCAATTGAGCCACCAGGGAAGCCTGGTATTTCTGAAATTGACATCAGGCAATCTACAAGATCCCAAACACTCTGAAAATCCAGCTAGGCTATTAAGACATTCCGAGGACTATAGACATTGCTTACAAGTGCAAAGTGACCACATGGCCTGGACTTTCCAAGTTAGTGTCCACTGTAAATGTTCCAACCCCTTGGCTTGTATATAATTGTCTTCTCAGACCAGGAAAACGGGCCTTGGTCAGAACCTGTGTCTGGATTTGAGGGTGAAATACAGTCATAATCTCTTAGGAGATGAACTTTAAACATTTCTACAAACTTTGGCAAAGGTATGTTCAATACACTGGTCACTAAATGCTTTTTTCTACCTCTTATTTCTCATTCCATGGGGATGGTAAGAAGCCTCAGTCGTCATGTCTGAGAAATTTTGAAGCACTCAAAGTCACCACCATATCATAGCTCATGGGTCATTAGGAAAATTTGTGCAAAGGATAAGTGAACCAATGTACCTTTGGCCTCTAAAGGCTTAGGATGAAAATCCTGGTGAATTATCTATGTCTTCTAGGAGACAAAAATCAGAACAGCAAAGTGGAATGGTGGGGGGCTTTCTGCATCCACTTCCCATGCTGTGCGCATGCTTGCACATGTGTGTGTGTGTGCGTGTGTGTGTATATACACAAGTGGAAGGGGGTGGGGCTTTCCTCCCCTGCTCTCTGTCAGCAGTAACCCCCACCCATTTAGGGCTGATGCCTCGTGGCCGATCCTTGTCTCTCCAGCCCGGAAGAAAATCACGAGTCTTTTGAACCTCCATCGCCAGCTCAAGTGAGACCAAGGTGCAGATCAGCTCCCAAATAAATTCCTCTCTGTTGTCCCGAGATATGCTAATTGCCTGTAATGAGAAAATTATAATAATTATGGACAGTGACACAAAATCTTAAGTAGCAATCCTTTACCCGTGAATTGCCAGGCCCTTCCTAAATGTTAATTAAATGCCACACCAGCTGCCTGAACTAAGGCCATGTTGTCCCACTTTCAGTTCAGTTCAGTCGCTCAGTCGTGTCCGAAGCTTTGCTACCCCATGAATCCCAGCACGTCAGGCCTCTCTGTCCATTACCAACTCCCAGAGTTCACTCAGACTCACGTCAATCGAGTCAGTGATGCCATCCAGCCATCTCATCCTCTGTCATCCCCTTCTCCTCCTGCCCCCAATCCCTCCCAGCATCAGAGTCTTTTCCAATGAGTCAACTCTTCCCATGAGGTGGCCAAAGTTCCGGAGTTTCAGCTTTAGCATCATTCCTTCCAAAGAAATCCCAGGGCTGATCTCCTTCAGAATGGACTGGTGGGATCTCCTTGCAGTCCAAAGGACTCTCAAGAGTCTTCTCCAACACCACAGTTGAAATGCACCAATTCTTTGGCGCTCAACTTTCTTCACAGTCCAACTCTCACATCCATACATGACCACTGGAAAAACCACAGCCTTGACCAGATGGACCTTTGTTGGCAAAGTAATGTCTCTGCTTTTGAATATGCTATCTAGGTTGGTCATAACTTTCCTTCCAAGGAGTAAGCGTCTTTTAATTTCATGGCTGTAGTCACCATCTGCAGTGATTTGGGAGCCCAAAAAAATAAAGTCTGACACTGTTTCCACTGTTTCCCCATCTATTTGCCATGAAGTGATGGGACCAGATGCCATGATCTTCGTTTTCTGAATGTTGAGCTTTAAGCCAACTTTTTCACTCTCCTCTTTCACTTTCATCAAGAGGCTTTTTAGTTCCTCTTCACTTTCTGCCATAAGGGTGGTGTCATTTGCATATCTGAGGTTATTGGTATTTCTCCCGGCAATCTTGATTCCAGCCTGTGCTTCATCCAGCCCAGTGTTTTTCGTGATGTACTCTGCATATAAGTTAAATAAGCAGGGTGACAATATACAGCCTTGACGAACTCCTTTTCCTATTTGGAACCAGTCTGTTGTTCCATGCCCAGTTCTAACTGTTGCTTCCTGACCTGCATACAGGTGGGGAAAACTGAAGTGCCGAGTGGCACCTTTCTCATTCTGTCTCGTAAGACATACTTGTATGTTTCAATTTATTCAAATCAAAATTTCCAAATTTGCCTTAGGCTTTCCGTTGAGCAGAAGGTAGCTGTCAAAAATTCACATTTTTCAAAGATACTCGGGGAGACTTCCCTGGTAGCTCAGGGGTCAAGAATCTGCCTGCCAATGCAGGAGACACGGGTTCAATCCCTGGTCTGGGAAGATCCCACAGGCCCCAGAGCAGCTAAGCCTATACACCCCAACAACTAAGCCTGAGCTCTAGAGCGTGGGAACTGCAACGATCGAGCCCAGGCGGCACAGCATTTAGGGGAGCCCGTGTGCCCTACAGCCTGTGCTCCAGGATGAGAGAAGTCGCTGCAGTGAGACACACATGCCCCACAACAAAGAGGAGCCGCTGCTCGCCACCACTAGAGAAAGCCGTCCACAGCAATGCAGACCCAGCTCGGCCAGAGACAAACAAAACAGAAAATTAGGCATAAAAAGAACTGTGCTTCCAGTGCAGGGGACACGGGTTCAACCCCGGATCGGGGAACCAAGAGTCCATGTGCTGTGGGGCAACTACGCTTGTAGCCACGACTACCGAGCCAGTGTGACAGGAGCCTGCGCACCGCAGGAAGAGAAGGCCACACATCGCAACAAAGACCCCCCGGTGCAGCCTGTATGTTTCAAAGACACTGGCAAAAATGCAGGTGGTGGAATTTTACAGGGAAAGAAGAGGCTGCATCCTGTATGTGCAGGATGGTCTCATATGTGTGCGAAGGGGTGTCTGTTTATGTGTCTGTATGTTTGTTTGTTGATCAAGACTAGACCATAAGCTTACTAAGGGTTGGTTATCAGTTTCTGGTAGAATTCAAAATGAGATTTTTGGCTTTATCCCAAAACTTCACTGTCACTTCTAGATTTTCTATAATAATCTTCTAAAATAAGAAAAAAGAAAAAAAAAAGCAATGTTACTTTTAAGATCCTTTCAACTTTGGAAAAATTACATTTCTTAAAGACCTGTTCTTCTGTTTTAAATCACGCTCCTGAACTCCGTAAATGCATCTCAGATTCTTCTTGTTCAACCCTCTCTGTGCAGTAACATAGCCACCCAGTTCCTTCCCTCTGCCGTGGATTTGTTAAGCATGAACCCAGGGTGGGCTTCTTGCTGAAGCTGCCATGTGGCTGGAATTCACGTGGAGAGGCTGGAATTCACCTGGAGAGGCTGGAAGTGGCCACAAGGGTTGGAGATGAGGCTTGGAGCCACATCTCGGGGCTTGGAGCAGGGCCCCGCGGGAGGAGCTAAGGAGCCCTCTGTCCCTGTTCAGCCTGCATGATGTGACCTTCGCCGAGGCTGCCTTCCTGGAAACGGATGCTCGCCTCTGCCTTCCCTAAGCCCTCCACAACCCCGAGCTGTCCAGCGGTCAGGGAGAGAGGAAAGGACAGCTGACATCAAAGACATAGCAAGTGCTTGGCGAAACCCTTCCCCTGCCAACCCGGAGGTGTCGCTTCCTGCTGTCAGCAGCAGCTGCCCCCTCCTGCCCTTCAACTGCGGGGCGAAAGGTTCACAGCATCTTGTAAATGTCACCTCTGGGACTTTAACATCCTCGCCCTAAGCCACACTGCAGCAGGGCAGGTGTCCTGGGTAAAGCTGACATCCCCCGGGAGGGGCGGGGTGGGAGGGCTCGCCCCCACCAACAACCTCCCACACCCCGGAAGGAGAGCTGACACCCCGTGATCACCTTTGGCTCTGCTCCCAGATGTTCAGGCCACCTGGCCACTGCTGATGAGCCAGGCTGCCTGTCTCTGCAGCCACCATGGAAATTCTGGCTCCAGTATTAGGGATGCGGTGCCCCGAGGGGCCAGAGCTGCAGCTTGGCCTGTCTGCAGTTTGGGACTCTGCAGGGTGGTCCAGGCAAGTGGGTGAGCCCTCGTAGATACAGGACGCTCCGAGCAGGGCCTGCTCTGTGTCCGCTTTCTGCAGCACTCTGTTTTCAAGGAACAAGGACACAGAGCAGGCCCTGCTCGGAAGTCCCATCTTCATGAAGCTGGGCGTTAAATGCAGTTTTTAGTAGGAGGACAGTTCTCCCAAGACCTGCCAGGGAGCTTGGGGCTGGAGGCAGGCAGGGTGAGCTGGAAGGGGCTGCTGGAAGGGCGCCCTGGATGGGGAACACCAGCTTGCCCAGCACCCCCAGAGCAGTCGGTTCATCCCGCTGAGCAGGCCTTGGGACGGGAGGTGGGGTCAGGGCTCTGCATCCAGAAGGAAGCCCTGAACACACACTGCAGTGAGGAGGGAGCAGAGAGGGGACCGCCCACCCTGCAGAGGACAAGCGGGCAGGGAGCCTGGGGAAGAGGAAGGAAGGGAAGGGACAGAGCAGCAGGGAAGACCGCCTCAGGGCCGAGCAGACTTCCGGTTCTAGCTGTTGTTCAGCCGCTCAGTTGTGTCTGACTCTTCGAGACCCCATGGATGCAGCACGCCAGGCCTCCCTGTCCATCACCACACTCGGAGCTTGCTCAAACTCATGTCCATCGAGTCAGTGATGCCATCCAGCCATCTCATCCTCTGTCGTCCCCTCCTCCTCCCGCCTTCAATCTTTCCCAGCATCAGGGTCTTTTCCAATGAGTTAGCTCTTCACATCAGATGGCCAAAGTATTGGAGCTTCAGCATCCATCCTTCCAATGAAGATTCAGGGTTGATTCCTTTAGGACGGACCGGTTGGATTTCCTTGCAGTCCAAGGGACTCTCAAGAGTCTTCTCCAAAGCCACAATTGAAAAGCATTAATTCTTCGGCACTCAGCCTTCTTTAAGGTTCAACTCTCACATCCATGTTACATGACTACTGGAGAAACCATGAAGTGTTAGGCCCTCAGTCTTGTCAGATTCTTTGTGACCCCATGGACTATAGCCCACCGGGCTCCTCCATCCATGGAGTTCTCCAGGCAAGAATACTGGAGCAAGGAAATGGCGACCCACTCCCGTGTTCTTGCCTGGAGAATCCCAGGGACGGGGGAGCCTGGCAGGCTGCCGTCTATGGGGTCGCACAGAGTCGGACACGACTGAAGAGACTTAGCAGCAGCAGCAGCAAGCCACTCCCTTTTCCAGGGGATCTTCCCCACCCAGGGAGCTGTCCCTGAAAAACTCACATCTCCCGTCTACTTTCCAAGTCATCTGTCAGCAGCTCCTGGCTGTCCTTTGTGGGAGGCTCCAAAGCCGAGTGAACACAAGCTTTGCACCCACAGGGCCTCAGTCCAGCTGGCCAGAGCCTTCACATTTGGAGGGCAGATGAGGGTTGGAGGCTAGTATCCTGCCCTGGGTGGGGGGTGGCCAGGCCCCTGGACTCAACCCCTCCCCTACGTGCTCCACCCCCCACACCTGGCTCACTGCCCAGTGGTCCCTCCCCTCCAGCCATGATCTCCAGCACCTGACCACAAGGGCTGTCCTCCTCCGGGGCCATCTGCACCCTGTCTGCAGCCCTACACATGGCGTCCCCAGGTCAGCTCAGGCTTCTGGAAGCAGTGGCACAGGGGAAGCCCCCACCCCGCCTCAGGGGGCGGCCCTGGAGCTGTCTCCAGCCACGTGCATGGACCCCTGGGGAAAGGCAGTGTCCAGCGCCTCCCGAACTGGACCGGCTCCTTCAGTGGCCACAGGAGATGTCACAGTCACAGTGACTGTCGTCAATCACACACACTGGGGCTCCTCTGTCCCGAACAGGGCACCAGGGAGGGCTGGAGACTTGTGCGACACACCTCTCTGCCTCCACTTCCTCATGGGTTCAGGCAGTGACCAGACACTCACTTGGAAATGTGTTCCAACTGTAGAATCAAAGAGTTGATCGTGGGGGTACTTTCTTGGTGGTCCAGTGGTTAAGAATTCGCCTGCCAATGCAGGGAACGTGGGCTTCGAGCCCCGATCTGAGGAGATCCCATGTGCCGTGGAGAAACTAAGTCTGAGCATCTCCTGAGCATCAGCAACTCCTGAGCCTATGCTCCACGTGAGAGGCCGCTGCGTGAGCAGCCCGTGAGGTTTCTGCTCACAGTAACTAGAGAAAGCCCTCACACAACGAAGACCCGCCACAACCAATAAAAAAGTGATGCTGAGGACGGGACCCGCAAGCTCTCAGGAGCTGCCCTGGAAGCTCACACACTCACCCACCTCCAGTGGCCCGCTCCCCATCTTTCTCCACCCTGGGGAGGGGGCTGGGCCAGTGGCCGGGTTACACTGAGGCTGGGTCACCAAGCAGATGGGAGGCTGAGTCAAGACCCCGCCCAGAGCTCCCACCCTACCTCCCCACCCATCGTGCCTGCAAGAAAAAAGCCTCTAAAAGGCCATTTTCAAGATGCTGGAAGAAGAAGGAAACCCGAGCGGAGCCACACACCCGTGTCCCAGCCCACAGGCTCGGCTCCGGACCCCCGTGCTGAGGACACACAGCCAAACCCAGGCGAGTGACGTGAGGCTGGCCCTGTGGTCACCCCAGCGGGCCTTGAGGAGCCCAGTCCTCAGAGTGGCCAGCCTTGGAGAAGTCGAGGCCCGAGCCCTGTGGAGCCCACTGGAGGCTGACCCACCGCTCCTGCCTCTTCCCAGGGTGCCCGGACCTGGGCCAGCCCAGCAGGACATGGTCACGGGATGCGGTGGCCATGGGGAGCCTGTGATGGAACCTCAGATTCAGAGCCCGTTTTGACTCCCTGGGGCGACCCTCAGCAAGCGCTCCCGGCTACAGGAAACGTCTTCTCTCAATGTCCGGGGGCCGGAGCGTGGATCAAGGAGTCACAGGCTCTTGTTCTTTCTGAAGGCTCTGGGCCTCTCCCGGCTTCTGGAAGGTGCTGCTGCTCCTTGGCTCGCAGACCCATCTCTCCAGTTTCTGCCTCTGCCGTATTTTCTCTCCTTCTAAAGACTCCAGTCATTAGATTAGCACCCTCCTCAAGGACCTCAGCTTAACCTGAAGACATCTATTTAAGTAAAGACCCTATTTCAAAGGTCACCTATGGGGAGGGAGGTGGCAGGGGGGTTCAGCATGGGGGGACACAGGTGCACTCGTGGCTGACATGTGGACGCATGGCAAAAACCATCACAGTGTTGTAAAATTATCCTCCAATTAAACTAATTTTTAAAAGATCATCTAAAAATATACAGGAATAACTTAAAGGCACGTTATTTGAAATTTTTATTTGTTGGACTACTATGCAGTCACTAAAAATTATTATTGAAAGACAAAATAGTTCTAACCATGGTGAGTCATACTTCTTAGTACAATTGAGTGAGATGCCTGTCACCCGAGCAAGTCCTGGTGTGGAAACAAAAAGAGCTGTGCTGGAGGAGAGGAATTATGGACTGTTTCCATCTTAGCATTTTATCTTAGACATCTCTTCATTTCTTAATTAAAAACAAGGAAGAAACAATGGGTTTGCATCATCTCTACCATCCAACAGGTTGTGAGATTAGGGGAAAGTGTTTAAGTCTGCATACCATGAGTTTCTCCAGAGAAAGAAATGGCAACCCACTCCAGTATTCTTGCCTGCCATGGAGAAAGGAGCCTGGCGGGCTATAGTCAGTGGGATGGTAAGAGTTGGACAGCCTCAATGACTAAATTGCCATCACCTTGGGTTTCTAACTCATTGCAGAATGGACAGAATATGCACCCCTTCAACCTCCGGGAACAGCTGTGGGGCTCACACTAGCCAGAATGACCTAAGGATAGGGAACCCCCTTGACAGCCAAGGCCACCAAGCTAAACCTTCCAACATTCCTGCTATTGGAGGGCAAAGCTCTCTTTTTAAAGGCCCCAGGGTGCTCTGTGACCAATAGATACTCTTGGCGACAAAGGAAGAGGAGGAATGAGCAGGTGTAAAATGAGCCCGACCAGCACACACGAGGGGTGTGGCAGAAACTTTCACACACTTGGTTCACCCCCACATGATTTCCTCCAGCCACGGGAGACCTCACCACGTGTTTCATGGGTACAGTCACTGGAGCCCACCCAGGCCAGCCCCTCCGCCTCCCCCACCCCGCCACCACTGAATGATGTATTCCCTCCGCACCTACCTGCTGAGAGGTCACAACCTGAGAGCACCCTGTGTGATGAGGGCCGGGCGGCAGTCCACACAGAATCTGGGGCTAAGAGGGAAAAGTTAGGCAAGATGAGCAGACATTTGGATGAAGCCGTCAAGAAGTGAGGGGGTGAGCACCCCTTTACCTGGGGGTGGTGGGAAGGAAGGTTTCATCTGGGAAGACCAGCCGGCAAGTGTAAAGCCGGATGGGACTGGGATGTATCCAAAGGGCAAAGAGGGGACCCGTGAGTCTGAACCAGGGACAGTCAGGGGTGGGAAAGGGGTCAGGGAGCCGCCGTGGCCAGACCACCTAGGGCCCTGAAAGCAGGGGAAGGACTCGGAGGTTTTATTCTGCATGAGGAGGGGAGACGCGAGAGTGTTTTGAGTGAGGAGTCCTGTCTTTAAAGGTTTGCTCTGCTGCTGTGCGGGGGACAGTAGGGGTTCAGCACAAATGGGGCTGGGGGCTCATCAATGATGGTGGGCGCTGGGACTAGGGCAGAAGTTATGTTTTGCACCCATCGCCAAGATGCTGTTGAAAGGAGGTCAAGTTGCAAGCATCCCCAGAGAACGGTCTCTGATGGGGCTACTCTTCACACCAAGCGGAGGGGAGGGAGTTATTGGAGTTCCTCCCAATGCGATAGAGTTTGTTTCCTTCCCCCAGGAAAGGGATCCTGAAGGTCAGAGAACAGACGAGGAGTTTAGGTACCATGCAGATGCCACTGGGCTGCCAAAGTCGGGTGTGTTTTCTGGGGAGCTGGGGAGGCCGACAGGGGCACTGTGGGTCACAGTGAGAATTCACCTAACACCAGGTGGGAAGGGCTGGAAGCCTCACTTGGGGGCACCAACCTGTCCAGCTGCCAGGGGGGACCACCAAGGGGGAGCTTGTGACCAGGAAGCTGTCAGCAGAGCCAGCAGCAGGGAGAGAGCCCGTGCAGAGCTGAGAATAAGAGGGAACCCGTGGGCACCTCTGTGCTGTCCCCTGCCACCTCTGGCCGCAACTGCTTCTGAGACCCAACATGAGTTCTTCAGGCAGGATTGCCGAATAAAATGTAGAATTTCCCATTCAGTTTGAATTGCACATCAAAACTGGATGGTTCAGTTCAGTTCAGTCGCTCAGTCGTGTCCGACTCTTTGCAACCCCATGGACCACAGCACGCCAGGCCTCCCTGTCCATCACCAACTCCCAGAGCTTACTCAAACTCATGTCCATTGAGTTGGTGATGCCATCCAACCACCTCATCCTCTGTCATCCCCTTCTCCTCCTGCCTTCAATCTTTCCCAGCATCAGGGTCTTTTCCAATGAGTCAGTTCTTCGCACCAGGTAGCCAAAGTATTGGAGTTTCAGCTTCCTCAGTCCTTCCAATGAATATTCAGGACTGATCTCCTTTAGGATGGACTGGTTGGATCTCCTTGCAGTCCAAGGGACTCTCAAGAGTCTTCTCCAACACCACAGTCCAAAAGCATCAATTCTTTGGCACTCAGCTTTCTTTATAGTCCAACTCTCACATCCATACATGACCACTGGAAAAATCATAGCCTTGACTAGACGGACCTTTGTTGGCAAAGTAATGTCTCTGCTTTTTAATATGCTGTCTAGGTTGGTCATTGGAGAAGGCAATGGCACCCTACTCCAGTACTCATGCCTGGCAAATCCCATGGACGGAGGAGCCTGGTAGGCTGCAGTCTATGGGGTTGCTAGGAGTCAGACACGACTTCACTTTCACTTTTCACTTTCATGCATTGGAGAAGGAAATGGAAATCCACTCCAATGTTCTTGACTGGAGAATCCCAGGGACGGGAGAGCCTGGTGGGCTGCCGTCTCTGGGGTGGCACAGAGCTGGACACGACTGAAACGACTTAGCAGCAGCAGTAGCAGGTTGGTCATAACTTTTTTTCCAAGGAGTAAGCATCTTTTAAAATCCATGGCTGCAGTCACCATCTGCAGTGATTTTGGAGCCTCCCCAAAATAAAGTCAGCCACTGTTTCCACTGTTTCCCCATCTATTTGCCATTAAGTGATGGAACCAGATGCCATGATCTTGGTTTTCTGAGCTAAACTGGACACACACACCAAAAAAACTGGACAATTTTTTTAGCTTAAATGTATCCTATGCAGTATCTGAGACATGCTTATACTAAGAAAGTATTTGTTGTTGATCTGGAATTCAATTTGACTGAGAGTCCTGTTATTTTATTTGCTAAATCTTTGACCAGCGCCGGCCAGAACTCTCGAAGGAATGGGAGTCTGGGGAGGACTCCTGCCCCCAGGAGTTGATAACAATTGCGGCCAGGACTGAGTGTGTACTGCACAGCAGCCCTGCACACACAATAACTCCCACAGCCAAGGAGGACAGGTTTATTACAACTGCAGATGAGAAAACGGAGGTTCAGAAAGAAGAAATTAACGTATAAAGAAAAACTTTATAAGCGGAAATCATAATAATAACTAACACTTAAGCAGCAACAATTAGAACCAGACATGGACCAATGGACTGGTTCAAAATTGGAAAGGAATACATCAAGGCTGTATATTGTCACCCTGCTTATTTAACTTATGTGCAGAGTACATCGCGTGAAATGCTGGGCTGGATGACTCACAAGCTGAAATCAAGATTGCCAGGAGAAATAGCAACAACTTCAGATATGTAGATGACAACACCCTTATGGCAGAAAGCAAAGAGGAACTAAAGGGCCTCTTGAATAGGGTAAAAAAGGAGAGTGAAAAAGCTGGATTAAAACTCAACGTTCAAAAAACAAAGATCATGGCATCCAGTCCCATCATTTCAAGGCAGACGGGGAAACAATGGAAACAGTGACAGACTTTATTTTCTTGGCCTCCAAAATCACTGCAGATGGTGACTGCAGCCACGAAATAAAAAGACGCTTGCTCTTTGGAAGAAAAACTATGACCAACCTAGACAGCATATTAAAAAGCAGAGACATTACTTTGCCAACAAAGGTCCATCTAGTCAAAGCTATAGTTTTTCCAGGAGTCATGTACGAATGTAAGAGTTGGACCATAAAGAAGGGTGAACACTGAAGAACTGATGCTTTCAAATTGTGGTGCTGGAGAAGACTCTTGAGAGCCCCTTGGATGGCAAGGAGATGAAACCAGTCAAATCTAAAGGAAATCAACCCTGAATATTCATTGGAAAGACTGATGCTGATGCTGAAGATCTAATACTTTGGCCACCTGATATGAAGAGCTGACTCATTGGAAAAGACTCCGATGCCGGGAAAGATTGAGGGCAGGAGGAGAAGGGGATGACAGAGGATGAGGTGGTTGGATGGCATCACTGAGACAATGGACACGAGTTTAAGCATACTCCAGGAGATAGTGAAGGACATGGAAGCCTGGTGTGTTGCAGTCCATGGAGTTGCAAAGATCTGGACATGACTTAGCTACTGAACAATAGGAACAAAGCAGCAAAGTTCAAGGTTAAGCAAATTTCAAAGAGTCTATATATAAGGTCTCACTTAATTCAACAACTCTAGGAGGAATTTTGGACCCATTTTTCATATAACAAAATAAAGTCACATTGCGAGTAAGTGGCCATGACACATATATACAATGGAATATGACTCAGGCATAAAAAGGAACAAAATTCTGCCATTTGCAGAGTAAGTGGCCATGACACATATATACAATGGAATATGACTCAGGCATTAAAAGGAACAAAATTCTGCCATTTGCAGAGAGGTGGATGGACCTAGAGGTTGTCACACAGAGTGAAGTAGGTCAGAAGGAGAAAAACAAATACCATACATTAATGCATATATGTAGACTCTAGAAAATGGTACAGATGAATCTATTTGAAAAGCAGAAAGAGACACAGACATAGAGAACAACCCTATGGACACCAAGGTGGGAAGGAGGGATGAGATGAATTGGAAGATTGGGATTGGCGTATACACACTACTCTGTGTAAAACAGATAAGATGAGAACCTAGTGTGTAGCACAGGGAACTCAGTGCTCTGTGGGGACCTAAATGGAAAGGAAATCCAAAAAAGAGGGGATATATGTACACACCTGGCTGATTCACTTTGCTGTACAGCAGAAACTAACACAATCTTGGTAAAGCAACTATATCCCAACAAAAATTAAAAAAAAAAAATAGTAAGTGGACAATTTTTTTAGCCTAAGTGTATCCCACACAGTATCTGAGACATGCTTATACTAAGAAAGTGTCTGTTGTTGATCTGCAGTTCAAGGTAACTGGGAGTCCTGTTATTTTATTCGCTAAATCTTTGGCCAGCGCCGGCCAGAACTCTCAAAGGAAGGGGAGTCTGGGGAGGGCTCTTGTCCCTAGGAGTTCCCGCCCCCAGTAACTTACTATGTGAACCCAGAAACGTGTCTCTAGTCTGCATCTGTGCCATCATCTTAAACCACCACCTGCTGCTCTTGGTGACGCAATATTCGCGGGCAGGAAACTCACAGAGTCCAAGCTCACAGGGAGCTTGTGGGGTGCAGTGAAATGGACTAACTGACCACAGAAGAGAAGAAACCATCGTGGTCTGCCGGGGAGGGGGCTGAGGGAGGGCTCATGGGGCAGACAAGCGGGGCCCTGAACACGGGAAGATGCGGCGAAGGGGAGGTGAACAGCCACCCACACGAGGAAGCGTACACATGTGGTATAAACATCACCTGCCACTGAGTGTATCAGACCCACGTGCTGTGTGTCACAGGACCCAGGCGCTGCACGGAGGAGCATAAAACAACCTTCCTGGGTCCTGACGGCCACTCCCACAGTGTCGGCCGTGTCCTACAAACCGGAAACTGGAACTTCAGGGGCCCAAGCGGCTTAGCTGAGGTCACACTATCAGGAAAGGGCAGAGGCAGGACTGGAACTGAGGAATTGACCCCAAAGCCAGAGCATCTTTCCTGCCCCCTTCCTTCCTGTCCTGCTGGTGCAGGTGGACGGATATCCTTCAATTCAGAACACACAGGTGCGTGCGGTACAGCTGGACCCAGTGGAATGAAGGTCACCTCTGCTTCTGGGAGCGACGGAGGGAAGGGCTTGCTCTGAGAAGCATGGTCTCCATCTCAGAGCCCTGCAGACACTCCACTGGGTGGCCGAGCAGGCTCCTGCCGCCAAAAGACAGAGGGAAGGTGAGCCTCCTGCACTGGGTCCCCGAGAGCTGCGATCCCCTTTCCCAGGCAGAGGCTACCATAGGACCGGACCTCCCCCAGGAGACCACCTCCAAGCACCTCTGCCTTCACAGCATCATTCATTCCTTTCTTTGTGAACCCACAGGGTTTCCAGGAACCCTGGTGGAGGTTTCAGGGCTCTGGCCATAGGCGGAGAGCCGGGGGCTCAGATCCAGATTCTCCACCAGGGCAACTTGATGAATCAATTGGTTTCTGAAAAAATCCTGTGGGGAGGGGAAAGGCAGAAAAGATATAGGAAGGTGGGGAGAAGGTGATCTGGAGAACACTCACCAGCCTGGGGCCGAGAATGGGCGGACCTCCTCACCACACCACCCAAACACATGATGACCAGGGCAGCTGTGAGTTGCTAATTCCAGTTAGGATGAGGTGAGCATTCATTTGGGACTCAGAAGCATCCATGGGTCTTCACAAAGCTGGGTTTCTGGGAAAACATATGGATATAATTATAGATGTAAAAATAGATATAGAAATAGACATAGATGTCCATGTAGATATAAAGATACAGATCTGAGGTCCAAGACCCAGGAGCACCCTCCCTGTCTTGCTGTATCTTCTGCTCGTCAGCTTCCATCAAGCCCTTGCTCAAAGCAGGTGAAGAGGACCTGGGAACACTTTAGCCAACACCCTGTCCATCATCACACCAACACGAGACTGTTGCGTCTGTCCACGTTCTTCTCTGCACTCCTTCTAGACAGCAAGTCATAACTAAGGCAAGACCCTGGTGGCTCAGTTGGTAAAGAATCCACCTGTGATGTGGGAGACGGCCTTTGACACGGAGATGTGGGTTCAGTCCTTGGGTCGGGAAGATACCCTGGAAGAGGGCATGGCAACCTGCTCTAGTACTCTTGCATGGAGAATCCCACGGACAGAGGAGCCTGGCGGGCTACAGGCCATGGGGTCGCAGAGAGTCAGACACGACTGAGTGAATTAGCACACAGAGCTGAGAGTCCGGCAGCAGTGCAGATGTGGTGAGCCAGCTCCCAGTCTCCAGAGCAGCTGAGAAAAGCATCAGGTACCAAGGAGCAGGTGAGCACAGGTGCCAGGCCAGCTCTGTCCCCTGGTGTCAGCGCCGTGGCAGTCGGACCTGTGCTGCTCTCCTTCGTAATTTTTGAACCTTCCATCAGTTTGTATTCCATTGGGAATATGTAAAAAGATCTTGTAATGGAGGTGGATGAACCTAGAGCCTGTTATACAGAGTTGCATAAGCCAGGAAGAGAAAAACAAAATTTGTATTAGAACGCATATATATGGAATCGAGAAAAATGATGCTGAAGAACCTATTTGCAGGGCAGGAATGGAGACACAGGCATAGAGAAAGGACTTTTGGACACGGGGGCGGGGGTGGGGGCGGGCGAATTGAGAGTATATTTACACTACCACGTGTAAAGCAGATAGCTAGTGGGAAGCTGCTGAACAGCACAGGGAGCTCAGCTCTGCACTCTGTGATGACCTGAGGGATGGGATGGGAAGGGGAAGGGAGGCTCTAGAGGGAGGGGGTGTATGAACACATACAACTCATGCCCTTCCTTGTACAGCAGGAACAGACAAGACGTTGTAAAACAATTATCTTCCGATTAAAAAAAATTAAGTTATTTTAAAATGTGAAAAAAAAAAGAAAAATTTTAAACATCAAAAAAAGATGGGCATGTTGAGAGTGGCCATTGGCAAACCTGACTCTGAACTGCAGACTGAACACCATCCCTGTCTCTCACAGAACTTGTGATGCTTCCTTTTTTACTATAAATGATGACGCCCTTGGTGATAAAACACAGAGCCACACTGCCGCTGGGATGTCGACCCGAAGCCCCTGCAGAGTCCTGGAAGCCCGGGATCAAGTCCGGTCCATCCATCCTGTCTGTTGAAGGAGGCTTTTTTGCTCTCGGGTTTAAAATAGCTGGCACTTCCTTTCAGGAATCCTTCGGAGCGCTCATTTTTCGCCCCCGCAGAGGCGGGCACCGAGGGCCGAGGGGCCACAGCCTGCAGCCGCAGTGCGGTATCTTATGGAAGGTTTCTCTGCGGGGCCCCTCGTCCTGACTTGCTAATTCTATAAGCACCTTCCCCCCCTCCCTCCCCACCCCCCACCATCCCCAGAGGAAAATCGCTATCAATACCCGTCTCCAGGCTGGGGTAGGAGGCACCCCTCCCTCCAGATGCGGCTCACAGGCATTCCGCGCTAAAGAAGGAGCAGGATGTGGTCCCGGTGGAGGGGCGCCGGGGGCGGGGCGTCGCCGAGCAGGTAATGTACAGAGTGTAGACGGGTGTTTGCGGGGTTGGAGGGAGGGGAAGGTGGGGAGACACGGCTGATGGGTTAGGAGTTTCTTTTCCGGGTGATGAATTGTTCTGGAGATAGACAGTGGGGAAGCTACCCATCATGACTATTCTAAAAGCCCCTGGATGACGTACTTTAAATAGGATGGTGAATCTTGTTTTATGCGACCTTTATCTCCATTTTTTTAAAAAGAAGTCAGGCCATGACATTCCATACAGTCCTGAATCTGGAGGCTTCCCCTCCCCAGCTGAGTATACTGGCATGCTTCCGGCTGACCCCTGACCCCTCCCTGCACCTTCCGCCTTGGCCACCTGCCTGCCCACACACCCGCCCACACCTCCTGCCACTTCCCAGTGCCCGCGCTGACCTCTCTCCTAGACCTAGACCTGCCTCGGGGCCTTGGCACAGCTGCTCCCTTTGCTGGAGGAACCTCCCAGGGTCTCCCACAGCTTGCCACCCCCTTCCAGGCAGGTCTGGTCTCTGATGCCACCTTCTCTTAGACCTTGAGCTAAATGCCTCCAAGCCCCCAACCCATTCATCTTATGTTTGTTTCTGTCATTTCCTGGTGTCACATGTACTGAAACCACACACTTACTCTTTAATGTATCATCCATATCCCCTCTGCCTGCATCTATGGCCCCTAACAGGAGGCCAGGACTTAGGGAACCAGGTCTGTCCTGTCCACTACAGCAGCCCCAGCGCCCAGAACAGGGCCTGGGACATAGCATATTCAAGAGAGGTATTCGCTGAATAGATCCAGCAACATAATGCTGTTTATTTCTAAACTGTAACAAACCATAGTTATTTCTGGCATCAATAGGAGCCAATAAAATAGCTCATATTACCTAAGAGAGCCGTAGATGCAGGTGACGGGGGTTTAGACTAAGGAGAACTTGTTTCTACCTGGGTTTGGGGGAGAAAGAAACACACACCCACGGCAGAATGGGAGTTGAGGCACACGGCCGGGAGGTCACCGGGTTTGGGCAGGGGACAAACATAAACTCGTTACATTCACGGCAGGAGGGCAGGAGAGTGCTGGGTGGAGAATTCAGCCCTGGCCAGGCCTGCTCATTAGCACTTTTTTAAAAAATTGGAGTGTAATTGCTTTCCAATATCATGTTAGTTTCTGCTGTGCACCGAAGTGAATCAGCTACACACATATATATACCCACTCCCTTGGGCCTTCCCCACCCCTCTCAGTCATCACAGAGCACTGAGCTGAGCTCCCCGATTTATATGGCAGCTTCCCACTGGCCCCCTGTTCTACTCATGGTACAGTTTGTACCAACCCTATGCTCCCAGTGGGTCCCACCCTCCCATCCCCCACTGTGTCCACACATCTGCTCTTCGTCTTCATCTCTACTCCTGCCTTGCTAATAGGCTCCTCCGTACCGTTTT
Source organism: Bos mutus (assembly GCF_027580195.1). Lineage (NCBI taxonomy): Eukaryota > Metazoa > Chordata > Mammalia > Artiodactyla > Bovidae > Bos > Bos mutus. The sequence continues at coordinate 149,311,815 of NC_091617.1, read as the reverse complement.
TCTAGATTCCACATATAAGGGTTAATATGGAGATCCAACCAGTCCATCCTAAAGGAAATCAGTCCTGAATATTCATTGGAAGGACTGATGTTGGAGCTGAAACTCCAGTACTTTGGCCACCTGATGCGAAGAAATGACTCATTTGAAAGGACCCTGATGCCGGGAAAGATTGAAGGTGGGAGGAGAAGGAGATGACAGAGGATGAGATGGTTGGATGGCATCACTGACTTGAAGGATGTTAGTTTGAGCAAGCTCCAGGAGTTGGTGATGGACAGGGAGGCCTGGCGTGCTGCAGTCCATGGGGTCGCAAAGACTACTCGACTGAACTGAAGTGATATTTGCTTTTCTCTTTCTCTCTCACTTCTCTCTTTTTTTTTACATTAAAAAAGAATAATTATCAAAGATTGTAATTGTGCAATATTGAGACATACGGAACAAGACACGACCGCGGGCGGACAGTGGCTCTGCAGTGTTGTGGTGGTCTCTGCCACGCATCCTCGTGAATCCGCCGCAGGTAGACACACGTCCCCTCCCCGACGAACACCCCTTCCCTCTCCCTCCCCAACCCTCCCTCTAGGCTGTCTCAGAACAGGGTTGAGCTCCCTGTGACTTCACTCTTTATGGCAGACCCCGGGCCCATCCACATCTCTATAAACAACCCCATTAGCATTTTAAAAAATCTTTGCCGATACATTGGGTGAGAGTGGCCTTTTGTATTCATAACATTTTGTGGATAGCTAGTGAGGCTGAGTGCTTATGTGTATTCATCATTTCTGTCCCTTCTTGTGGATATCTGTGTATGTTCGGTGCTCATTTTCCCATAAGGTGTTTTGGCTCCATTTCTGTTGAAAGGGCTCTTTAGTAAAGAGATGGACACTCTGTCTCACATACACATATAGTGTATCTATCTAGATTTGTATCATATTTTCTCACACACACATGTACACAGATAGATACAAACACGATATAAGTGTACAGCAAATAGAGATTCCTAGTGTACTGTTTAGATTTTAGTCTTGTTGATGTCACTTTGGGATATGTAGTTAAATCCTTTCATTTTCTCAGGATGCTGTTCCTTTGCTTCTATGTCTAGGAATTCCTTTACCCGAAGAACGGTCAGTGTTAATCGGTATTTCCTAACTCTTCTACGATTTCATTGTGTGTACACATGGAATTTATTTTGATGGCAATATGAAGCAAGAACTTCTGAAAAGTTCCCACACGTTAATCTTCCAATTCCATTTTTGCATCTCTTCACTGAGGTGTGTTTCTCAGGCATCTTGACAGAGTCCACTGTAGAGAAGAAGATAAACTTCTCATAACATTTTAAGGGAAAAAAAAAAAAGATGAAGACCTCAAGTTTGCTATTAGAGTCACTTTAGGAATAGGAAGGAAAGTTGGAGAACCACCATCCAAAGCAAGGAATCTGAGATACGCACTCGTATTTATTTGTCTGGGAGTTCATTGCAGGATCATCAGTTACAAAAAAATTAGAAACAGCCCAACAGTGCTAAACTGGTATTATCAGTTACAGTAGCGTAGGAGATAATATGGTGAAAAAGGATCAATTACAATCATTTTCATAAAGATGATTTTAATTAAAACCAGTGTTTCAAAGTTGAATGAAATCACATACAAAGTTGAAAATGGGTAAATCAAACCTGTATCCAATTCTGTAAAACTATGAAAACACATACATGCAGGAAAACCTTGGGAAGGAAATATGCCAGGACATTAAGAGTGGCAGAGCAGTGTGTGGTTTTAATTTTCTTCTTTGTATGTCTCTGAATTTCCCATCTGCTCTCCAATGATTTTATGATTGTCTTCTCAGAAAAATAAACTGGGGTTTGTGGTTGATGCTCCTTGGTTTGGCAAGTTGGTTAGTACTGTTTTTAAGAAAAGAGGCAGAAGGCGCCACCCACATCCATAAATGAATGACCCCAGGAGTCTCCAGGAATGGGATCCCTTGTACTTCTTTTCTGCATGTGAGGAATGGAGGTTTATTAATAGTTTCGCATCTATTTTAGCATCACCCTTGCCCAGACCCTAGTTTTGGAAACAGGCCAAGCAAGTATTGTGTTTCAGAGACAGGCATACCCCCTCAGCACTCTTGTGACAATCACGAGGCGTCATGGGTTGCATTTGTCTGCTACGAGCTTTCCATCCGCTGCATCTCTGAAACAGATCACTCACCAGGGCAGTTTGTGTCCGTCAACGTGAGATGGGTCTTCAAAGTCACTCCTCTGTCAGGAAACCTTCAAGAACATCAAGGCCACACCTGCTGTCTTTCTGCTGGGGGCGAGACCTCCTAGACATCACCTGTCTGCTCTCCCCAAACACGGGGCCATGACAGCCCAGGAAGGTTGCCCACCCCGAACCCCGACCTCAGGGACAAACACCCTGGGACCTGCGGGATCGCAGCAGAGCTGGAGGGAACATGAATCCCATTCCATCCTGCCTCCCAGGCTTCTGGGAAGCACTTCTGGTTTGTGGAACCTTAGAGTCCTGAGTAAATGTTACATGATTCTCTTCTCCATAAAAACAGACAAAAACCCAAAAGGAAATGGGCAATATAGAAAGACAAGAATCAAGAAGATGATTGTCCAAAGGTAACAGGATATGAAGAAAAGGGCCCCCAAGAGGATCTACTGAAACATTTTAAGTCATTGGAACAGAACAACCCCTCCTTCTCATCTCTTAGCCTGACACGCCCCCTGTCTTCTCCCAGCTTCATACTTACATGGGGGGAATGAGGAAAACAATGAGAATCGCTCCCTCCTCCTGGACCCCTTTGTTTATAATTCCTGATTGTTGTTCAGTCGCTCAGTCATATGCAACTCTTTGCGACCCCATGGACTGCAGCTCGCCAGGCTTCCCCGTCCTTCACTATCTCCTGGAGTTTGCTCAGATTCATGTCCATTGAGTCAGTGATGCCATCTAACCAGCTCATCCTCTGCCACCCACTTCTTTTGTCTTCAAACTTTCCCAGCATCATCTTTTCCAGTGAGTCGGCTCTTCACAGCAGGTGGCCAAAGTATTGGAGCAAGGAGATCAAACCAATCCATCCTAAAGGAAATCAACCCTGGATATTCATTGGAAGGACGGATGCTGAAGCTCCAGTAATTCCTGATCCTCCCAACTCTGCCCCCTGACTTGACACATGAGTACTCTTTGAGTGTTTAGTGTAGTGGATGCCAAGCACACAAACAGAGAAGCCGTGTAGGTGAAGGATGTGGACGCTGGAAACAGATGGCCGAGTGCACCCAGTACCTCCTCTTACCAGCTGTGTGACTTCGGGCCAGTGACTAAGCATGTATGCATGCACCTCATAGCTATTGTGAGGGTTAGATGAGTTGATGCAGGCAAAGTACTCAGAGTTTGGTCCATAGCGAGAACCGTGACATACTAGCTACTGTTACGGTCTTGAAAAAAGGGAAAGGGAAAGTGTTCATTGCTCAGTTGTGTCTGACTCTTTGCAACCCCTGGACTGTAGCCCGCCAGGCTTCTCTGTCCATGAATTCTCCAGACAAGAATACTGGAGTGGGTACCCATTCCCTTCTCCAGGGGATCTTCCCGACCCTGAGACTGAACCTGCATCTCCTGCTTGGCAGGCGGATTCTTTACCACCGAGTCACCTGAGAAGCCCAGGTTTGGAAACTGGGATGCTGCAAATGTGACTAGCTGAGAATCTCAAGGTCAAATCATCCCAGATTTGGGGCGGGTCTTAAGGCCTGTGACTGGCGTCTGTGTAAGAAGAGGAAAGAGACTTGAGGCACAGAGAGACACACAGGGGAAGAAAGCCAAGAAGATGGAGGCAGAGGCAGGAGGGATGTGGCCACAAGCCAAGGAGTGCCTGGAGCCAGCAGGAGCTCTGAGAGGCCAGGAAGGACACTTCCCTAGAACCTTCAGGGGGAGCAACAGCCCTGCCGACACCTGGACTTTGGGCTTCTTGCCTCCAGAACTGGGAGGGAGTAAACCGCTGCTGTTATAAGCAGCTCGATTTGTTATGGCACCCTGGGGACTCTAACCCACCACTTTGTTGACTACTGCAACCTGCCCCTCTCCTTCCCACCCCCTCTGCTTTTTCTTCCTTCTAAAAAATATGTTTGTACATCCATACATACAGGCGTACCTCAAGGATATTGTGGGTTCAGTTCCAGACCAGAAATAGGGTGAATATTGCAATAAAGCAAGCCACACAAATGTTTTGTATGTGAGCTAGTGTGTGTAAAAGTTACACTATGTGGTAGTCTATCAAGTGTGCAATAGCATTATGTCTAGAAAAGTAGCGCACTTATTGTAATTTAAAAATCATTATTACTAAAAAATACTTTATTGCTAAAAAACGCTCACCATCATCTGAGCCTTCAGCAAGTCATAGCAGTAACATTTAAGATCACTGGTCACAGATCATCATAACAAATGAAAAATTTAAAATATGGTGAGAGTTACCAAAACATGACCTGGAATCCCAAAGTTGGCAAATGCTATTAGGAAAAATGGCACTGATGAGATGATCTTATTTGCAAAACAGAAACAGAGACAGAGAGGAAAGGAAGAAACATATGGACGGCAAAGGAAGTCGGGCGGGTGGGATGAGTTGGGAGGCTGGGACAGACAGTATAGATGACTGATACAGGAATAAAATAGATAACTAACGAGAGCCTACTGTGTAGCTCGGGTAACTCTACTCAGTTCTGTGGTGACGTAAATGGGAAGGAAGTTCAAAAAAGAGGGGATATATGGATAGCTGATTCACTTTTCTGTACAGCAGAAACTTACACATCATTGTAACTCTAGTCCAATGAAACGGTTTCATTGGAGTATATATTCCAATGAAAACTAATTAAAAAAAAATAAAAGAATGCAACCCAAAAGCTAAAAAACAGAAAAGAAAAATGGCACCGATAGACTTGCAGGGTTGCCACAAACCTTCAATTGTAAAATCCACAGTATCTTTGAAGCACAATAAAACAAGTGCCTATATAGGTACATGCACACTGAAACCTATTATACACATGTTATCATTTATACGTGTTATACGCATATTATTTATTTTGTCTGAACCACTGGAAAGGAGGTTATAGAGATTGTGGCCCTTTATACCCTAATGCTAGAGTAGTAATTTCCTACAATATTCCCTTACATCACAGAAAAGCTACTAAATTCAGAAAACTTAGCTTTGACACAGTGCTTTTATCCAATCTCCATATCCCATTCCATCAACTATTCCAATAGTGTATTTTGCAGCATTTAATCCCCTTTAATAAAGGATCTGGTCCAGAATTCAGTTTTCATGTCTCTTTAGTCTTCTTTAATCTCCTTTAGCAGCTCAACTTTTCTTGTTTTTCATGACGTTTGTAGAACACAGGCCAGTTATTGTATGGAATGTGCCTCTGCTTGGGTTAGCTCGGTGTTTCCTGTCCGTCTTTGGTTGCTCTGGGTCTTGCCACTCCGTGTGGGTTTTCTCCACTTGCGGGTCATGGGGGCTGCTCTCTAGCTGTGGCTCCCGGTGGCTCATTGCAGTGCCTGCTCTTGCTGCAGAGCATGGGCTCTAGACACATGGGAATAGGTGCCCTGCAGAATGTAGAATGTGCCCGGACCAGGGACTGAACCCATGTCTCCTGCATTGTCAGGTGGGTTCTTAACCACTGGGCCAGGGAAGTCCTGATGTTTCCTCTTGATTAGATTCAGGCCGTGCTTCCCAGCTGAATATGTCCTATGGAATGCTGTACCCTCCTTGGGGTGTCCCATCTGAAAGCAGCCGGTGTCATCTGCCCTCATCTGGGATGTTAATCCTGTTAAAGGTGCTGCCCGGCACGTGTGCCGTATCATCTCTATTTCCCGTTGGAAAATAATGTCATCTACACAATTCTAGTGGAGACCATGTAAACTTGCTTCTCAGCAGATTCACATGTGCACACACACACACGTGATTCAGCATCGATGTATCTGCTTCAGCCAATGTTTACCACAGTGCATGCAGCATGATGATTTTTACAAAGGCAACACTTCCATTTCATTTATCCACTCAGCATCCTGCTGTAAGAAAGCCTTCCTTTCCCCTCGTTTATTTATCACTTTATTGTCAGCTTGCCGAAAGCCTAGCCTCTGAGATCATCATATCCACTACAGACTTAAAAATATCTCAACATTTACAGTGGAAGCTGAGCAGTGACTTTGGTTCTCAGTTCCATTTGCACTTTGATGGAAGAAATTGATGCCTTTGCATCCATAATTACTGAGACCAAAAAATAAGCCAGGTAACCTTATTTTATTCTACTTCTTTTGGCTGCACTGGGTCTTCCTGGCAGGACACAGAGTCTCATTAGTTGCCCCTCAGCATGTAGGATCTTAGTTCCTCAACCAGGGATCGAACCAGCATTCCTTGTACTAGAAGCCAAATTCTTAACCACTGGACCACAGGAAAGTCCCCAGGCAACCTTTTAAAGTATTAGTCCATGATGACTGTATTCCAACCCAGAGGACATACATTTGTAACCAAAGTAACATTAAAGTTTTAAGAGAAAGAGGTATAAATTATGCATGCGTGCTGTCACTTCAATTGTGTCCAACTCTTTGGGGCCCCATGAACTGTAGCCTGCCAGTCTCCGCTGTCCATAGAATTTTCCAGGCAAGAATACTGGAGTGGGTTGTCACGCCCTCCTCCAGGGGATCTTCCCAACACAGGGATCGAACCTGGGTCTCCTGCATTGCGGGCATATTCTTTACTACCTGAGTTACCAGAGAAGCCCTGGCAAATATTACTCATTTCTAAAACTAGATGGAAACAATTGATGATCAGAGTAGCAAAGAAATAGCATGTACTGTGTACATCAAGAAATCAAGAGAGGAGAAGAAAGCACGAACACAGTTGGGGGTCATGGACAGAAATGTATGGGGTCTTCAGGATATTCAGCCAAGGACAACATCAAAGATGACAGAAGCAAGGCTGTTTTGGGGATATATGACAGGCCACCCAGCCTGGGAGAAGATGGGCAATGTTTCCAAACACAGATGGAAAACCTGGCTCAAAGGCCAGATCCTGTGGTGATGGGGGCTGTCGACAGACCAGACGTTGGCAGGAAGCCTGATCCTAATTGAAGCAAAGCATGTGATTAATTCTTGGCTTGCCTCCTTGGAAATTCCATCTCTTACAAGTTTGAGGAAACCCTGGAACAAGGGGCTGGTGGGCAGCCCTCGTCCTATTCACCAGGCAACCATAAAAGCCAGGAATGCATTGGGTCCCTTGAGAATGGAATACAGAGGTCCATACGGAGGCCTGGTGTGTGATCCAGACCACGCCCCTGGTGACTACAGGACAGGGTGAGATCCAAGCAAAGCCTCTACTGGGGTCTATGGAATCGCCTCTGCCTGTTCGCAGGGCATTCTACAGGCACCAGGAGACCTGGGTTCAGTCCCTGGGTTGGGAAGATCCCCTGGAGAAGGGAATAGCCACCCACTCCAGTATTCTTGCCTGGAAAATTCCATGGACAGGGGAGTCTGGTGGGCTACAGTCCATGGGGTCACAGAGTCGGACACAACTGATATCTACATACACATACATATTCAAATGAGTTGAAAACCTATGTCCACACAAAGGCAGATGTTTACAGTTGCTTTGTTCACAGTTACTAAACCTTGGAGGCAACCAGGATGTCTTTCAGTAGGTGAACAGATAAACAAACTATGGTAATGCATGCAGAGGAATATCGTTTGGCCATATTTTTAAAAGAGTTATCAAGCCACAAAAAGATACAAAAGAACTTTAAGTGCACTATACTAAATGAAAGAAGCCAGTCTGAAAAAGCTACATGTTATATTACTCCATTCTCCAATGGTAGGACATTCTGGAGAAGGCAAAACAGTAGAGACAGTATCAAGATCAGCTGTTGTCAGGGATTCAGGGTGGGTAAGAGGGGGATGAATAGGTGAGGTGCAGATGACATTCGAATGTAAACTGAGGACTTGAGCTAATAATAATATCAATACTGTGGTTGCTAGGGGGGAGGCAGATGGGGGAGGGATGGGTTGGAAGCCTTGGATTAACATGCAAACTTTTATACATGGAATGGATAAACAACCAGGTCTTGTATAGCACAGGGAACTATATTCAATATGCTCTGATAAATCATAATGGAAAAGAATATATATCATACATGTATAACTGAATCACTTTGCTGTACGCCAGAAGCTAACATAGCATTGTAAATCAGCTATACTTCAATAGGGCTTCCCAGGTGGCGCTAGTGGTAAAGAACCTGCCTGCCAACACAGGAGACGCAAGAGATGCGGGTTCGATCCCTAGGTTAGGAAGATTCCCTGGAGGAGGAAATGGCAACCCACTCTGGGAAGTTTCACAGACAGAGGAGCCCAGAGGGCTACAGTACATGGGGTCACAGAGAGTTGAACCCGACTGAGTGAGCACACACAGACATACTTCAATAAAAAGTGTGTTAAAAAATAACGATCAATATTGGCTCAACATTTGAAGCAGATGTCCCACTCTTAATATAAGATGTTCAGAACAGGGAAATGGGGCGTTAGGAGGAGTGAAGTGGTGCATAGGAATTCTCTGTACTTTCCGCTCAGTTTCTCTGTAAACATAAAAGTGCTAAACGAAAAAGAAAAACCGTCTAATATATGATATATATATATATTAGATTGTCAAATTATAAATGTAAACATTATAAAATAGTTCCACTGCTGTGTAGGCCTTCTGTGCTCCACCTGTTCTTTATATATATATATATATAATATATATATATATATATAAATATATGATATATATATATATATATATATATATATATAAAATTTATATATATATATATAAATATATGATATATATATAAAGAATAGGTGGAGCACAGAAGACCTACACAGCAGTGGAACTATTTTATAATGTTTACATTTATAATTTGACAATCTAATGTAAAAGCCACCCTTAAAATTATAGGAACTCATATGATATTGTATACGTTATAATTCATAGGCTAACTATGTCCACATCATCCTCCAAATTTGGAGCGCACCATTTGCAAGGCGGTACACTGAGCAGGAACACTTGGAACATTTGGACCTAAGTCGGAGGTTATTCATCTTCCAACCCGCAGAGGGAGGCTAAGGGAAGATGATAGGATGAAACAAAATAACATCAATTTTAAACTTTTTGAGGAAAAATTCATTTGACTATTTAATGAATATTTAAGTCTTTCTTAAATGATTGAGTCACAACCATAACTGTTTGGGCCATTATCCCCGACACATCCTAATGAAGTAGGAAGTCTGCACCACAGCACTGCTCCCCCGCCAGGGTCCTGCTGTTCCCTTAGAATACTGAAAGTGAAAGTCGCTCGGCCGTGTCTGACTCTTTGTGACCCCATGGACTGTAGCCCGCCAGGCTCCTCTGTCCATGGGATTCTCCAGGCCAGAACACTGGAGTGGGTAGCCATTTCCTTCTCCAGGGGATCGTCCCAACCCAGGGATTGAACCCAAGTCTCCCACATTGCAATCGGATTCTTTACCATCTGAGCCACCAGGTAAGCCCGCTTAAATAGAAACCCTCTGCTTTAATTTTAACATATCCTTGGTTAGGCTGATGGTTAACCCTGCAGCTGCAGTAGGACCTGGCATCACGTTTTTATCACCACATACAAACCCTTCTCAGCTGAAAGAGTGAATGAATCGTTGCCCAACATGCTCTTTGAAATGGAAACTTCATGCATTCCAAGAAAAAAAAAATAGAAGGATTTTCCCCTGGTATCTCTATTGATTGCACTAAAAGTTCTTCTTCAAATCAAACCTAAACGCACACCCAGTGATGATGTCAGAGCTGTTTAAACACTCAGTGCCTATAATAGACCAACTCCATGATGCCAAGTTTCACTTACCTTGGACAGGGCTCTCTTTCTCTGGCTCCCAGGCCCCACCTATCCTAAGAACAAACATCTCATTCCAGGAAAGATGATGAGCTAATTATCAGGAATCATTGCACAAACGACTCCTGAGTAGAGTCTGGCCCTTTACAGAAAACGAATCTATAGAGTGCATTTAAAATGAAATACAGTTCAAGAAAAGCAGTCCTCTGTTTTAAAGCATGTTCAACCCGATACATTTATTTTTAAAGCGATAGTGGAATTCTGGTTCCAGGTACAATGAGTTAAGTGCATGATGGCTGTATAGTTTTGGGGCCCACTACAAGATGAAAATATGAGGACCTCCATTTTAAAAATTGGATTTTTAAATGGAGATTACAACAGAGAGTGAACCAAGAGCAAAGCCCTTCTGAGTGTATGGACACAGCTGGGACACAAGTGTGACGTCAAGGAGGCTGGGACAGGTCGACGTGGCTTGGATTTATCCTAATAGTTGACTTTATCGTTTGTGATCGCTGAAAGAAGTTTTGAGAAAAGGGATGTGCACGGGTAAATGTTTAAAGCCTCTGTCTCCTCGTTAATTAAGCAAAAATTCTGATATATGCTCACTACGTAACAGGATGAGAATCATGGGGCTTTTGAAACATTTTGAAAATGATCGTTTAAAAAACTTTTATTCTGTCTGGCAGTTTAATTGATTTACACTGTTGTGTTAGTTTCAGGGCGTACAGCAAAATGATTCAGTTACATGTGTACATACATCCATTCTTTCTCAGATTCATTCCCCATATCAGTTATCACAGAATACTGAGTAGAATTGCCTGTACTATCCAGTAGTCCCTTATTGCCTGTTTTATGTAGAGTAGTGTGTATGTTAATCCCAACCTCCTAGTTTATCCCTTCCTGCACTTTCCCCTTTGGTAACCGTCAGTTTCCTAAGTCTGTGAGTCTGTTTCGTAGATAAGTTCCCTTGCGACACTGATCATTTTTGTCAGGACCCAATCCTTTTCTTTCTTGCAAAGATCTGAGATGCCCCCAGAACCCCACCATCCCCACCCCATTGGCACTGAAAGTGCCTCTGACCTTCTTCAGCTTCTGATCGTAGAGAGCCTCCCCAGAGATGCAGCAACCCAGTCGGCTCAGTCCCCGCTCCCCTTCACATGGCCTCTTTCCTGTGAAGGGGCTAAATGCCGGGGTGCTTGGGGGCCAACCTAACGGCTTTGCACACTCAGGCTCTCTCTCCAAGAATGTTCACAGCCCCTGAAACCTGTCCAAAGAAAACGGTAAAAATTCCACCCTCCGTCCAGCGTTTCTGAACACTGGGTGTGTGTTCCCTTCCTAAAACCCAAGCCAGTAAGACGCCACGCAGATCCATAAAGGTTGGCTCTGCTGAGCCAATTGCTCGGCCAATCTCAGCACATGCCTTTTTGCGTTTATCACAATGGTGCAGTCAGAAAGTCTGGCATCCATTGAAACTAAAAGGTCATGGCAGCTGCGGGACAGCCTCGGTTTAGAGAGGGACTCCTCCTTGTCCAGATCGAGAAGGCAATGGCAACCCACTCCAGTACTCTTGCCTGGAAAATCCCATGGACGGAGGAGCCTGGCAGGCTGCAGTCCATGGGGTCCTGAAGAATCAGACACGACTGAGTGACTTCACTTTCACTTTTCACTTTCATGCATTGGAGAAGGCAATGGCAACCCACTCTAGTGTTCTTGTCTGGAGAATCCCAGGGACGGGGGAGCCTGGTGGACTGCCGTCTATGGGGTCACACAGAGTCGGACACGACTGAAGCAACTTAGCAGCAGCTTAGCAGCCTTGTCCAGAAAAACCAAGGGGCTTTAGTGAAAAGCACTTGGGTTGCTTTCTATCTGCATTTTATTTTGGATTTTTAATTTATTTTTAAACATAGTTAATGTTTGACTTAATATGCTGTCTAGGTTGGTCAGGTTGATGACCTTATTTGCCAACAAAGGTCCATCTAGTCAAGGCTATGGTTTTTCCAGTGGTCATGTATGGATGTGAGAGTTGGACTCTAAAGAAAGCTGAGTGCCAAAGAATTGATGCTTTTGAACTGTGGTGTTGGAGAAGACTCTTGAGAGTCCCTTGGACTGCAAGGAGATCCAACCAGTCCATTCTGAAGGAGATCAGCCCTGGGATTTCTTTGGAAGGAATGATGCTAAAGCTGAAACTCCAGTACTTTGGCCACCTCATGCGAAGAGTTGACTCATTGGAAAAGACTCTGATGCTGGGAGGGATTGGGGGCAGGAGGAGAAGGGGACGACAGAGGATGAGATGGCTGGATGGCATCACTGACTCGATGGACATGAGTCTGAGTAAACTCCAGGAGTTGGTGAAGCCTGGCGTGCTGCAATCCATGGGGTTACAAAGAGTCGGACGCGACTGAGTGACTAAACTGAACTGAATGTTTGACTAGGTAATACTTTCACACTGTATCAAAAAGTGTAAGAAGCTATACAGTTAGAAGGTGGTTTTATATATTACTTTCTATCTAGTAATACTCAAAGATTATTATGCAAATATAAGCAAATAGATACTCCTCTTTTACACAAAGGGAAGCGTACTCTGAACCCTACTCTGTGCAGCAAGGCCCCTACATACAAGTGAGTTCTGTTCATGGAGCATGTTTGTAAGTCCCATTTGTTCATAAGTCCAACAAAGTTAGCCTAGGTACCCAACTAACAGAATCAGCTATATAGTACTGTATTGTAATAAGTTGATAATACTGTTCATGCAAATAATACATAAAATCAAGCACAAAAAAATAAAGAGATCATTTATAAACTTACAGTACAATACCTTGAAAAGGAGGGTAGTCCAGTACAACAGCTGGCACCCAGGGGCTGGCATGGAGTGAACAGGCAAGAGCAGTCACTGACCGGAGGAGGGAGAGGAGGCGGGAGATGGCAGAGCTGAAGGGCCGTCAGCCGTGGGGGACGGAGGGCGAGCCACACTGTCACTCCTACCTGACGTTGATGGCGCAGGTTCTGGGCTTGAAATAAAGATACTGCACGACTGTAATCTGCACAGCTGTTGCTGTTCAGTCACTCAGTCGTGTCTGACTCTTTGCAACCCCATGGACTGGAGCACACCAGGGTTTTCTGTCCTTCACTGTCTCCCGGAACTTGCTCAAACTCATGTCCATTGAGTCGGTGATGCCATCCAACCATCTCAGCCTCTGTACAGTACTTGTACTGTAAAACATACAAAAGCACAACCCCTTGTAGAGGATGCACACACGTGACAAGGTGTGCCAGACGTGAACTAACTTACCTGACAAATGAACACACATTCATATCTCTGAAAGCTTGCAGCTTGAAGGTTCATATGCAGTGGACTTACTGCAATTTCCTTTTAATTTAACACTCTGTCTTGGACCAATCTATGTCAGGATGTAAAAGGCACACCCCTTGTTGAATTTCACTGTATGTATGGATGTCCCATAATATACTTAATCAGTCTTCTTTTAGGGCAGGGGCCCCCAAATTCTGATGATCTGAGATGGAGCTGATGTAATAATAATAGAATTAAATGCACAATAAGCAAGGTGGTGGTGGTTTAGTCGCTAACTCGTGTCCGAGTCCTGCAACCCTATGGACTGGAGCCCGCCAGGCTCCTCTGTGCTTGGAATTCTCCAGGCAAGGGGATACTGGAATGGGTTACCATTTCCTTCTTCAAGGGATCTTCGCGACCTAGGGATCAAACCTGGGTCTCCTGCACTACAGGTGGATTCTTTACCACTGGGCCACCAGGAAGACAATTAGTTCAGTTTGGTTCAGTTGAGTTCAGTTGCTCAGTCGTCTCCGACTCTTTGTGATCCCGTGGACTGCAGCACACCAAGCCTCCCTGTCCATCAACAACTCCCAGAGTTGACCCAAACTCATGTCCATTGAGTCGGTGATGCCATCCAATCATCTCATCCTCTATCATCCCCTCCTCCTCCTGCCTTCAATCTTTCCCAGCATCAGAGTCTTTTCCAATGAGTCAGTTCTTTGCATCAGGTGGCCAAAGTATTGGAGTTTCAGCTTCAGCATCAGTCCTTCCAATAAATATTCAGGACTGATTTCCTTTAGGATGGACTGGTTGGATCTCCTTGCAGTCCAAGGGACTCTCAAGAGTCTTCTCCAACACCACAGTTCAAAAGCATCAATTCTTTGCCACTCAGCTTTCTTTAGAGTCCAACTCTCACATCCATACATGACCACTGGAAAAACCATAGCCTTGACTAGATGGACCTTTGTTGGTAAAGTAATGTCTCTGCTTTTTAATATGCTGTCTTGGTTGGTCATAACTTTTCTTCCAAGAAGCGAGCATCTTTTAATTTAATGGGTGCACTCACCATCTGCAGTGATTTTGGAGTCTCAAGAAATAAAGTCTGTCAGTGTTTCCATTGTTTCCTCATCTATTTGCCATGAAATCATGGGACTGGATGCGATGATCTTAGTTTTCTGAATGTTGAGTTTTAAGCCGGAAGACAATAAATGTAATAAAATAAATCCAGTGTGCTTGAATCATGCTGAAACCATCCCCTACTCTAAGTTCACAGAAAAGCAGTCTTCCATAAAACCAGTCCCTGGTGCCACAAATGTCAGGGACTGCTGTTTTAGGGAACTATATTGTTGCCAACCTTTGCTGTTACAGAATTACCCAAATCTATTTTTCGATGTGATTTGTTCATTAGAGCCTGAGGAGGCCATTGTGTGATGAAAAGATCACCACCAGTCACACCAGGGCCCCAAGACAAGGCGTCTCGGTTATAAAAAAGTGCATTTCCAACAGCGAGCACACACTTTTACCCACAGAAGTTTGGAGCTGAAGGTTTTCCCCTCTCCTCCTAAATTCCTCTAGAAATTTTTCTGAGAATTTGCCTGCAGTCTAAGGATGTGAAATCCTCTTGCTCTCAGTACACAAACAACCGCGGGGTATTACAGACTGAAACAGGACCAAAGACACCACACAATACAGGGCCCCCAAGCACCTTTGCATTTCCGCTCACCCGGCATGCTTTGATTCAAAGCCTTTGCATGCTAAGAGATGTGCAGAGGTAAACTAATTTTAGCAAGAGAAAGCATTCAGCAAAAGACTACCCTATAGCAAGTGCTCAGTAAATAACAGGTAAAAATCAGTGAGCCGCCTACCACACACTCCCTGTGGTCAATAATATAAGAACCAGTTAAACACTCTGGCTTCCCAGATGGATCAGTATTAAAAAAAAAAAAAATGTCTGCAATGCAGGCGATGTAGGAGACCCAGGTTTGATCCCTGGGTTGGGAAGATTCCCTGGAGGAGGGCACATCTATCCACTTTAATATTCTTGCCTGGAAAATCCCATGGATAGAGGAGCCTGGTGGGCTAGAATCCTAGGGGTCGCAAAGAGTCAGACACGACTGAAGCAACTGAGCAGCAGCAGCAGACACTAGGAAGAGACGAATAAATGCTAAAAGGCAAGTTTCATGCCTGCAGCTCACCGGAGCTTCCCCTAGTTTCTAGGTTAGTGTCTGAGGATCTAAGCCAGACTTCAGCCCTGGATCACATCACAGCACTGGATGTCTGGATTCTGGGATAAAAGCACCAACGAAGGCCAACACTGTGGTTGTCTGTGTGGTCTAGCCAGAGAGCTCTGGGAGTCTTAGACCCTTCTGGGGCCTCCATGAGGTCACAGACAGTCTCGTAGTAACACTGAGACCCATCTTTCTCACTCTTGCTCTCTCAATACACCATGGAGTTTTCCAGAAGTTTTGTGACATTTGATACCGCGCCAGATTGAATACAGAGGCAGGAATGAGAACCCAGCTGTCTTCCAGTAAGCCAGCCATGAAAGAGACTTGAAAAAAAAAAAAACTGCAAAATAATGTTAATTTCCCCATTAGACTACTTTGCTTTGGAACATGTAGTTGTTTTTTTTTTTTTTAAGTATATATTATTTATGCCAACCTGCAGTGGGTTTATTATTTTTAGTCAATTAAATGACTTTTAAATATCTCGCTTTTACTCTTTTACTTTCTAATGCAGTAAAAATTCTCTAGTTAGCACAGTACACAAAACCAAAAGCTCTTGGAGGTCTGTAGCAATTTTTAAGAGTGTGAAGGATTTCCAAAACCAAAGAGTTTGAGAATCTTGGCCCGTCCAACAAAAAGATGTTGGTTATCAGTTCCTCCACCTTAAGTTCTAGGGGGCCAGCCCACTCGCGGACTTGGTCAAGCTTGCGTCCCCAGCAGCACTCACATGTGGCGGAGGCCCGTGTTTGGTGGGGGGGCAGGCGGGACCTACCTGAGGACATTTTCATTAATTATCGCTAAATAGTGCAGCGAATGCAAACATAGGAAATGGCAACCCAATCCACCATTCTTGCCTGGAGAATCCCATGGACAGAAGAGCCTGGTGGGCAACAGTCCATGGGGTCGCAAAAGGTCAGACACAACTGAGCGACTAACACTTCACTACACTTCAGTGCAAAGGTAGGCAAACGCTCCAAGAGGAAATGGCAAGTCATTTGGGGTGAATGGCTTATCGTGAAGAGAATAAGCAAATGGACAAAGACTTGGAGATCCACGTTGGAAGGGAGGGAAAGAGGGAAACATAAACAGATGCGTCCCAGCCAGGTGTGTCCAGCACAGCGGTCCCTCCCCTCTTCCCACAGCTGCTCCTCCAGGGGCTCCCCTGCACGTGCCCTCCCCAGTCCAGGGCTGGGCAGCCAGGGGTGTCCAGCTTCCCAAGACCACCCTTAGCCCTGCATCGCCCAGCCTCACCCACACGCCCCTGGGGCTCTGATGAGACTGCACCTGAATTCCGGCCTGGGAGCCCCGCCACCAGCACTACTGGGAGCCCATCATGGAACCTGCCTGGGGGTCCGCTTAGCTCAAGCACTGCCGCCATGTTGCCCAGCAGAGTCCAGAACCGTGAATGCCCCACGTGCACGGCCCGAGGGCTCCTCCATCCACTGCCCCGCCAGCATTTAGCGCCAGAAGCCTTCCCGATCCTGCCTCATAGATTTAAGGTGGCATCTTCTGCTATGCATTTTTCCCATCCCTCTGCCTAATGAAGGTCTCCTCCCATGCTTCAGCACCGTTGGGGGTCGACTTTTCCTGTGAATCACCTGTTTTTTCCTTCACCTTTTTTCCATTAGAATTTCTTCTTTTTAAATTGAAGTACTGTTGATTTACAATGTTGTGTTAGTTTCTGGTGTATAACAAAGTGATTCAGTTGTGTGTGTGTGTGCACACGTGTGTGTTCATTTATATACATACATATTTTTTCATTATTTTACATTATGGTTTATTACAAGATATTGAATACAGTCCCCTGTGCTCGACAGTAAGACCTTATTGTCTGTGTATTTTATATATAGTAGTATGATTATGTTAATTTCTAATCCCTAATTTATCCCCCACTCCCTTTCCCTCTTTTTGGCCATAGTTGGTTTTCTATGTCTGTAAGTCTGTTTCATAAATAAATTCATTTGAATCAGATTTCAGATTCACATATAGGTGATATCAGATGGTGTTTGTCTTTCTCCTTCTGAGTTACTTCACTTAGTATGATAATCTCCAGGTCCATTTATGTTGCTGCAAATGGCATTATCTCACAGAATGCCTTTTCTATTTACTGGTTTGTAGGTGTTTCTTGAGTATTCTTTATTGGTTTCATTTGTGGACATATCTCTCTCTAACCTGACTCCACCAATCTGTCATCTTTCTCTAATCTTGTCCATGGGGTCCTAAGGGGCAATAAGGTTTTATTGATTTTTTTTTTTTTTTGCCTGTAATGTGAGCTTTTAAATTTTGGCTTACTAATCCTTTTCCCTCCGTAAGGCCATAGACATCTTCCTACATCTTCTTCAACTGAATTTATGGTTTTAGCTTTCACTTTTTAGATCTTTAGCCCAGCAGAAGTCAAAGCTGATAATGAAGTTATCTTTAGTTTGCAAAACAAGCCACACAGTGCTTGCATGCATGCTAAATTGCTTTAGTCATATCTGACTATTTGTGATCCTATGGATTGTAGCCTGCCAGGCTCTTCTGCCCAGGATTCTCCAAACAAGAATACTGGAGTGGATTGCCTTGCCTGGAGAATCCCATGGACAGAGGAGCCTGGAAGGCTGTAGTCCATAGGGTTGCAAAGGATCAGACACGACTGAAGCAACTTAGCTCACACGGCATGGCTTGTTTTGCAAAGTAAAGATAACTTCATTATCAGCTTTGACTCTTCCTGGACTAAAGATCTAAAAAGTGAAAGGTAAAACCATACATTCAACTGAAGAAACTGTAGGAAAAGGTAAACCCAGGCATTTCCTTGCATCGGCCAGAGGGTCCCTGTCTTGAGCCTGCACCTCTGGGGACAGCTCAGCAGGTATACCCTAATTCCAGGGGCTGAAGGCATTGGGGAGGCTCCTTGAAATGGAGTGGCTCCATCCGGAGCCCTGGAGAAGAACACCTCTGCCTATCTCCCCAGGACAAACCCCACTGAGCCCCAGTATGTTGGCATCATCTTAGTTCATAGTTTTCAAGAAAATCCAATTTGGGATTCCAGTGTGGTAGGAATAAGCTTCAACAGAGTGGCACTTGAAATATGTTCATGTTCCAGTAACCAGCACCTGCTGTCTGCCAGGAACTGTCATAAGCACTTAGCATCCTTCATCCCAGGATCTTGCTTGGGTATAAGGTCTCAGCGAAGCCTCGATGGAGACACTCCGTGTGTTGAGATGCAGCTGGTGAGAACTCATCGGGTGTAGAATATGGAGTGATGCACATCATACCCCAAGAAACCAATGTCACTGGCCAGTCTTCCAGCGTCTGCTACAGAAAGCTATTCTTGTACACCTTGTGAGCCCAGCCCTTTGCTCAAGGGTCCTTGTAACAGTGTGACTGATTGAAACCCAGCTGAGGCAAAAGCATAACCACGGCAAGAAATGCTTGCAGCTAAAGTCATAACCCAATGTGGAAACTAAAAAATTAAAAAGTCAGAGTCATAGGAACAGAGAGTAGGATGGTGGCTATCAGGGTCTGGGTAGGGGAAACAGGAGAGGCTGGTAAAAGAGTACAGACTTAGCTATCAGGAAGGTCTAAGGACTGAGTGTGTAACTTGGTGACTGTCAGAATACTGTGTTGAATAACTGAAAGTTGCTGAAAGAGTGGAACTTTTCACAAACTGGGACGCTGTGGACTGCAGCCAGCCAGGCTCCTCTGTCCATGGGATTTCCTAGGCAAGAGTACTGGAGTGGGTTGCCATTTCCTCCTTCAGGGGATCTTCCCGACCCATGGATCAAACCTTGGAGGAACCTTCCTTGAAGGACTGATGCTGAAGCTCTAATACTTTGGCCATCTGATGCGAAGAGCCAACTCATTGGAAAAGACTCTGGTATGGAAAAAGATTGAAGGCAGGAGGATAAGGGGACGTTGGATGGCGTCATCGACTCAACGGACGAGAGTTTGAGCAAACTCTGCTAGATAATGAAGGACAATGAAGCCTGGTGTGCTGCAGTCCGTGGGGTGGCAAAGAGTCAGACACAACTTAGTGACTGAACAGCAACAAGAGGTAGGTTCTCTCTGCCCCCAGACCTCAATGACCTGAGTTTGGCCCCCAGTTCTATGTCAGCTGTGGCAACATGAGTTCCTCTCTGCTCATCCTATGGTTCCCTGAGGTGGTGGCCTCCAGGCTCCAGCCCTGGGGAAGTTCTCCAGCACAGGAACACACAAGCCCAGGTGAAGAGCCGAACACAGCAAACGTGTGCACACGTGGGCAGCAGTGTGCATGGATATTCATGTGTGCATGCACGAACACACCTGGAGAGGTATACATGTATGAGAGCATGTGTACATAAACAGGCATGCTCACTCTCTCACAAAACTAACTCTCACAGAACACACGCTAGGGTTACCGGCTTTACTGCAGACTGGTGGCCGAGAGATGCTGTTTGCGCTCAGTCACTCAGCTGTGTCTGACTCTGGGACACCATGGCCTGCAGCCTGCCAGGCTCCTCTGTCCATGGGATTTCCTAGGCAAGAGTACTGGAGTGGGTTGCCATTTCCTCCTTCAGGGGATCTTCCCGATCCAGGGATCGTCTCCTGAGTCTCCTGCGTTGGCAGGGGGATTCTTTACCCCTGAGCCACCAGGGAAGTCCAGAGATAGATGGACAAGGGTTCAAACTGAAGTTCATATGAAAACTCTCTCCAGTTGCAGAGTCACAGCCCCACAGGCCCATCACCTCCATCCCCTGACCTGTCTGTCCTCCTCCCTCTTTTCTCAACCTCCTCTTTTCATCTCTGACAACGCAGAGGGTCTTTTACCTACCCTAAGCATTCAAGGTGTTTTCCAAACAATACAGTGATTTGTTTTCCTCCTTGAGAATTCTGCTACCAGTTGTTCAGATGATAAATTCTTATAAACCTCTTCATGTGGTAAGAAGAGATGTATAATCTCAGGAAAGTCCTCTCCTGGGCTAGCCTTCCCCTGTGGATTCTTGAATGATGCTCTGTCACCTGACATGGAATGCTGGTGGTGCCTCTTAGGTATTTCACCCTTCATGTCTTTTCAGGATCAGAACCAACCCCAGGATCCCAGGCGTAGGGTCAGACCAAATTGTTTGCACTCTGCCCGACAGAGTCTAAAAGAAAACAACATTGCACTTGCCACATTCTCAGTGAACAGACAGGTGATTCACTGAGGTGCCTGATAAATGCTTTTAGACCCTCGGGATATTTTTTTACCAACCACTTTCCCCACCTCTAGTTTAATTGTCCATGAAGTTCATCAGCCATGGCAATGACACAGAAAATCTGGAATTCCCAATAGCCAATAGCTCAAGACATGTACAGTTGATACAGACTTTCAGGGAGGTAGATGAGCCTATAATTTAAGCACTGAACAAAAGTCTCCATGACTAATGAGGAGAAGCATAATCAAAGGGCAAAGGTTGTCCGAGGAAGAAAAGAAATGAAGCTAGATTCCTCATGGGTTGTCCCAACTGTTTCATGGTCAGTATTATTTATTCTACAGTTTAAAAGGGTGACATAAATTCTCCAGTTTCACATTTTGCCCCATTGGAATCCAAACTAACAAAATCACAAAGGAATTTCTGGTCTCTTCCCACATGTTCATCTGATAAATTGATAATGAGGGCATCAGAATATGTACCATGCTTGGAAAGCAGTGACTATATCAAAGCCACAAAAACTCAGGCTCAACAGAAGTGCTAAACCTAAGGATTTGAGCAATGTTGAGTGACAGTTTTCCAACATTTGCAGAAGCAGTTTTGAGACTACCTCTAAAATGTCAGCTTTGGCAAAGACCTCTCCACACACTGCCTCCCACGATCTACACAAAAATTGCAAAAACCAGATATTGGAGCAGCTGATTCTCAGTATTTTTGACACCTCCACAAAGACTCACCTTAGAATTAGCAGTTAGTGTTTAGTTAAATATTGGTGATGTGTGGCTGGAATTGAAGGCACTCACCACATTTTAAGTAAACACTCAGGCTGTTTTAAAAGCTTTTCCCTTGGAGTGAAGATGCATTTCTCTTGGCCAGGTCTAAGGGAAGATATTCTATTTGTAAGCTTCCAGCTCCTCAGAGCCTCACTGGGGAGTTTAGAACAGGAATGACCGCCTGTGTGGTCATTAATAGTGGCATGAACTGCTTTCTTCCCAAGAGGATTCTGTGCCAATATCTTAGAACAGAAAGAATAAATACAGAAATACAACTCCTAGAGGAGAACATAGGCAAAACACTCTCCGACATACATCACAGCAGGATCCTCTATGACCCACCTCCCAGAATATTGGAAATAAAAGCGAAAATAAACAAATGGGACCTAATTAAACTTAAAAGCTTCTGCACATCAAAGGAAACTATTAGCAAGGTGAAAAGACAGCCTTCAGAATGGGAGAAAATAATAGCAAATGAAGCAACCGACAAACAACTAATCTCAAAAACATACAAGCAACTCCTACAGCTCAACTCCAGAAAAATAAATGACCCAATCAAAAAATGGGCCAAAGATCTAAATAGACATTTCTCCAAAGAAGACATACAGATGGCTAACAAACACATGAAAAGATGCTCAACATCACTCATTATCAGAGAAATGCAAATCAAAACCACTATGAGATACCATTTCACACCAGTCAGAATGGCTGCGATCCAAAAGTCTACAAATAATAAATGCTGGAGAGGGTGTGGAGAAAAGGAACCCTCTTACACTGTTGGTGGGAATGCAAACTAGTACAGCCACTATGGAGAACAGTGTGAGATTCCTTAAAAACTGGAAATAGAACTGCCTTATGATCCAGCAATCCCACTGCTGGGCATACACACTGAGGAAACCAGAAGGGAAAGAGATACGTGTACCCCAATGTTCATCGCAGCACTGTTTATAATAGCCAGGACATGGAAGCAACCTAGATGTCCATCAGCAGATGAATGGATAAGAAAGCTGTGGTACATATACACAATGGAGTATTACTCAGCCATTAAAAAGAATACATTTGAATCAGTTCTAATGAAGTGGATGAAACTGGAGCCTATTATACAGAGTGAAGTAAGCCAGAAGGACAAACACCAATACAGTATACTAACGCATATATATGGAATTTAGAAAGATGGTAACGATAACCCTGTATACGAGACAGCAAAAGAGACACTGATGTATAGAACAGGCTTATGGACTCTGTGGGAGAGGTAGAGGGTGGGAAGATTTGGGAGAATGGCATTGAAACATGTGAAATGTCATGTATGAAACGAGATGCCAGTCCAGATTCAATGCACGATGCTGGATGCTTGGGGCTTGTGCACTGGGACGACCCAGAGGGATGGTATGGGGAGGGAGGAGGGAGGAGGGTTCAGGATGGGGAACACCTGAGAAATAAAGGAATAAAAAAAAAAAAAAAAGGATGGTTAAAAAAAAATAAAAAACATAAAATTAAAAAAAAAGAAAGAAATACATATTGCATTTGGGAAAGCATTCCCTTTGCTGTGTCAATTACAACAACACATATCCTCCAAGTGACCAAATATTCAGTGTCTCATAATTCAATGACTAGGCAAGGATTGGCTTTTAGGAAAGAAAACTGGCTTAGAGTATATACTACAACTGAATTAGACCCTATTGAGTATCTGCCTGTGTGTGTGTGTGTTTAGTCACTCAGCTGTTTCTGACTCTTTTGTGACCCCATGGACTGTAGCCTGCCAGGCTTCTCAGTCCATGAAATTTGTCAGGCAAGAATACTGAAGTGGTTTGCCAATTTGAACTCCAGGATCTTCCCAACCTAGGGATCAAACCTTTGTCTCTTCATCTCCTGCATTGGCAGGTGGGTTCTTTACCACTGAGCCATGAGGGAAGCCCCACTGAGTGTCTCAGTTCAGTTCAGTCACTCAGTCATGTCTAACTCTTTGTAATCCTTTGGACTGCAGCGCACCAGGTTTCCCTGTCTTTCATTATCTCCCAGAGTTTGCTCAAACTCATGTCCATTGAGTCAGTGATGCCATCCAACCATCTCATCCTCTGTCACCCCCTTCTCCTCCTGCCCTCAGTCTTTCCCACCATCAGGGTCTTTTCCAATGAGTCAGCTCTTCACATCATGTGGCCAAAGTATTGGAGCTTCCACTTCATCATCAGTCCTTCCAATGAATATTCAGGACTGATTTCCTCTAGGACTGACTGGTGTGATCTCCTTGCTGTCCAAGGGACTCTCAAGAGTCTTCTACAACATCACAGTTCAAAAGATCAACCCTTCAGTGATCAGCCTTCTTTACGGTCGAACTCTCACAACCATATATGACTACTGGAAAAACTCTACGGATCTTTGACAGCAACATGCTATCTCTGCTTTATAATATGCTGTTCTTTCTAATATGCTTTTCTTCCAAGGAGCAAGGGCCTTTTAATTTCATGGCTGTAGTCACTGTCTCCAGTGATTTTGAAGCCCAAGAAAGTAAAGTCTCTCACTGTTTCCATTGTTTCCTTATCTATTTGCCATGAAGTGATGGAACCAGATGCCATGATCCTATTTTTTTGAATGCTGAAATTTAAACCAGCTTTTCTACTCTCCTCATTCACCTTCATCAAGAGGCTCTTTAGTTCCTCTTCACTTTCTGCCCATTAGGGTGGTATCATCTGCATATCTGAGGTTATTGATATTTCTCCCAGCAATCTTGACTCCAGTTTGTGCTTCATCTGGCCCAGCATTTTGCATGATGTACTCTGCATGAAAGTTAAATAAGCAGGGTTACAATATACAGCCTTGACGTACTCCTTTGCCTATTTGGAATCAGTCTGTTGTTTCATGTCCAGTTCTAACCGTTGCTTCTTGACCTGCATACAGGTTTCTCAGGAGGTTGGTAAGGTGGTCTGGTATTCCCATCTCTTGAAGAATTTTCCAGTTTGTTGTGATCCACACAGTCAAAGGCTTTATCATAGTCAATGAAGCAGAAGTAGATGTTTTTATGGAATTCCCTTGCTTTTTCTATGATCCAAGGGATGTTGGCAATTTGATCATGTCAAATGTTATCTCTAACAACAAACCTACCAACAAGATACATTGATCCTGTGTTATTTATCAAGTTCAGAAAAATGAAATAATTTGTCCAAGGTCAACCAGCAAAGTGGAAGAATCAGAATTCCAACCTAATTGTGTTTGATCCCACACTATTGGTCCACTATTAGTCTTCTCAGGCCGCCATAACAAAAATATCACAAACCAGGCAGCTTGAACAATAGAAATGTGTTTTCTCTCGATTCTGGAGGCTGGGAAGAAGTCCACAGTCAAGGTGTCACATGGTGGTTTTCTGATGAGAGCACTCTTCCTACCTTGCAGACAGCAAGTCCATTCTTGTCTCTTCTTGTGAAGGTCACCCGGTCTTGTCCAATTCCTTGTGACCCCATGGGCTATACAGTCCATGGTATTCTCCAGGCCAGAATACTGGAGTGGGTAGCCTTTCCCTTCTCCAGGGGATCTTCCCAATCCAGGGATTGAACCCAGGTCTTCCACATTGCAGATGAACTCTTTACCAGCTGAGCCACAAGGGAAGACCTTGTCTTCTTGTCTCTTCTTACAAGGACACTAATCCTCTGGGAGCAGGGCCCCACCTTTATGATCTTGCTTAAACTTAATTAATTCCTGAGAGCCCCCAATCCCAATACAGCCACACCAGTGGTCAGGGCTTCAACACTGGAATTTGAGGAGACACTTTCAGACCATAGGTCTTCCCCAGTGGCTCAGCGGTAAAGAACCTGCCTACCAGTGCAGGAGATGCAAGAGACCCAGGTTCGATCCCAGGGTCGGGAAGATCCCCTGCAGAAGAAAATGGCTACCCATTCCAGTGTTCTTGCCTGAAAAATTCCATGGACAGAGGAGCCTGGCAGGTTACAGTCCATGGGGTCACAAAGAGTCGGACACAACTGAGTATGTGGTGTGCACACACACACACACACACACATACACACACATTCTTTCTACTACACTGTGCTTCCTTTATGTATCAATATATCAATTAGAGAAAATCACATTAAAATTTTAGATATTTTTAGTCACAACATTGACATTAAGACTCAATTCCTTTGTGACTTGATTATTTTCTGCCATCAAACTTTATTTTTACCATTAAGTCAGGAAGTGAGAACACAAGTTAGCAAGATCGAGTCAATATTTTTCTAATTTAATCTTCTGTCAGTTTTAATATTACAAATATTTTCTCTTAGTGTGAAAATACTTGCGTGTCTGTCTTATCTTGTTTACTGAAGGGAAAGTCTTCTTTATTGAACAGAAATTCTTCCTTTTTTAAAAAAATAATTTTTATTGTTGTATAGTTGCTTTATCGGAGAAGGCAATGGCACCCCACTCCAGTACTCTTGCCTGGAAAATCCCATGGACAGAGGAGCCTGGCAGGCTGCAGTCCATGGGTTCGAGAAGAGTCAGACACAACTGAGTGACTTCACTTTCACTTTTCACTTTCATGCACTGGAGAAGGAAATGGCAACCCACTCCAGTGTTCTTGCCTAGAGAATCCCAGGGACGGGGGAGCCTGGTGGGCTGCCGTCTATGGGGTCGCACAGAGTCGGACACGACTGAAGCGACTTAGCAGCAGCAGCAGCAGTTGCGTTATAATGTTGTGTTAATATCCAGAGCACAGCAAAGTGAACCAGCCATACATATATATCACCCCCCTCCGTTTTGGACTTCATTCCCATTCAGGTCATCACAGTGCATTAAGTACAGTTCCCTGGCTATATGGTATATTCTCATTAGTTATCTATTTTATACACACTATCAACAGTATATACGTGTCAACACCAATCTCTCAATTCCTCCCACCCACTCCTTGCCCACTTGGTATCCATACGTTTGTTCTCTACATCTGTGTCTCTATTTCTGCTTTGCAAATAAGTTCATCTGTACCATATTTTTAAACTCCACATATACCCGTTAATAAACGATCTTTGTTTTTCTCTCAGAAATTCTTCATGTTAATGTGATGGGCAGAATACTATTGGTGCAGACGCATTTGGAAGGACAAAGGAGATCTTGGCATTTTGCTCCACTGGGCTCAGAGGACTTTCCCCAGTTCAGTAATCAGCAGGAGTTTATCTAACTGCATGATGCCAGCCATGCTGACTAAATCTGTTTCCTACTCAGAACAACTGTGGAAGTAAGATATTCCCAAAAGAACACTGAAGCACAAGTCAATGAAAGACAGGAAGCATAGAAAAATCGGAGCTGCTCCCAGCTTTGAAAGACATCATCTTCCTTTAATATTTTGATTCCCTAGCAGAGCAGAAGTCATTTTTCTCCGTGCATCACACACAGAGGGATTGCAGGCGGCATCATGCACATAGCTAAGGCTCCAGGGATTCAGAGAGGTGGGCCAGATTTTTACAGTGATTCAGAGGGACAGGAAGCAGCTGTGATATTGATCGCTGCCAGGCCAGAGATGCTTTCATAGAGAACAGGAATCACAGCTGAGGGTCGAAAACCAAATGGCCATAATGGATAGCAGTTAAGACCACAGGCCTTGGAGTAGACTTGACAAGCATTCACTTTCCGCTTCCGGCACTTCCTAGCTGCAGGATCTTAGACAAGTCACTTACATGACTAGTGTGGAGCTAGCGTGAGCCTTGGAAGAGAGATGGAAAGGGCTTGGAACAGCCTGGCACTCGGTTTTCCACTTGGAACAAGTATTTGCCAGTGAAAGAGAATGTGCTGTTGAGAACAGATTCAGCATCTCTTCATGCTGCAGATTTGCATAAGTGCAAATTCAGCATCTTGACCTCGGGACAGAAAGGAGACTTGCTCTAACTTCCAGGCTCAGCAGGGAGGCTGCAGAGTCCAGCTGAGAAGGTACATGAAGAGAAGACCTTCATCATGGTGTGTCCAGCACTTTGGAAGAACCATCTCAAGTTCTTCCCATTGAGGGTGGGGGAGCTATTCCTCATGGCGTCTTTTTTTCACCTTTTTTTTTTTCATTGTGGTAGAATATACATAACACAAAATTTACCATCTTGATCATTCTTCAGTTAGAGGTCAGTGTCATTAAGCACATTCACATGGTTGAACAACCTTCAACCACCCTCCAGTCATCATCCCAAACATCATCCCTGTCCCCATTAAGCAATAAGTCCCTATCCTCTGCCCCTCTCCCCCCACACCCACTATTCCACTTGTGTCTGTGTGAGTGTGACTACTCCAGGAACCTCCTATCAAGTAGAATCTTTACAGAATTTGTCTTGCTGTGATTGGCTTATTCCACTTATCATCACGTCCTCAAGGTTCACCCCTACTGGAACGTGTGTTAGAATTTCACCCTTTTGAAGGCTGAATAATATTAGTAATAAGCAATGAGGCTGAACAATCCTACGGATGGACCACACTTTGCTTATCCACGCATCCATCGATGGACGCTCACGTTGCTTCCACCGCCTGGCCACTCTGAGTGATGCTGATGAGCAGTCGTGGACACACAGAGCTGTCTCCATCGCTGCCACCACTCACAGTGCTTTCTACCTGCTCCCAGCCCGGCAGATCTTCCCTCTACCGGGCTCTGTGATGACACTAACGCCCAGGCTCCTTCCTCCCAGCAGTGAAAGCAATGCTGACGTTGTGCCTTCCCTCTGTATTCATCTGGGGAAGTGACTGTTCCAGGACAAGTTCCAGGACACTTCTCAGAAAGCAGGTGGTGGGGCCCAGAGTCCCCCCTTGCTGTGCAAGTGCAAATGACCACTGTCAACCCGCCCGCTGAATGGCCCAGAGAAGCACTGTCTTTCTTGCCAGGAATATCTGGGGACCTGCCTGAGTAGGTGGTTTTTCTCGGTGGCTATTATCAGGTTCTATGCAATGCAAACCTCAGATAATTACATCGCATGCCATACATTATTTGTGTGTATGTGCATGTGTGTGTGTGACTGATATAGATCAGGACCCAAGAGCACTGGGTAAAGAAAATGACCTGGAGTTTCCAAAGGAAGACCTCCAAGCAGGAGGCCTCCACACAAGCCTGGTGACCTCAAAGATGACTCTCTGGGGGCTGTGGGTTCTAAGCCAGAGCTCAGCACTCCTCCAGCTGGGTAATTCCCATCCACCCTCGGGTGTGAGCCAGGACAGCCTCGCCACGCATCTCTGGAGCAGAGGTTTGACCAGAAGATCTGAGGGCAGAGACAGAAACATGGAGAAGGGGATAAAAAAGTCCAATATTTAGTTGGTGACCAGTGTACCTATTTTAAGAACAGAGCAGTCAGCTACAAAGTAAGGTACAATCCAAAAATTCTCATGAATTTGTACAGAACATGAAAAGGTCTAATTGAAACACTCTCCGAGACCAGCTGCACATTGGTACCAGAAATGTATTAATACAACCTGTCCTGGTTGCACCACTCCATGGAGAGGTCAATGCCATAGTTAGGAAGGAATTGATAGAGCAAAGAAGGAACCAGCCCCCTCCCCTGGTTCCCTTTCCCCCAGGCTGGGGGAGGAGGGAAGGAAGGAGTTTTCATGAGGACAAGGGGCTGGACATGTCCTAATTACTAACCCGAGACTTTGCAGGGAACAAGGGGCCCAGAGGATTTTCACTGATCTGAGAGCAGCCAGAAGAAACAAGAGGCTTCACAGGTGGTGTGGTGGTTAAGAGCTCACCAGTACAGGGGACACAGTTTTGACCCCTGGTCCAGGAAGATTCCACATGCCTGGGGCCCCTAAGCCCATGTGCTGCAACAAAAGAAGCCACTGCAGTGAGACGCCCAGGCACCTCAGCTAGAGAGAGTAGCCCTGCTCGCCGCAGCTAGGGAAGGCCCACAGGTAGCAACCAAGGCCTCATTTCAGTTCAGTTCAGTCGCTCAGTCGTGTCCAACTCTTTGTGATCCCATGGACTGCAGCACGCCAGGCCTTCCTGTCCATCACCAACTCCTGAAGCCTACCCAAACTCATGACAATTGAGTCGGTGATGCCATCCACCCATCTCATCCTCTGTCGTCCCCTTCTCCTCCTGCCCACAATCCCTCCCAGCAACAGGGTCTTTTCCAATGAGTCAACTCTTCGCATGAGATGGCCAAAGTATTGGAATTTCAGCTTCAGTATCAGTCCTTCCAATGAATACCCAGGACTGGTCTCCTTTAGGATGGACTGGTTGGACTTTCTTGCAGTTCAAGGGACTCTCAAGCGTCTTCTCCAACACCACAGTTCAAAAGCATCAATTCTTCGGTGCTCAGCCTTCTTCACAGTCCAGCTCTCTGATCCATACATGACCACTGGAAAAACCATAGCCTTTACTAGATGGACCTTTGTTGGCAAAGTAATGTCTCTGCTTTTGAATATGATATCTAGGTTGGTCATAACTTTCCTTCCAAGAAGTAAGCGTCTTTTAATTTCATGCCTGCAATCACCATCTGCAGTGATTTTGGAGCCCCCCAAAATAAAGTCTGACACTGTTTCCACTGTTTCCCCATCTATTTCCCATGAAGTGATGGGACCGGATGCCATGATCTTCATTTTCTGAATGTTGAGCTTTAAGCCAACTTTTTCACTCTCCACTTTCACTTTCATCAAGAGGCTTTTGAGTTCCTCTTCACTTTCTGCCATAAGGGTGGTGTCATCTGCGTATCTGAGGTTATTGATATTTCTCCCGGCAATCTTAATTCCAGCTTGTGTTTCTTCCAGTCCAGCATTTCTCATGATGTACTCTGCATAGAACTTAAATAAGCAGGGTGACAATATGCAGCCTTGATGTACTCTTTTTCCTATTTGGAACCAGTCTGTTGTTCCATGTCCAGTTCTAACTGTTGCTTCTTGACCTGCATATAGGTTTCTCAAGAGGCAGATCAGGTGGTATGGTATTCCCATCTCTTTCAGAATTTTCCACAGTTTATTGTGATCCACACAGTCAAAGGCTTTGGCATAGTCAATAAAGCAGAAATAGATGTTTTTCTGGAACTCTCTTGCTTTTTCGATGATCCAGCGGATGTTGGCAATTTGATCTCTGGTTCCTCTGGCTTTTCTAAAACCAGCTTGAACATTTGGAAGTTCAAGGTTCACGTATTCCTGAAGCCTAGCTTGGAGAATTTTAAGCATTACTTTACTAGTGTATGAGATGAGTGCCCACCCTTACGGCAGAAAGTGAAGAGGAACTAAAAAGCCTCTTGATGAAAGTGAAAGTGGAGAGTGAAAAAGTTGGCTTAAAGCTCAACATTCAGAAAACGAAGATCATGGCATCTGGTCCCATCACTTCATGGGAAATAGATGGGGAAACAGTGGAAACAGTGTCAGACTTTATTTTTTTTGGGCTCCAAAATCACTACAGATGGTGAATGCAGCCATGAAATTAGAAGACGCTTACTCCTTGGAAGGAAAGTTATGACCAACCTAGATAGCATATTCAAAAGCAGAGACATTACTTTGCCAACAAAGATTCATCTAGTCAAGGCTATAGTTTTTCCTGTGTTCATGTATGGATGTGAGAGTTGGACTGTGAAGAAGGCTGAGCACCGAAGAATTGATGCTTTTGAACTGTGGTGTTGGAGAAGATGCTTGAGAGTCCCTTGGACTGCAAGGAGATCCAACCAGTCCATTCTGAAGGAGATCAGCCCTGGGATTTCTTTGGAAGGAATGATGCTAAAGCTGAAACTCCAGTACTTTGGCCACCTCATGGGAAGAGTTGACTCATTGGAAAAGACTCTGATGCTGGGAGGGATTGTGGGCAGGAGGAGAAGGGGACGACAGAGGATGAGATGGCTGGATGGCATCACTGACTCGATGGACGTGAGTCTGGGTGAACTCCGGGAGTTGGTGATGAACAGGGAGGCCTGGCGTGCTGCGATTCATGGGGTCACAAAGAGTTGAACACGACTGAGCGACTGAACTGAACTGAACTGAGATGAGTGCAATTGTGCAGTAGTTTGAGCATTTTTTGGCATTGCCTTTCTTTGGGATTGGAATGAAAATTGACCTTTTCCAGTCCTGTGGCCACTGCTGAGTTTTCCAAATGTGCTGGCATATTGAGTGCAGCACTTTCACAGCATCATCTTTCAGGATTTGAAAAAGCTCAACTGGAATTCCATCACCTCCACTAGTTTTGTTCATAGTGATGCTTTCTAAGGCCCACTTGACTTCACGTTCCAGGATATCTGGCTCTCCAGGATATCATGATTATCTTGGTCTTGAAGATCTTTTTTGTACAGTTCTTCTTTGTTTTCTTGCCACCTCTTCTTAATATCTTCTGCTTCCGTTAGGTCCATACCATTTCTGTTCTTTATTGAGCCCATCTTTGCATGAAATGTTCCCTTGGTATCTCTAATTTTCTTGAAGAGATCTCTAGTCTTTCCCATTCTGCTGTTTTCCTCTATTTCCTTGCATTGATCACTAAGGAAGACTTTCTTATCTCTCCTTGCAATTCTTTGAAACTCTGCCTTCAGATGCTTGTATCTTTCATTTTTCTCCTTTGCTTTTCACTTCTCTTCTTTTCACAGCTATTTTTAAGGCCTCCTCAGACAAAAAAAAAAAATTGCTTTTTTGCATTTCTTTTCCATGGGGATGGTCTTGATCCCTGTCTCCTGTACAATATCACGAACCTCTGTCCGTAGTTCATCAGGCACTCTATCAGATCTAGTCCCTTAAATCTATTTCTCACTTCCAATGTATAAACATAAAGGATTTGATTTAGGTCATACCTGAATAGTCCTGTGGTTTTCCCCATTTTCTTCAAATTAAGTATGAATTTGGCAATAAGGGGTTCGTGATCTGAGCCACAGTCAGCTCCTGGTCATGTTTTTGCTGACTGTATAGAGCTTTTCCATCTTTGGCTGCAAAGTACATAATCAATCTGATTTTGGTGTTGACCATCTGGTGATGTCCATGTGTAGAGTCTTCTCTTGTGTTGTTGGAAGAGGGTGTTTGCTATGACCAGTGCCTTCTGTGGCAAAACTATTAGCCTTTCCCTGCCTCATTCCGTATTCCAAGGGCAAATTTGCCTGTTACCCCAGTTGTTTATTGACTTCTTACTTTTGCATTCCAGTCCCCTATAATGAAAAGGACATCTTTTTTGGGTGTTAGTTCTAAAAGGTCTTGTAGGTCTTCATAGAACCATTCAACTTCAGTTTCTTCAGCATTACTGATTGGGGCATAGACTTGGATTACTGTGATATTGAATGGTTTGCCTTGGAAACAAACAGAGATCATTCTGTCGTTTTTGAGATTGCATCCAAGTACTGCATTTCGGACTCTTTTGTTGACCGTGATGGCTACTCCATTTCTTCTAAGGGATTCCTGCCTACGGTAATAGATATAATGGTCATCTGAGTTAAATTCACCCATTCCAGTCCATTTTAGTTCGCTGATTCCTAGAATATCGATGTTCACTCTTGCCATCTCTTGTTTGACCACTTCCAATTTGCCTTGATTCATGGACCTGACATTCCAGGTTCCTATGCAATATTGCTCTTTACAGCATTGGACCTTGCTTCTATCACCAGTCACCTCCACAGCTGGGTATTGTTTTTGCTTCGGCTCCATCCCTTCATTCTTTCTGGAGTTATTTCTCCACTGATCTCCAGTAGCATATTGGGCACCTACTGACCTGGGGAGTTCCCCTTTCAGTATTGCCAGAGTCCAGCCCCGGCTGATCCAGGGTATTCGAAGCAGGGACAGCGTCAGTGAGGATCAGGATACAATAGCTTCATTTAGATATCGTTTCAAAGGTAGGTCCCCAACCCTTTCCCCCAGTGTTGAATTTTAGGGATGGATAGGACCCCACTCAGGGTGCCGCGGACCCCCCTGTAGGGTAGACAGGACGAGTAGGAGTGGAAAGTGTTGAAAGTGTTAAAGAGTTAGAGAGAAAAAACAGTTTCTGAAGTTAAAAGGCCAAAGAAAAGCCTGATCTTTTGAAAGCTAAAAGCTTTATCTTCTATTATACTTAATTTTCTGACATGGCTAACACTGAAACTAAGAATGGCAACTTTTTTTACAAGTAATCTTGAAACTGTTAAAGAGGCTACTGTTAATTTAGATACTTGGGTAAAGATGAAAAAAAAAAAACTAAAAACTAAAAACTTATCCTATAAATATGATTAAAAATGTTCTGGATCCTCGTCATGAGGCTGTGGGGTGACCTATGGGAGAGGCTATAGCGGTGGATGGTAGTGGGTCTCCACCTTCTGCACAGATCATATTTTCTGCCATTGACGAAGAAAAGGAGGGAGACTGTGCTCTACCTCCCGAGGAGTGAGAGGGCTTACAGGACGCTGCGGCCGGGCGCCCTGGCAAGCCCCCTCTCCCTCTCCACAAACCTTTAAAAATTTGTCCAACAATTTCTGATTTAAGGCGACTACCCCACCTCCGCTTGCGCCTCTCAGGGCCTAGGAATTCTCCAGTTTACAGCCAAAGCCTCCCAGAACATTGCCTAAGGCTGAAAAAGATAAAAAAAGTTTTCTTTTAAACAAAGGAGCTTTTAAAAAATACACAATATACAGAGCCTGCTCCTTGCAGAAAAACCCCCTCAGGGGGGGCCTCACCCAAGCAAAAAAAAAAAAAAAAAGAGAGAGAGAGAAAAAGAAAAAGAAAAAAGTGAAAAAGTGAAAAAGAAAAAAGGAAAGAAAATAGAGAAAGATCTAAAGATAGAAAAAGAACTAAAGAGTGAAAAGGAGAGAGGAACGAAGGAGGAAGGAATCAGGGAACGCAGCAAGATAGAAAAAGGAAGAAAGGAAGTTAGAAAAAGAGATACAGAGAGAAAGAGAGGGAGGAGGAAAAAAAAGAGAGAAAGAGGGTAAAGGGAAAGAAACGAAGGAAAGAGAAGGTAGCGAGAAAGGAAGGGGGAGAGAAAAGTGAGAAACTCAGGAAGAGAGGGAGAGAGAGAGACAGTAAGAAGGAAGAAGGGAGAATGAAAGAGGGAAACAAGAAGGAAATGATAGTAAAAGAGAAGAGAAGAGGAAGGAAAAAAGATAGAGTGAGGGAAAGAAAACTTGAGAAAGATTTAAAGAGAAGGAGGAAGAAAAAATCAGCAGAGGAGAGAGGAGAGGACTTACAGGACACTGTGGCCAGACGCCCTGGCAAGCTACCTCCCTCTGCGCAAACTTTTAAAAAAACTTATCCACCGCTTTCTGATTTGGGGCGATAGCCGCCGCCTCCGTTTGCGCCTTCGAGGGCCCAAAAGTTCCCCACTTTGCCCCCAAAGCCTCTCAAAATGTTGCCTAAGCCTGAAAAAGATAAAAAGTTTTTTAAACAGTGGAGCTTTTAAAACGGACTGTGTACACAATATGCAGAGCATGCTCCTTGGAGAAAACCCCCTCGGGGGGTCTCACCCAGGCTGAGAAAAGCCGGAGGGTAAGGGGATTTAGCAACAATATTAACCCCTGACGAGCTGGTTACTCCAATTCCAACGGGAGTGGCTGGCCCCCTACCTGAGGGCATTGTAGGACTTGTGCTAGGGTGTAGCTCGCTTTCTTAGAAAAAAAAAAGAAAAAGAAAATTTCGGTGGTGCATGGTGTAGTAGATTCTGATTATATTGAGAAATTAAAGTTTTGACCTCACCGCCTACTAAAACTGTGCAAATTAATAAAGGTCAAAGAGTAACACAGCTTTTGCTTTTACCTTAGTATCAGACAGGAAAAATCTTGACTTCTCAGGCTAGGAGCCACAGAGTATTTGGATTTAGCGATCTAGCCTTTTGGGTGCAGGAAATTACAGCTCCAAGGCCTTTAAAAGATCTTTTAATTCAAGAAAATAAAATGTCAGGGCTATTAGACACAAGAACAGACGTCTCTTAACATTGCTGGGAAAGACTGGCCCAGTTCCTGGCCCACGCATACTACTGAAAATGAGTTGGTGAGATTAGAGAAAGTGGTATGCAGAGTGGGAATGCTGTAGATAAAAAACTGAGGGAAAGTTTAAAACCTTGAAGAGTAGTGAGTTCTCCATTGCTGGAGGTACTCAAACAAAGATTAGATGGTTGCTTGTCATCTAAAAAGCTATAGACCAGAT
The DNA here is from genome assembly GCF_027580195.1 of Bos mutus. Taxonomy (NCBI): domain Eukaryota; kingdom Metazoa; phylum Chordata; class Mammalia; order Artiodactyla; family Bovidae; genus Bos; species Bos mutus. The sequence goes on along the minus strand of NC_091617.1, from coordinate 149,276,469 downwards.
TTAGGTTACAAAACAATAACTGGAGAAGCTTATAAAGATGTTGTGCAACACCTCTTTACTTGCTTCTCATATTTAGGTGCCAAAAGTTTTGAAAACTGACAACGCCCCTTTGAAGCTGCGGAGAGATTGTTTACTAACTTTAAATAATTTCCAAAAATTATTAGGGGACATTAATTGGATACACCCACATTTAAAACTGAGTACTGCAGATTTAAAGCCTTTGTTTGATTGCTTAAAAAGCGATCCTAATCCCAGTTCTAAGACAAAGTTGACTAATGAGACAGAGTCGGCTCTTGTTAAAGTAGATGAGACTTTAAATGATCAGTTAATTAAGATTAATATTACCAAAAGATGAGATTAAATTATTCTTGCCACAAAACATACACCTACAGGGTGCTTGTGACAAAAAGGCCCATTGGTTCCATCTACCAGTGACCCCAAGAAAAATAGTTTTATCTTATCCCAGCTTGGTGGCACAATTAATTACAAAAGGAGGGAAAAAGAAGTGTGGAACTTTTTAGAAAAGAAGTAGCAAATATAGTAATTCCATTCAATAAGGATCAACTGCAAGTCTTTTACAAAATAGTGATGATTGGCAAGTTGCCCTGATAGATTTCAGGGGTCAAATTTTGTTTTTCATTTGCCCTCAAACCCCACAGTAGTTAAAAGTTCAAAATGTTAGATTGGCAGTTTGAGGATACCTGCGGAACTTTCCAACCCTGTGTAGTTCCTACACTCCCCTTTACCCTATGTGGGAGGGACGTGCTGTCTCAGATAGGAGATACTCAGAGAAGGGTTTTCTCAATTTCTTACTTATCAACAGGCGGTACAATTAACAATACTATATGTATTATTATAAATACATAATATAAATATATTTGCCTAATTGCAGTGTGCCTAATTAGATATGGGTATAAATAAAATATAATAAAGGTATACCTAATTCTATTTATAGATCTATACTTAATTAATTTGTATATAATTAATATGTATACTATATATGCATATTATACATATACTATATAATTAAATGTATATTGCAGTAATATAATGTGTGTGTGGCTGATATTAATTGGTATGGATTGATGTGCTGTGATGATATATGTTCTATATACTGTATAATTATATACGTGTGACATATATTATTGCAGTACATTGGTTTGTGTTGGTTGTATTAGCTGTGTATGCGTGTTGTATTGCTGTAATATATATTAATTAATATATTAATTATAAAGATTGATTCAAGTATATTGATTTATATATATTATATGTCAATAAGTTTATACTTGTTGCCATATATAAATACATATATAAATACATTTTGCATTTAGGTATATCTGTATACCAAAATGAGATAAGGAGTTTATACATTTATTATTTAAATTTACACAGAGACCTAAACTAAACATTAGATGTAAATTAACTTATCCCTAAATTTATGTTGTTAAAATGTAAATTTTAAAAATTTAAAAAATTAAATTGACAACTGCTTGACAATTCTTTTACCATAAAACCCCCATAGGTGTAGTTGGGGTAGCCAGACAAAAAATTGGTTTTATGGCAAAACGGCCCTCTAGAGTGTGTCCATCTTCCTGCTCAAGTTAAAAATGTAGCGGCTTCTTATCCAGGATTGATAGCTACTTTGATATTAAAGGAAAAAAACAGAACATTGAATTATTTGGTAAAGAGCCATCAGAAATTGTAATTCCATATAATAAAGAACAACTTGATGCTCTTCTAATGATTGATGAAAATTGGCAGACTGCTATAGGAAACTATTTTGGTCAAATTTTTACATCATTTACCCTCCAATGTTTTGTTAAACTTTATATCTAGACACCCAGTTATTTACCCTGTTAGATACAAACAGTTCCCTATTCCAGATGCCAAAAATTTTGTATAAAATTTCAAATAAAATGTAACACGGGCATCCCTTATTATCCCCAGGGACAAACTATAGTAGATGGAGCACACTAAACATTAAAAATACAAATTCAAAAATTAAAAGAAGGGGAGTTTAAGTATAGTTCCCCCCATCAGATCTTACAACATGCTCTCTTTGTAATAAATAACCTAAATGCTGATTCATCCGGAACAACAAGATACAAAGCCGTTGGTAAAATGGAAGGACCTCCTCTCCGGACAATGGAAGGGTCCTGACCCATTATTAACTAGCGGTCGAGGATGTGCTTGTATTTTTCCACAGGATGCAGATTCTCCAATTTAGATCTGGGACAGGCTGATTCGCCATGTTGCAGACCCCCAGACATTCAGTTCCCCCATTGCTTCCATCACAAAAGAGGAGCCCGCTGGAAGGGGAGGCAAGATAAACATCAAGATCCCAGCGAGACCGACGGGGCTGCTGCAGCGCGAACTCCAACCAGAAAGGAATTCTACTTATTCTGTTTTAGCTTGTCTACCCTCGCCTTATGTTTTTCTTTTTACTAATGACTCCAAGAAACTCAATGTACATATGAATTATTCAGGTGGACCTAATATAGTAACTTGTGAACAATGTATGCTCTCATCTTGTTTAAACCCTCGATATGTTTGCTTCTTTGTAGTGTTACAACGTCCACCTTATCTTATGACGTAACCACTTATTGATATGATAATTTTGGTCTTGCTGTATTACAACAACTACAGGATTTAATGTGATCGTGACGGTTTGTGAGCTTACTTATTTTAGGAATATCAGCTTTAATAGCAGCAATTAGTTCTGTTACTGTGGCAGCAATATCATTGACTCAACAAGTGCATACTGCCCAATATGTTGATACCATGTCTAAAAATGTTTCTTTAACTCTAGCAACTCAGGAAGCTATAGATAGGAAATTAGAGATGAGAGTAGATGCCTTAGAAGAAGCAATTATGCATATTGGGACTGAGTTACAGGTTTTAAAGGTGAAGATGGCTTTGACATGCCACGCTGATTACAGGTGGATATGTGTGACATCTTTGAAGGTAAAGGAGACAGATTATGAATGGGAAAAGATTAAAAATCATATCTCAGGTGTTTGGAATAGCTCTGATATTGGCCTGGACTTAGGGAAACTTCATAATCAAATACAGACCTTGGAACACTCTCGACTGGATTTTACCACCGCTGGAGCAGCTAATGACTTTTTTCATACCTTCTCTAACTTTATTTCTGGAAAAAATATTCTGTCTAATATCCCTAGTTATGCTGTCGTTGATGCTCTAATCCTACCTCTTATAATCATTCTTCCTTGTATTGTCAGGATTCTTTGGCAGAGCATTCGGAAGCTCGCGACTGAGCTGCATCTGGCTGTTTTAAGAAATAAAAAAGGGGGAGATGTTGGGGGCCAGAGTGAGGCACTCCGCCCGTGGCAAAGGTCATGAGGAAGGAGGCTCGACATACGCAAAGGCAGGGTCGAGCCTCAGGAGTCCCCCTGGAAATCCTCGAGCATCTACCCCCATAACCAGAGCCTGCCTACTTTACTACTTTGTGCTCCCACCTACACCTCTGACTTTACGGGGGACTGTCCCCCACCACCTCTTTCGGAGAAGGAGTTAACCTAGAGCTCCAGTTAATAAAAACTCCTGGGCGTGACAAGAGTGTTTTAACCTACAAACTCCTCTGAAGGTTCTCTAGCCTGCCTGACAGGCTTGTCCGGCCACATGTGATTGCTCACAGCCTCCCAACCGTGAGAGGCACGATATGCTTTAAACCTTCTAAAAACAGGTTCCTTAGAAAAGTTAGAAAACTATTAGTATAAGTATAATGGGCTGATTAGAAATTGTATTGGTGAAGGGTTTTTCATTTGTTGAGCCAATGTTTGTTGCTAAGTCTCCATATCCCCTGCCCTTACACACATTAATGAATATATAGAAGAAATAAGTATTAACCTTTGATATTAATCACGTTAGACCTTAGGCTAAGTAAATTCTTTCCTTAACTAAAACCCACTACACCCTCACCCTATAGGAATGTAACTTTATTTGGGTGGCGTCTGTTTTAAGAATAATCACCCCTGGAGAAATAAGTGTTCTGGTTGACTGACCGCTGTCACAAGGAGAGGGTCATAAATTGTCAGCAGGCCCCCTGGCCAGAAGATGATGTAACACCCCTAAGACCTCTGTATACATTTGTATGAAGCACCTGACTTTTGATAAATTCAGGACTGCTGACCCTGCGTGACTTTTGCATAACATCTCAGTGTATAAAAGTAGACCATGGAAAATAAAGAATTGGGATCAGTTTCTCGAAATACTGGTCTCCCCATGTTGCTCTCTCTCTCACTCTGGCTGAGTCTCCATCTGGAGCGCGGAACCCGCCATGCTTACTAATTATGCCTGGGCTTCTAAGATCCGACCGGGGAGGCCTCAGTGTCTCCTCTCCTTCGGGAGAATGGAAGGACGCCTGCGGCCTACGTAAGTGGTGCGAGCTTTTTGTCTTGAAGTTTTATTGGTCTCCCGGCGTAAACCAAGCTACTCAGCCTCTTTTCTCCACTGAATTTTCCTACTGAGCTATCCTCATTCTATTACTTTTTACATCTTTAATTAATATCTAATTGAAGCTATTGTATCCTGATCCTCGCCGACGCCATCCCTGCTTCGAATACCCTCAATCAGCCGGGGCTGGACCCCGGCACAGTATCATATCATTTTGCCTTTTCATACTGTTCATGGGATTCTCAAGGCTAGAATACTGAAGTGGTTTGCCATTCCCTTCCCCAGTGGACCACATTCTGTCAGACCTCTCCACCATGACCCGCCCATCTTGGGTGGCCCCACATGGCATGGCTTAGTTTCAATGAGTTAGACAAGGCTGTGGTCCATGTGATCAGATTGACTAGTTTTCTGTGATTATGGTTTCAGTGTGTCTGCCCTCTGATGCCCTCTCAGAACACCTACCGTCTTACTTGGGTTTCTCCTACCTTGGACATGGGGTATCTCTCCACAGCTGCTTCAGCAAAGCGCAGCCACTGCTCCTTACCTTGGATGAGGTCGCCCCTCCTGACCTTGAATGTGGAGTAGCTCCTCTCAGCCCTCCTGCGCCCGCGCAGCCACCACTCCTGCAGTGAACATCCGTGATGCACAAGTTTTTGTGTGGATGTGTTTTTGTTTCTCTTGGGTGTGTACTTAGGAGTAGCATTACTGGGTCATTCAATAACTCTAATCTTTAGAGAAATTGCCAAACCGTTTTCCACAGCAGATAAACTATTTTATTTCCACCAGCAGTACATCGGGTTTCAATTTTTCCACATCTTTGCTACAATTACTAAGAGTCTCTGGGCTTTTTTATTATTCCACTTTGGTGGGTGGGTGTGAAGTGCTGACTCACTGTGGTTTTGATTTTCATTTCCCTAATGACCAACAAGCATCTTTGCATTTGCTTTCTGGCTGTTTGTGCATCTTCTTTGAAGTTGCATCTATTTAGATTTTTTTTAAGGTGGACCATTTTTATAGTGTTTATTGAATTTGTTACAATATTGTTTCTGTTCTGTTTTTTTTTTTTTTTTTTTTTTTGACCCTTTGAGACATGTGTGATCTTAGCTCCCCGACCAGGGATCAAACCTGCACCCCCTGCATTGGAAGGCAAAGTCCAATCTATGGGACCACCAACGAAGTCCCCTATTCAGATTCTATGCCTATTTTTTAATTGAATTTCTCATCTTTTTAGTATTGAGTTTAAGAGTTCTTTATAAGTTCTGAATACTATACTCATATTGGTTAAATTGCCTAAAAATACTTCCTCCCATTCTGTGAACTGTCTGTTCACTTTCTTGATTGTGTTCTTGGAAATGTTTCTACTGTTTAGCCACTCAGTCATGTCCTACTTTTTGCAACATCATGGACTGTAGCCTGCCAGGCCCCTCTGTCCTTGGGACTTCCCAGGCAAGAATACTGGAGTGGGTGAGCCATTTCCTTCTCCAGAGGAACCTTCCCCACCCAGGGACTGAACCCACAATTCCTGCAATGGCAGAAGAATTCTTTACCATTGAGACATTTTGAAAGACAAAGCTTTTCAATTTTGTTGAAGTTTAATTAATCTATTTTTTCCCCTTTGTTGCTTATGCTCTTGGTGTTATACCTAAGAAGGCTTAGCCTAACCCAAAGGCACAACTATTTAGCCTTTATTTTCTTCTAATAGTTTTATAGTTTTGAAAAAACTCAGTCGTGTCTGACTCTTTGCCACCCCATGGACTACACAGTCCATGGGATTCTCCAGGCCAGAATACTGGAGTGGGTAGCCTTTCCCTTCTCCAGGGGATCTTCCCAACTCAGAGATGGAACCCAGGTCTCCCGCACTGCAGGCGGATTCTTTACCAGCTGGTCCACCAGGGAAGCCCATTTTACAGTTTTAGTTCTTAGGCTTAAGTCCATGAGCACATTTGGTATATGACATAAGAAAGACTCCAACTTCACACTTTTCATATGGACATTTAGCTGTCCCAGCACCACTTTTTCCCGGCATCTTGTATTTTTATTTGTTACCTTTGGCAGGCCCAGTCAGAGATTTAGCCACTGAAACAAAGCAGGGAGCTCCCTAACCCTTGGCAGTTTGGGGCTGATCTTTTCTGGAGGAGGTATTCATCCTTTTCTTTCCTCCCTGCATGAATTCACATTTTCCTCCAGCTCTTGGCCTTAAGCACCGGGCAAGGGCTGCCAAGGACAAACGGCAGGTTGTCAGCTCGTGACACCTGGTGGTGTCAGTGGTGTGAGTGGCACCACTGTTGATGTCCCAGAGTCGAAACGGGTGCTTTTGGACTCTCTGGACCCTGCAGGTAGACCGTTGCCCTCCCTGCTCTCTGCCACCTTGGTTCTCAGAGATCTTCAGGTCCATAGGCCACTGGCCCCATGACACAGAAGTTTCTGTGTGTGAGGACTGAAACATGTGCTGGACTGCATCCCTATGAGCTGGCATCAGGGTAATTTGACACAGCTGCTTGCTGCAAGAAGACTCAGCCCAGTGGCCTGTGCCTGGCATTTAGCCTGGACACCAAACGGGTAATTTGCTTTAAGGTTCAGACTCAACATGGCTCATAACCTTCTTCTAAGGCCCTGGAGTCACTTCCCCAGACCTCTGTTGTCTACCCAAGATGACTTATTCATTAGCAAGAGTGAATAATGCCTGAACGCATCACTGGATTTCCCCCTAAAGCCCTGCTGGGGTGTGCCTGATGGGGCGTAATCTCACCTGCAGAGCTGGAGTTAGGCAAGCGTCTACGAGGCCTAGCCTGTCTTGATTCATACCTGAGAACCATAAGTGAACAACTCCAAGGCCCACTGAGCCAACCTGGGTGGGAGTGAGGGGTTGGGCAGAGAGTCATCAACACTTCTGCATTAACAGACGTCTGTCTTTTAATGACCCCTGGGATGAAAGCAAAAGAACCAAAAATAGATCCACCTTCTCCATTCAAGACAGGCTCTTTTTTTCTACCTTCCCAGTGGAAAACACATTGTTAAACTCTCACTTTGTTAATTAAATGCGTCATCACAGTTGCATCTCTGTCTTTTCTCACCATGTGTATCAGTGAGGGTTCTAGTGGAGCAACAGAACCAGCTCTGTGCGTGCGCGCGTGTGTGTGTAGACAAACTGGCAGACAGATGACCTGATTTCAAGGAATTGGCACCTGCAGTTGTGGCGTCTGGCTGTAGGGTGGGCTGTAAAATCTCAGGCAGGAACCGAAGGTGAATCTCTTCCTCCTCGGTAAAGTCTAGGATGTGCACTGAGAGCCTCTTAAGGGACTGCACAAGGCCCATCCACAGTACTGAGGATAATATAATCTCCTTGACTTAAAGTCCACTGATCACTGAGGTTAAACCAACATCCTGGCTATGTAATATCTCCACGCAGCGCCTAGATTAGCATTTAATGAAATCATTGGACAGCATAGCTGGCCAGGTTGACAAATGAAGTCAACCATCAAACCATGAAATGCTTTTCTGTCGCTGGTGGGGGGAGGCCGGCATCACTTCCCAGATGAAGATGCTGAGACACATACACCAGGTGAGGAATCTGCTGTCCCCCTTGAGGTCACACAGACGCAAGTGACTGAACATTCAGGGGGCAGGGCGCTAGGGAGTCACAAACCCAGGCCCTAGGCCAAACCTGCAGAGGATGCAGAACTGGGCACAGGGGCTCAGTAGTTGCAGTTCACGTCTCCTGGGGTGCACAGGCTTCAGGAGTTGTGGTGCACGGACTTAGGTGCTCCGCTGCATGTGAAATCTCCCCTGACCAGGGATCAAAGCTGTGTCCACTGCATTGGAAGGCAGATTCTGATCCACTGTGCCACCAAGGAAGTCCCGCTGCCTGGTATTGCCAAGTAACATTGTACTGGAACACAGCTGTGACCACTCATTTAAGTATCATGCATCAGTTCAGTTCAGTTGCTCAGTCGTGTTCAACTCTTTGCGACCCCATGAATCGCAGCACGCCAGGCCTTCCTGTCCATCACCAACACCTGGAGTTCACCCAGACTCACGTCCATTGAGTCAGTGATGCCATCCAGCCATCGCATCATCTGTCATCCCCTTCTCCTCCTGCCCCCAATCTCTCCCAGCATCAGGGTCTTTTCCAATGAGTCAAATCTTCTCATGAGGTGGCCAAAGTACGGGAGTTTCAGCTTTAGCATCATTCCTTCCAAAGAAATCCCAGGGCTGATCTCCTTCAGAATGGACTGGTTGGATCTCCTTGCAGTCCAAGGGACTCTCAAGAGTCTTCTCCAACACCACAGTTCAAAAGCATCAATTCTTCAGCCCTCAGCCTTCTTCACAGTCCTCCTCACATCCATACATAATCACAGGAAAAACCACAGCCTTAACTAGCCAGACCTTTGTTAGCAAAGTACTGTCTCTGCTTTTGAATACGCTATTTAGGTTGGACATAACTTTCCTTTTAAGGAGTAAGCGTCTTTTAATTTCATGGCTGTAGTCACCATCTGCAGTGATTTGGAGCCCAGAAAAATAAAGTCTGACACTGTTTCCACTCTTTCCGCATCTATTTCCCATGAAATGATGGGACCAGATGCCATGATCTTCGTTTTCTGAATTGTTGAGCTTTAAGCCAACATTTTCACTCTCCTCTTTCACTTTCATCAAGAGGCTTTTGAGTTCCTCTTCACTTTCTGCCATAAGGATGGTGTCATCTGCATATCTGAGGTTATTGATATTTCTCCCGGCAATCTTAATTCCAGCTTGTGTTTCTTCCAGTCCAGCGTTTCTCATGATGTACTCTACACAGAAGTTAAATAAACAGGGTGACAATATACAGCCTTGACATACTCCTTTTCCTATTTGGAACCAGTCTGTTGTTCCATGTCCAGTTCTAACTTTTGCTTCCTGACCTGCATACAAGTTTCTCAAGAGGCAGGTCAGGTGGTCTGGTATTCCCATCTCTTTCAGAATTTTCCACAGTTTATTGTGATCCACACAGTCAAAGGCTTTGGCATAGTCAATAAAGCAGAAATAGATGTTTTTCTGGAACTCTCTGGCTTTTTCCATGATCCAGCAGATGTTGGCAATTTGATCTCTGGTTCCTCTGGCTTTTCTAAAACCAGCTTGAACATCAGGAAGTTCATGGCTCACGTATTGCTGAAGCCTGGCTTGGAGAATTTGGAGCATTACTTTACTAGCATGTGAGATGAGTGCAATTGTGCTGTAGTTTGAGCATTCTTTGGCATTGCCTTTCTTTGGGATTGGAATGAAAACTGACCTTTTCCAGTCCTGTGGCCACTGCTGAGTTTTCCAAATGTGCTGGCATATTGAGTGCAGCACTTTCACAGCGTCATCTTTCAGGATTTGAAAGAGCTCAACTGGAATTCCATCACCTCCACTAGCTTTGTTCGTAGTGATGCTTTCTAAGGCCCACTTGACTTCACATTCCAGGATGTCTGGCTCTAGGTCAGTGATCACACCATTGTGATTATCTGGGTCGTGAAGATCTTTTTTGTACAGTTCTTCTGTGTATTCTTACCACTTCTTCTTAATATCTTCTGCTTCTGTTAGGTCCATACCATTTCTGTCCTTTATCAAGCCCATCTTTGGATGAAATGTTCCCTTGGTATCTCTAATTTTCTTGAAGAGATCCCTAGTCTTTCCCATTCTGTTGTTTTCCTCTATTTCTTTGCATTGATCGCTGAAGAAGGCTTTCTTATCTCTTCTTGCTATTCTTTGGAACTCTGCATTCAGATGTTTATATTTTTCATTTTCTCCTTTGCTTTTCGCTTCTCTTCTTTTCATAGCTATTTGTAAGGCCTCCTCAGACAGCCATTTTGCTTTTTTGCATTTCTTTTCCGTGGGGATGGTCTTGATCCCTGTCTCCTGTACAATGTCACAAACCTCATTCCATAGTTCATCAGGCACTCTATCTATCAGATCTAGGTCCTTAAATCTATTTCTCACTTCCACTGTATAATCATAAGGGATTGGATTTAGGTCATACCTGAATGGTCTAGTGGTTTTCCCTACTTTCTTCAATATAAGTCTGAATTTGGCAATAAGGAGTTCATGGTCTGAGCCACAGTCAGCTCCTGGTCTTGATGTATAGAGCTTCTCCATTTTGGCTGCAAGGAATATAATCAATCTGATTTTGGTATTGACCATCTGGTGATGTCCATGTGTAGAGTCTTCTCTTGTGTTGTTGGAAGAGGGTGCTTGCTAAACCAGTGCATTTGTTTGGCAAAACTCTATTAGTCTTTGCCCTGCTTCATTCTGTATTCCAAGGCCAAATTTGCCTGTTACTCCAGGTGTTTCTTGACTTCCTACTTTTGCAGTCCAAGGGACTCTCAAGAGTCTTCTCCAACACCACAGTTCAAAAGCATCAATTCTTCGGCACTCAGCCTTCTTCACAGTCCAACTCTCACATCCATACATGACCACAGGAAAAACCATAGCCTTGACCAGACGAACCTTTGTTAGCAAAGTAATGTCTCTGCTTTTGAATATGCTATTTAGGTTGGACATAACTTTCCTTTCAAGGAGTAAGCGTCTTTTAATTTCATGGCTGCAGTCACCATCTGCAATGATTTTGGAGCCCAGAAAAATAAAGTCTGACACTGTTTCCACTCTTTCCCCTTCTATTTCCCATGAAGTGATGGGACCGGATGCCATGATCTTCATTTTCTGAATTGTTGAGCTTTAAGCCAACTTTTTCACTCTCCACTTTCACTTTCATCAAGAGGCTTTTGAGTTCCTCTTCACTTTCTGCCATAAGGGTGGTGTCATCTGCATATCTGAGGTTATTGATATTTCTCCCGGCAATCTTCATTCCAGCTTGTGTTTCTCCCAGTCCAGCGTTTCTCATGATGTACTCTGCATAGAAGTTAAATAAACAGGGTGACAATATACAGCCTTGAACTCCTTTTCCTATTTGGAACCAGTCTGTTGTTCCATGTCCAGTTCTAACTTTTGCTTCCTGACCTGCATACAAGTTTCTCAAGAGGCAGGTCAGGTGGTCTGGTATTCCCATCTCTTTCAGAATTTTCCACAGTTTATTGTGATCCACACAGTCAAAGGCTTTGGCATAGTCAATAAAGCAGAAATAGATGTTTTTCTGGAACTCTCTGGCTTTTTCCATGATCCAGCAGATGTTGGCAATTTGATCTCTGGTTCCTCTGGCTTTTCTAAAACCAGCTTGAACATCAGGAAGTTCATGGCTCACGTATTGCTGAAGCCTGGCTTGGAGAATTTGGAGCATTACTTTACTAGCGTGTGAGATGAGTGCAATTGTGCTGTAGTTTGAGCATTCTTTGGCATTGCCTTTCTTTGGGATTGGAATGAAAACTGACCTTTTCCAGTCCTGTGGCCACTGCTGAGTTTTCCAAATGTGCTGGCATATTGAGTGCAGCACTTTCACAGCGTCATCTTTCAGGATTTGAAAGAGCTCAACTGGAATTCCATCACCTCCACTAGCTTTGTTCAGTAGTGATGCTTTCTAAGGCCCACTTGACTTCACATTCCAGGATGTCTGGCTCTAGGTCAGTGATCACACCATTGTGATTATCTGGGTAAAGAAGATCTTTTTGTACAGTTCTTCTGTGTATTCTTACCACTTCTTCTTAATATCTTCTGCTTCTGTTAGGTCCATACCATTTCTGTCCTTTATCAAGCCCATCTTTGGATGAAATGTTCCCTTGGTATCTCTCATTTTCTTGAAGAGATCGCTAGTCTTTCCCATTCTGTTGTTTTCCTCTATTTCTTTGCATTGATCGCTGAAGAAGGCAAATATCAAATTATCTCTTCTTGCTATTCTTTGGAACTCTGCATTCAGATGTTTATATTTTTCATTTTCTCCTTGCTTTTCGCTTCTCTTCTTTTCATAGCTATTTGTAAGGCCTCCTCAGACAGCCATTTTGCTTTTTGCATTTCTTTTCCGTGGGGATGGTCTTGATCCCTGTCTCCTGTACAATGTCACGAACCTCATTCCATAGTTCATCAGGCACTCTATCTATCAGATCTAGGTCCTTAAATCTATTTCTCACTTCCACTGTATAATCATAAAACAGATTGGATTTAGGTCATACCTGAATGGTCTAGTGGTTTTCCCTACTTTCTTCAATATAAGTCTGAATTTGGCAATAAGGAGTTCATGGTCTGAGCCACAGTCAGCTCCTGGTCTTGATGTATAGAGCTTCTCCATTTTGGCTGCAAGGAATATAATCAATCTGATTTTGGTATTGACCATCTGGTGATGTCCATGTGTAGAGTCTTCTCTTGTGTTGTTGGAAGAGGGTGCTTGCCCAAACCAGTGCATTTGTTTGGCAAAACTCTATTAGTCTTTGCCCTGCTTCATTCTGTATTCCAAGGCCAAATTTGCCTGTTACTCCAGGTGTTTCTTGACTTCTACTTTTGCAGTCCAAGGGACTCTCAAGAGTCTTCTCCAACACCACAGTTCAAAAGCATCAATTCTTGATGCTCAGCCTTCTTCACAGTCCAACTCTCACATCCATACATGACCACAGGAAAAACCATAGCCTTGACTAGACGGACCTTTGTTAGCAAAGTAATGTCTCTGCTTTTGAATATGCTATTTAGGTTGGACATAACTTTCCTTTCAAGGAGTAAGCGTCTTTTAATTTCATGGCTGCAGTCACCATCTGCAATGATTTTGGAGCCCAGAAAAATAAAGTCTGACACTGTTTCCACTCTTTCCCCTTCTATTTCCCATGAAGTGATGGGACCGGATGCCATGATCTTCATTTTCTGAATTGTTGAGCTTTAAGCCAACTTTTTCACTCTCCACTTTCACTTTCATCAAGAGGCTTTTGAGTTCCTCTTCACTTTCTGCCATAAGGGTGGTGTCATCTGCATATCTGAGGTTATTGATATTTCTCCCGGCAATCTTCATTCCAGCTTGTGTTTCTCCCAGTCCAGCGTTTCTCATGATGTACTCTGCATAGAAGTTAAATAAACAGGGTGACAATATACAGCCTTGAACTCCTTTTCCTATTTGGAACCAGTCTGTTGTTCCATGTCCAGTTCTAACTTTTGCTTCCTGACCTGCATACAAGTTTCTCAAGAGGCAGGTCAGGTGGTCTGGTATTCCCATCTCTTTCAGAATTTTCCACAGTTTATTGTGATCCACACAGTCAAAGGCTTTGGCATAGTCAATAAAGCAGAAATAGATGTTTTTCTGGAACTCTCTGGCTTTTTCCATGATCCAGCAGATGTTGGCAATTTGATCTCTGGTTCCTCTGGCTTTTCTAAAACCAGCTTGAACATCAGGAAGTTCATGGCTCACGTATTGCTGAAGCCTGGCTTGAGAATTTGGAGCATTACTTTACTAGCGTGTGAGATGAGTGCAATTGTGCTGTAGTTTGAGCATTCTTTGGCATTGCCTTTCTTTGGGATTGGAATGAAAACTGACCTTTTCCAGTCCTGTGGCCACTGCTGAGTTTTCCAAATGTGCTGGCATATTGAGTGCAGCACTTTCACAGCATCATCTTTCAGGATTTGGAGTAGCTCAACTGGAATTCCATCACCTCCACTAGCTTTGTTTGTAGTGATGCTTTCTAAGGCCCACTTGACTTCACATTCCCGGATGTCTGGCTCTAGTATCATGCATAGCTGCTCTCATGTTATAATCGCAGTGTTGAATTATTATATAAAGGACCAGCAAAGCTTTTTTGTACCTATTTGGCCTCTTATAGGAAAGCTGTAGCTTTCTAGCAAGAAGGTGCTTTTCCTCCTGCCCCATCAGGAATGCAGGCATTTCTTCAATTCAGAACTCCTTCAACTCAGGGACAAGAAATCATTGTTTTTCCAGTCTTCACTGCAGCAATATTTACAATAACCAAGTCATGGAGCAACGTATATGTCCATCGACAGATAAATGGAAAAAGAAGATGCAGTACACGTACTATTTCTTATTACTCAGTCATAAAAAGAATGAAATAATGCCATTTGCAGCAACATGTTGGACTTAGAGATTATCCATTCAAATGAAGTCAGACAGAGAAAGACAAATATCAAATGGTATCTCTTATATGCTTCCCTGATAGCTCAGTTGGTGAAGAGTCCACCTGCGATGCAGGAACCTGAGTTTGATTGGGTTGGGAAGATCCACTGGAGAAGGGACAGGCTACCTATTCCAGTATTCTTAGGCTTCCTTTGTAGCTCAGCTGGTAAAGAATCTGCCTGCAATGCAGAAGACCTGGTTCCCTGGGTTCATCCCCTGCAGAGATCTATCCACCCCAGTATTCTGGCCTGGAGAATTTTATGGACTGTATAGTCCATGGGTCACAAAGAGTCAGATATGATTAAGTCACTTTCACTTTCATCTCTTATATGTGGAATCTTAAGGATCCAAATGAACTTATTTCCAAAACAGAAAGGATTTCACAGACATATTACTAACAATAGGAAACAAGCTTACAGTTAAAAGGGGGAAGGGGGTTCAGGAAGGAATAAATTAAGAGCTCGGGATTAACATACACTCAGATCAGATCAGATCAGTCGCCAGTCGTGTCCAACTCTTTTGCAACCCCATGAATCGCAGCTTCTCCATTTCCCTGTCCATCACCAACTCCCGAGTTCACTCAGACTCACGTCCATCGAGTCAGTGATGCCATCCAGCCATCTCATCCTCTGGCGTCCCCTTCTCTTCCTGCCCCAGTCCTCCCAGCATCAGAGTCTTTTCCAGTGAGTCAACTTTGTTTGGCAAAACTACTGGAGTTTCAGCTTTGCATCATTCCTTCCAAAGAAATCCCAGGGCTGATCCCTTCAGAATAGACTGGTTGCATCTCCTTGCAGTCCAAGGGACTCTCAAGAGTCTTCTCAAACACCACAGTTCAAAAGCATTAATTCTTGATGCTCAGCCTTCTTCACAGTCCAACTCTCACATCCATACATGACCACAGGAAAAACCATAGCCTTGACTAGACGGACCTTTGTTGGCAAAGTAATGTCTCTGCTTTTGAATATGCTATCTAGGTTGGTCATAACTTTCCTTCCAAGGAGTAAGCGTCTTTTAATTTCATGGCTGCATTCACCATCTGCAGTGATTTAGGAGCCCAGAAAAATAAAGTCTGACACTGTTTCTACTGTTTCCCCATCTATTTCCCATGAAGTGATGGGACCGGATGCCATGATCTTCATTTTCTGAATGTTGAGCTTTAAGCCAACTTTTTCACTCTCCTCTTTCACTTTCATCAAGAGGCTTTTGAGTTCCTCTTCACTTTCTGCCATAAGGGTGGTGTCATCTGCATATCTGAGGTTATTGATATTTCTCCCGGCAATCTTGATTCCAGCTTGTGTTTCTCCCAGTCCAGCGTTTCTCATGATGTACTCTGCATAGAAGTTAAATAAACAGGGTGACAATATACAGCCTTGATGAACTCCTTTTCCTATTTGGAACCAGTCTGTTGTTCCATGTCCAGTTCTAACTTTTGCTTCCTGACCTGCATACAAGTTTCTCAAGAGGCAGGTCAGGTGGTCTGGTATTCCATCTCTTTCAGAATTTTCCACAGTTTATTGTGATCCACACAGTCAAAGGCTTTGGCATAGTCAATAAAGCAGAAATAGATGTTTTTCTGGAACTCTCTGGCTTTTTCCATGATCCAGCAGATGTTGGCAATTTGATCTCTGGTTCCTCTGGCTTTTCTAAAACCAGCTTGAACATCAGGAAGTTCATGGCTCACGTATTGCTGAAGCCTGGCTTGAGAATTTGGAGCATTACTTTACTAGCGTGTGAGATGAGTGCAATTGTGCTGTAGTTTGAGCATTCTTTGGCATTGCCTTTCTTTGGGATTGGAATGAAAACTGACCTTTTCCAGTCCTGTGGCCACTGCTGAGTTTTCCAAATGTGCTGGCATATGAGTGCAGCACTTTCACAGCATCATCTTTCAGGATTTGGAGTAGCTCAACTGGAATTCCATCACCTCCACTAGCTTTGTTCGTAGTGATGCTTTCTAAGGCCCACTTGACTTCACATTCCCGGATGTCTGGCTCTAGTATCATGCATAGCTGCTCTCATGTTATAATCGCAGTGTTGAATTATTATATAAAGGACCAGCAAAGCTTTAAAAACCTATTTGGCCTCTTATAGGAAAGCTGTAGCTTTCTAGCAAGAAGGTGCTTTTCCTCCTGCCCCATCAGGAATGCAGGCATGTTCTTCAATTCAGAACTCCTTACAACTCAGGGACAAGAAATCATTGTGAGGTTTCCAGTCTTCACTGCAGAATATTTACAATAACCAAGTCATGGAGCAACGTATATGTCCATCGACAGATAAATGGAAAAAAGAAGATGCAGTACCCATTCTATGGAATATTACTCAGTCATAAAAAGAATGAAATAATGCCATTTGCAGCAACATGTTGGACCTAGAGATTATCCTACCAAATGAAGTCAGACAGAGAAAGACAAATATCAAATGGTATCTCTTATATGCTTCCCTGATAGCTCAGTTGGTGAAGAGTCCACCTGCGAGACAGGAACCTGAGTTTGATTGGGTTGGGAAGACCCACTGGAGAAGGGACAGGCTACCTATTCCAGTATTCTTAGGCTTCCTTTGTAGCTCAGCTGGTAAAGAATCTGCCTGCAATGCAGAAGACCCTGGTTCGATGCCTGGGTTAGGAAGATCCCCTGGAGATCTATCCACCCCAGTATTCTGGCCTGGAGAATTTTATGGACTGTATAGTCCATGGGTCACAAAGAGTCAGATATGATTAAGTCACTTTCACTTTCATCTCTTATATGTGGAATCTTAAGGATCCAAATGAACTTATTTCAAAACAGAAAGGATTTCACAGACATATTACTAACAATAGGAAACAAGCACAGTTACCAAAGGGGGAAGGGGTTCAGGAAGGAATAAATTAAGAGCTCGGGATTAACATACACTCAGATCAGATCAGATCAGTCGCTCAGTTTGGTGTCCAACTCTTTTGCAACCCCATGAATCGCAGTCGCCAGGCCTCCCTGTCCATCACCAACTCCGGAGTTCACTCAGACTCACGTCCATCCAGTCAGTGATGCCATCCAGCCATCTCATCCTCTGGCGTCCCCTTCTCCTCCTGCCCCCAGTCCCTCCCAGCATCAGAGTCTTTTCCAGTGAGTCAACTCTTCACATGAGGTGGCCAAAGTACTGGAGTTTCAGCTTTAGCATCATTCCTTCCAAAGAAATCCCAGGGCTGATCCCCTTCAGAATAGACTGGTTGGATCTCCTTGCAGTCCAAGGGACTCTCAAGAGTCTTCTCCAACACCACAGTTCAAAAGCATTAATTCTTCGATGCTCAGCCTTCTTCACAGTCCAACTCTCACATCCATACATGACCACAGGAAAAACCATAGCCTTGACTAGACGGACCTTTGTTGGCAAAGTAATGTCTCTGCTTTTGAATATGCTATCTAGGTTGGTCATAACTTTCCTTCCAAGGAGTAAGCGTCTTTTAATTTCATGGCTGCATTCACCATCTGTAGTGATTTTGGAGCCCAGAAAAATAAAGTCTGACACTGTTTCTACTGTTTCCCCATCTATTTCCCATGAAGTGATGGGACCGGATGCCATGATCTTCGTTTTCTGAATGTTGAGCTTTAAGCCAACTTTTTCACTCTCCTCTTTCACTTTCATCAAGAGGCTTTTGAGTTCCTCTTCACTTTCTGCCATAAGGGTGGTGTCATCTGCATATCTGAGGTTATTGATATTTCTCCCGGCAATCTTGATTCCAGCTTGTGTTTCTCCCAGTCCAGCGTTTCTCATGATGTACTCTGCATAGAAGTTAAATAAACAGGGTGACAATATACAGCCTTGATGAACTCCTTTTCCTATTTGGAACCAGTCTGTTGTTCCATGTCCAGTTCTAACTTTTTGCTTCCTGACCTGCATACAAGTTTCTCAAGAGGCAGGTCAGGTGGTCTGGTATTCCCATCTCTTTCAGAATTTTCCACAGTTTATTGTGATCCACACAGTCAAAGGCTTTGGCATAGTCAATAAAGCAGAAATAGATGTTTTTCTGGAACTCTCTTGCTTTTTCCATGATCCAGCAGATGTTGGCAATTTGATCTCTGGTTCCTCTGGCTTTTCTAAAACCAGCTTGAACATCAGGAAGTTCATGGCTCACGTATTGCTGAAGCCTGGCTTGGAGAATTTGGAGCATTACTTTACTAGCGTGTGAGATGAGTGCAATTGTGCTGTAGTTTGAGCATTCTTTGGCATTGCCTTTCTTTGGGATTGGAATGAAAACTGACCTTTTCCAGTCCTGTGGCCACTGCTGAGTTTTCCAAATGTGCTGGCATATGAGTGCAGCACTTTCACAGCATCATCTTTCAGGATTTGGAGTAGCTCAACTGGAATTCCATCACCTCCACTAGCTTTGTTCGTAGTGATGCTTTCTAAGGCCCACTTGACTTCACATTCCCGGATGTCTGGCTCTAGTATCATGCATAGCTGCTCTCATGTTATAATCGCAGTGTTGAATTATTATATAAAGGACCAGCAAAGCTTTAAAAACCTATTTGGCCTCTTATAGGAAAGCTGTAGCTTTCTAGCAAGAAGGTGCTTTTCCTCCTGCCCCATCAGGAATGCAGGCATGTTCTTCAATTCCAGAACTCCTTACAACTCAGGGACAAGAAATCATTGTGAGGTTTCCAGTCTTCACTGCAGCAATATTTACAATAACCAAGTCATGGAGCAACGTATATGTCCATCGACAGATAAATGGAAAAAGAAGATGCAGTACACGTACACTATGGAATATTACTCAGTCATAAAAAAGAATGAAATAATGCCATTTGCAGCAACATGTTGGACCTAGAGATTATCCTACCAAATGAAGTCAGACAGAGAAAGACAAATATCAAATGGTATCTCTTATATGCTTCCCTGATAGCTCAGTTGGTGAAGAGTCCACCTGCGATGCAGGGAACCTGAGTTTGATTGGGTTGGGAAGATCCACTGGAGAAGGGACAGGCTACCTATTCCAGTATTCTTGGGCTTCCTTTGTAGCTCAGCTGGTAAAGAATCTGCCTGCAATGCAGAAGACCCTGGTTCGATGCCTGGGTTAGGAAGATCCCCTGGAGATCTATCCACCCCAGTATTCTGGCCTGGAGAATTTTATGGACTGTATAGTCCATGGGTCACAAAGAGTCAGATATGATTAAGTCACTTTCACTTTCATCTCTTATATGTGGAATCTTAAGGATCCAAATGAACTTATTTCCAAAACAGAAAGGATTTCACAGACATATTACTAACAATAGGAAACAAGCTTACAGTTACCAAAGGGGGAAGGGGGTTCAGGGAAGGAATAAATTAAGAGCTCGGGATTAACATACACTCAGATCAGATCAGATCAGTCGCTCAGTCGTGTCCGACTCTTTGCAACCCCATGAATCGCAGCACGCCAGGCCTCCCTGTCCATCACCAACTCCCGGAGTTCACTCAGACTCACGTCCATCGAGTCAGTGATGCCATCCAGCCATCTCATCCTCTGGCGTCCCCTTCTCCTCCTGCCCCCAGTCCCTCCCAGCATCAGAGTCTTTTCCAGTGAGTCAACTCTTCACATGAGGTGGCCAAAGTACTGGAGTTTCAGCTTTAGCATCATTCCTTCCAAAGAAATCCCAGGGCTGATCCCCTTCAGAATAGACTGGTTGGATCTCCTTGCAGTCCAAGGGACTCTCAAGAGTCTTCTCCAACACCACAGTTCAAAAGCATTAATTCTTGATGCTCAGCCTTCTTCACAGTCCAACTCTCACATCCATACATGACCACAGGAAAAACCATAGCCTTGACTAGACGGACCTTTGTTGGCAAAAGTAATGTCTCTGCTTTTGAATATGCTATCTAGGTTGGTCATAACTTTCCTTCCAAGGAGTAAGCGTCTTTTAATTTCATGGCTGCATTCACCATCTGTAGTGATTTTGGAGCCCAGAAAAATAAAGTCTGACACTGTTTCTACTGTTTCCCCATCTATTTCCCATGAAGTGATGGGACCGGATGCCATGATCTTCGTTTTCTGAATGTTGAGCTTTAAGCCAACTTTTTCACTCTCCTCTTTCACTTTCATCAAGAGGCTTTTGAGTTCCTCTTCACTTTCTGCCATAAGGGTGGTGTCATCTGCATATCTGAGGTTATTGATATTTCTCCCGGCAATCTTGATTCCAGCTTGTGTTTCTCCCAGTCCAGCGTTTCTCATGATGTACTCTGCATAGAAGTTAAATAAACAGGGTGACAATATACAGCCTTGATGAACTCCTTTTCCTATTTGGAACCAGTCTGTTGTTCCATGTCCAGTTCTAACTTTTGCTTCCTGACCTGCATACAAGTTTCTCAAGAGGCAGGTCAGGTGGTCTGGTATTCCCGTCTCTTTCAGAATTTTCCACAGTTTATTGTGATCCACACAGTCAAAGGCTTTGGCATAGTCAATAAAGCAGAAATAGATGTTTTTCTGGAACTCTCTTGCTTTTTCCATGATCCAGCAGATGTTGGCAATTTGATCTCTGGTTCCTCTGGCTTTTCTAAAACCAGCTTGAACATCAGGAAGTTCATGGCTCACGTATTGCTGAAGCCTGGCTTGGAGAATTTGGAGCATTACTTTACTAGCGTGTGAGATGAGTGCAATTGTGCTGTAGTTTGAGCATTCTTTGGCATTGCCTTTCTTTGGGATTGGAATGAAAACCGACCTTTTCCAGTCCTGTGGCCACTGCTGA
Source organism: Bos mutus (assembly GCF_027580195.1). Classification (NCBI taxonomy): domain Eukaryota; kingdom Metazoa; phylum Chordata; class Mammalia; order Artiodactyla; family Bovidae; genus Bos; species Bos mutus. Next base: position 149,255,352 of record NC_091617.1, on the reverse strand, counting down.
GTTTTCCAAATGTGCTGGCATATTGAGTGCAGCACTTTCACAGCATTGTCTTTCAGGATTTGGAATACCTCAACTGGAATTCCATCACCTCCACTAGCTTTGTTTGTAGTGATGCTTTCTAAGGCCCACTTGACTTCACATTCCAGGATGTCTGGCTCTAGGTCAGTGGTCACACCGTCGTGATTATCTGGGTTGTGAAGATCTTTTTTGTACAGTTCTTCTGTGTATTCTTGCCATCTCTTCTTAATATCTTCTGTTTCTGTTAGGTCCATACCATTTCTGTCCTTTATCAAGCCCATCTTTGCATGAAATGTTCCTTTGGTATCTCTGATTTTCTTGACGAGATCCCTAGTCTTTCCCATTCTGTTGTTTTCCTCTATTTCTTTGCATTGATCGCTGAAGAAGGCTTTCTTATTTCTTCTTGCTATTCTTTGGAACTCTGCATTCAGATGCTTATATCTTTCCTTTTCTCCTTTGCTTTTCGCTTCTCTTCTTTTCACAGCTATTTGTAAGGCCTCCCCAGACAGACATTTTGCTTTTTTGCATTTCTTTTCCATGGGGATGGTCTTGATCCCTGTCTCCTGTACAATGTCACAAACCTCATTCCATAGTTCATCAGGCACTCTATCTATCAGATCTAGGCCCTTAAATCTATTTCTCACTTCCACTGTATAATCATAAGGGATTGGATTTAGGTCATACCTGAATGGTCTAGTGGTTTTCCCTACTTTCTTCAATTTAAGTCTGAATTTGGCAATAAGGAGTTCATGGTCTGAGCCACAGTCAGCTCCTGGTCTTGTTTTTGCTGACTGTATAGAGCTTCTCCATCTTTGGCTGCAAAGAATATAATCAATCTGATTTCGGTGTTGACCATCTGGTGATGTCCATGTATCGAGTCTTCTCTTGTGTTGTTGGAAGAGGGTGTTTGTTATGACCAGTGCATTTTCTTGGCAAAACTCTATCAGTTTTTGCCCTGCTTCATTCACACTACCAAATATAAAATAGATAACCAACAGGACCTATTGGCCTAAGGACCTATTGTATAAGACAGGGAACTCAACTCAATATTCCATAATAACCTAAATGGGAAAAGAATCTGGGAAGAATGAATATATGTACATGGACTGCAAGGAGGTCCAACCAGTCCATGCTAAAAGAGATCAGTCCTGAGTGTTCAATGGAAGGACTGATGTTTAAGCTGAAACTCCAGTACTTTGGCCACCTGATGTGAAGAGCTGACTCATTTGAAAAGACCCTGATGCTGGGAAAGATTGAAGGCAGGAGGAGAAGGGGACGACAGGATGAGATGGTCAGATGGCATCACCAACTTTGGGTAAACTTCTGGAGTTGGTGATGGACAGGGAGGCCTGGCAAGCTGCAGTCCATGGGATCACAAAGAGTCGGACATGACTTCAACTGAACTGAGACTGAGATAAATGAATCATTTTGCTGAACACCTGCAACTAACACAACACTGTAAATCAACTATATTTCAATAAATTAAAAAAAAAAAAACACCACTGAATTGTGCCCTTTAAAAGGATGACTTTTACGGTATATACATATAAAAAAAATTAGTTGTGGGGCTTTGAGTACGGCCCATGTAGATCTCCCCAGCCCTGCCCTTTGCTAGGAGGAAGTTCCCCGTGAAGGGGGCAAGGCCATGGAGGCAGAGTCTCAGGGTGAAGGGCCTCCCCAAAGTGCTTAAACTCTGTGCAGAATCTGGTTTAAGTGCTGGCCTGGTCCTTGTTGACTGGTTGCCCTCAGTGAAATTCCAGGGAAGAGATTCCACAGATCAGAGGGTTTCTTTCAAGGAAGTTGAGATTCTTGGGGATCTGATGAGGGAACTAGAACTAATGTTTGTTCTGTGATGCTTGAGGCCCTAGGAAGTTGACGGCATGTATTCCCTCTTCAAGGAAAACACCAGCCTGCAGAGAACCAAGGGAGAAAGGGACACACCCTTCTTCCCCTCGCATCGTCACATGCCCGGGGCTCCAGAGCGGGGGCTTCAGGCCCTAAAATCGGCCGTGTCTTAATTGCCAGAGGGTCCCCAAGGAGGCTGGCCTCCCACAGGAAACTGCAAATCCACTCTGACAGTTGCTAGGATCCAGACAAGGAGCCATTCAGATGGCTTCCCCGCCACCTGCCCCCACCCCACCCACATTGGAAGGTGCCCCGCCTCCCAGGTTGGTAACTAGCTCAAGTAATTTCAAGTCAGAACAAGAGTTCCCTGGGAAACCTTCATCTGCATGCTTTCCCGACATAATTGAAGCCCTCTGCCAACTTTCTGAAGTTCCAGGTGTGGGATGAAGCTGCCTTCTCTGTAGGCAGGTCTTCCAAGGAGAGTTCAGCCACCTCCAGGGACTGAGATTGATCAGTACCCCCGCTGAGAGATGGTCAATGTCCTCTTGGTCTGCCCTGTCTAGGTGGGCAACTGACATAAAATACGTGTGTACTCCAGTGGTGTGTACTTCAGATGGGGGGCTCATTTCAAATATCTACTTTCCCCAAAATGTGGCACAGACCCCCACTTCTTCCTGCCAACCCAGCAGGATTTCCCCAGAATTTCAAATTATTTGCAGAGCCACATAGCCATTTATCACACTGATGCCATGTGGAGCTTCTCAGAGGGAATCTGGCAAAATTACATGCTGCTCAAGAAAAGGAAAAAATATTCCATCTTCCACTACCCTAAGGGAAGCCTGAAATTAGACTTGTTTTTCCAAGACACTCATACCAGAGGCGTTACAAGCGACCCAGGGAGATTTCTCATCAAAGGGATTCAAGACAATGACAATTTTCAACATGATTAAAAATGCAACTGCAGAAATGACTGCTCTGCTACTCAGAAACTTTTTAATTGCCTTGGATGATCTCTACCCTTGCTTCCAGTAATTTTATTACTATTATTGGGTTTGGGGTTTCTTTTTTATAAAACATCTCAGGGTATTTTAAACAGTTGTCATGGAGAATTGGCACCAGAGAAACTTCCTGGAGAAAAATTATTTCAAAGGCTTGTGTCCTCAAGACAAACACACCAAAAAAAAAAAAAAGGCTTTGCAAGAGAACATTATGGGAACTTTGAAGAGAAAAATATTGTGATGCAATCTATAAATTCACTTCTCCCTCTAGGTCACATTTGGATGCCTACCGCCTGCCATCACCTACAAATTACTGGCTTTTATTACAATACTATGATCACATGTGACAGCAAATACGAGACATTAATAAACCGACAAAGCATAATTAACACAATGGATAAGTGATCGAAAAACAATTGCAAATGAAAGCTCTAATGAGTGGCAGAAGGCATCCAGGAACCTGACTGCATGCCAGTGTTTGGAACTATTTTTTATTGAGACCATTTGTCAAGTCAAAGACCAAGGCTGATATCAAGACACATTTCATAACTTCTAAGCAAGTTTAGAGGATGACTCCTGAAGAATAACCCACAAAGTCACTCGACGAGTCCACACAAATTCCTTAACGCTGGGTATGAAGACAAAGCAGTCTGCATTTTTCACAGATGCATACGTGCTTAAGACCTGAAGGGCTTCCTCGACAGCTGGTAAAGAATCCGCCTGCAGTGTGGGAGACCTGGGTTCCATCCCTGGGTTGGGAAGATCCCCTGGAGAAGGGAAAGGCTACCCACCCTGGCTGGTATTCTCACCTAGAGAATTCCACAAAGAGTCAGACACGACTGAGCAACTTTCACTTTCACTTCACTTTCATAAGACCTGAACCACTGTTCCTTTCAACCATAAGGACCATAGACATATTTGGAGTCAGGTGACAAATGGACAGGGCACAAAATACCACAGGGCCAAGCTGTGGAAGAAAATGAGGTCGGTGCTCCCAGTCTACATGACCGGGGTTGCCATTCGGGAAGTACGAGAATGGAAGTACAGAATTCCAAGGCCCGTGTCTTCTTTCTAGTGTGGTGGAGCTTTGAGAAAAAACATCTAAGAGAAGGCCAAGAATCAGAATAGGAAAATCAAACCATCGGTGGGACAAATTGGAAGCATGGCATCTACCTCACCATGGGTAAAATAGACGCCTGGTGGGGAGCTGCTGTATAGCAGGGAGCTCAGCTCCGGGCACTGTGATGACCTAGAGGGTGGGATGGGGGGGTGGAGGGCTCAAGAAGGAGGGGATATATGCATATGCATATGGCTGATTCAGGCTTCCCTGCTGGCTCACTGGTAAAGAGCCTGCCAAGCAGGAGACACAGTATGAGATGATCATGATCCCTGGGTCTGGATGGCAGAAGCAAATGGCAACCCACTCCAGTATTCTTGCCTGGGAAATCCCCTGGACAGAGGAGCCTGGCGGGCTGTGCTCCATGGGTTTGCAAAAAGCTGGACACGACCGAACAACTGAACACAACAACAATGATGGCTGATTCACTTTGTTGTACAGCAGAAACCAACAAAACAGTGTAAAGCAATCAGACTCCAATTAAAACATTAAAAGGAAATAGACATTTAAAAGGAAAAAAACGAAAATCCAGCCATCAGATTCGTGACGTGTGCCTTCCTTTGGCTTCTCTGATGTTTGCGGGAAATGCTGGCCCATCCTCTGCCTGTGTCCCCGTCCAGCCATCCTCTCCGGGAGACCAGAGTCCCTGGTGGGGTATACGCTCATTCAAGGCCCCTCGATTCATGCCCATCCACGCCTATTGCAAATCCCATTAAAAATTGTTCCTTTCATTTGTCCTCTCTCCTCCCTTGTAGACGCTACTTAAACATTTTTCCTTTTTTCATAGTCTCCTTTGAGAAATTCAGAACATTCCACTTTTAAGTCTCATCTGTCATTTGTTTTTCCCCTGTACTACATCCCAAGTTCTACTGGAAAACCATAAAGGAGAGGCCATCAGGAGAAGAAAAGAATATTTAAAAGGAAGGGGGAGCGGAAGAAAAGCTACGACCTCAGCAGGCAGAACAGAGCCGGGAAGGTGGACCTCACAGAGCTGCCAAGATCTGGCTCACAGGGAGGTGAGATGGTTTGGGAAGTCTCCCTGCAAAAGAAAGAAAGAAAAACAGTCTTGTTCCCAAAACAGCAGGTCTGGCTTTTTTGCATGGCTGTGCACCTGTTTGCTAATTTTCTTTTTTTTAACCCATGTACTAATTTTAACCTCTCCTTTCCCCACCTGTCCCCACGCCCTTCTGAGCACTGAAGAGTCTCAAGAACTTGGATGGAGGAGCTGGGATGCGCCCTTCTGGTTCCTTCCAGCTTTGCCTGGAAATTTGTTTCAGAAGCTCTCCAGTTCCTGTTTCTGATCACCCACAAAACACCCCTTCCCCATCTAGGCTCATCCTACAAACAAATCTTCTCAAGATGTCATGAGAGTCCTTGGCCAGTTCCCAGTGGGAGGGATGGGGTCCCAGGGAGCCCTTTCTCTCCTGTGTTGATTTCCTGCTGTAACAAATGATCACAGATGCACTGGCTTAAAACAACAGAGATACGTCATCTTACAATTCTGGGGTCAGACATCTGACATGGGCACCAAAGCCAAGGTCTCAGCAGGTCTGGTTCCTCCTGGAAGCTCTGGGGACAGTCTGTTTCCTGGTCTCTCCAGCTTTCTGGTGGCTGCCTGCATTCCATGGGCCCTCCCTCCGTCTTCAAAGCCAACAGCAAGATCAAGTCAGCAGGAGCTGACACGTGGAGGGCCCATGTTTGGCTGATAGGTAGTTTCGTGAATGTGACTGTTTCCATTCCAGTAAGGAGAGTTGCGGTGATGGAGAAGACTCCTGAGAGTCCCCTGGACTTCAAGGAGATCAGCCAATCCATCCTAAAGGAAATAAACCCTGAATATTCATTGGAAGGATTGATGCTGAAGCTGAAACTCCAATACTTTGGCCACCTGTTGAGAAGAGCTGACTTATTGGTAAAGACCCTGATCCTGGGAAAGATTGAGGGCAGGAGGAGAAGGGGACAACAGAGGATGAGATGGTTGGATGGCATCATCAACCCAGTGAACATAACTTTGAGCAAACTGCAATCCATAGGGTCGCAAAGAGTCAGACATGACACCGACTGAACAACAACAGGGAGAGTTGAGAGTGGCCCTCAGTTTTTTATTTTGGCAACTGACAGTGTCCTTTACTGAAACAGAGGACAAAGTATAAGAAGGGGGCTTGATGAGACTAGGTCATGGTATTTCCTCATTTATTTGTTATACCAGTATTCATTGACTTAACTATGCTTTGATTTTGTTTAATTTTTGTTTTACATTGGAGTAGAGTTGCTTAACAATGCTGCGTTAGTTTCAGACATACAACAAAGTGATTCAGTTATATCCACGCAAGTATCCATTCTTTATCAAATTTTCCTTCCGTTTAGGTTATTACACAATATTGAGCCAAGTTCCAGGTGCTATACCATAGGTCCTTGTCGGTTATTTATTTTAAATATACTAGTGTGTACACATCATTTATTTTGAATATTAATAAATCCATAATACATGAATATTAACTTGTCCATTCCTTCCTAAATATTACTTGAAACTCCTATGTGCCACACAATGTGCTCTTGGCACTGCTTAGACAGCTGTGAACAAGATAAATAATGTTTCTGGCCTGGGAGTTTCATGTCTTTTACTATGAGACAGGCATGCTGACTCGTTAGCTTACAAGTAGGGTTAAAATCTAGGACCCTTCATAGTTCTTGACATTGTAAAAGCAGACAAATTCATAGAAAAATAGATCAGATTTGTAGCTACCAATAGTGGAAACAGGGAAGGGGGATTAAATGGGCTTCCCTAGTGGCTCAGCTGGTAAAGAATCTGCCTGCAATGCAGGAGACCCCAGTTCAATTCCTGAGTCGGGAAGATCCCCTGGAGAAGGGAATGGCTATCCACTCCAATATTCTTGGGCTTCCCTGGTGACACAGCTGGTAAAGAATCTGTGTAGTGGGGACAGGGAGGGGGGATTAGAGGAAGGTAATCAAAAGGTATAAACTCCCAGTTATAATATAAAAAAAGCACTAAGGGTGTAATGTACAAATGATCAATACAATTAACACTGCTGTACATTATATATGAAAGTTGTTCAAAGAGGAAACTGTAAGAGCTCTCATCACAAGGAGAAAACTTTTTCCTATTTCTTTTGTCTTGTATCTTTATGAGATGATGGATGCTTACTACAGTCAGTCATCATTTCGTGATGTATGCAAGTCAAATCATTATGCTGTACACCTTCGACATTCAGTGCTGGATGTCATTCTATCTCCATAAAACTAGAAGGAAAAAATTATGTCTTAAGGCCTTTATACAGAAAATTTTGTTTTAGCCTTTGAAGCCTAACCAAACTCTGAAAAAAACGTTATGAAAATTATATCAATTTTAAAAGTCTTTTCACTGAGTCGAAAAGCAACTGAATACCGAAGAAATGTAATAGATACTAATTTACAATCCTTTGATTTAATAAAAATGCCTTTTTTCCCATCCCCGGGATGGTTTGACTTACCAGTTTTCAGGTTGGCCAGAATGACAGAGAATGCCTTGTGTCCCAGTGGGCTCCTCTGCTTCTGAGGCTCCCACCTGGACCAACACCCCAGTCCCCTTTGCAGACAGGTGACGGCTCTAGCCAATGGAACATGGGCAGAAAGAACACAAGCTACTTCCTGATCTGACCCTGAGAAATCTTTTGGGAAATCCTGCTTACGTTCTCTCTTCCCATATCCTTTGGGAAGGGAGGACCCCAGGTCTTGGAGGAAGGCATGGCCATAAGACAGGAGGAGCCTGGGTTCCTGAACAAGGCTGTAGAGCAGACTTCCTTCCCACCAAACTCCCACCACCAGATACAGAATAAACTCTATTATACTAAGCCACTAAAACAGTGGGATTGTTTGTTATGGAGGTTAACCTATGGTGACTCAGTCAAACAGCTCCTGTTTCAAACTCAGAATTGGATCTCAGAATTGTCACATATGCATACTTGCAGACATAGCTAAGTGACATAGTCTTGTGGAGGGAAATCCCAAGACATGGTCACCACCTACCACCACACTTAGTTTTCTCTCCCCAAATCTTGCAGGCCCCTCTAATCCAGAGAAATGTTCCAGATTCATGTATTATAGGGTGCTGTTATTTTTCAGCATTTTACATATATTACAGATCTATGTATATGATATATGACCACTCTTGCTTATGGAAAAATACCATACAATGATGCTTGGTTCAGAAGCAGGTTCAGCTTATCAACAAAGGAGATGTTGCTAATTCAACCTGAATACTGAGAATTCAAGATCCATGAACATTGTTTGGAAATGCAGCACAGCCTTCCCTGGTCCTTTCTTTATTGACCAGATGGTCTTGTTTTTGGAAGCTTCAGTGAACACTCAGCAAAGCATTTCAGTCCCAAATTAAGACTTTGAGCTGCACTTCTGTTAATTTAAACCAGGCCCCTCAGTCAAAATTGTCTGAACCAAGAGACTCTTTTATGGGTGGGGAAGAAATTAACCAAATGCACAGTCCTTAGCCCAGCTTCTGCTTTCTCCTTCTCTGACCTACTTTCTCTTTCCATTATAGGAATGGAATTAATAAAGATTTAATGTGGCAAATAAATTCAACTAAATCAGAAAGAAAGAAGAGACATTGTCTTTGCTTGTAAATGACATGATTTCATACGTCAGTCCAGTTCGGTTGCTCGGTCGTGTCTGACTCTTTGCAACCTCATGGATTGCAGCACTCCAGGCCTCCTTGTCCATCACCAACTCCTGGAGTTCACCCAAACTCATGTGCATTGAGTTGGTGATGCCATCCAGCCATCTAATCCTCTGTCGTCCCCTTCTCCTCCTGCCCCCAATCCCTCCCAGCATCAGAGTCTTTTCCAATGAGTCAACTCTTCACATGAGGTGGCCAAAGTATTGGAGTTTCAACTTCAGCATCAGTCCTTCCAATGAACACCCAGGACTGATCTCCTTTAGGATGGACTGGTTGGTTAGGATGGACTGGTTGGATCTCCTTGCAGTCCAAGGGACTCTCAAGAGTCTTCTCCAACACCACAGTTCAAAAGCATCAATTCTTCAGTGCTCAGCTTTCTTTATAGTCCAACTCTTACATCCATACATGACCACAGAAAAAACCATAGCCTTGACTAGATGGAATTTGTTGGCAAAGTAATGTCTCTGATTTTTCATATGCTATCTAGGTTGGTCATAACTTTCCTTCCAAGGAGTAAGCATCTTTTCATTTCATGGCTGCAATCACCATCTACAGTGATTTTGCAGCCCCCCAAAAATAAAGTCTGACACTGTTTCCACTGTTTCCCCGTCTATTTCCTATGAAGTGATGGGACCAGAAGCCATGATCTTCATTTTCTGAATGTTGAGCTTGAAGCCAACTTTTTCACTCTTCTCTTTCACTTTCATCAAGAGGCTTTTTAGTTCCTCTTCACTTTCTGCCATAAGGGTGGTGTCATCTGCATATCTGAGGTTATTGATATTTCTCCTAGCAATCTTGATTCCAGCTTGTGCTTCATCGAGCCTGGCATTTCTCATGATGTACTCTGCATATGAGTTAAATAACCAGGGTGACAATATACAGCCTTGACGTACTCCTTTTCCTATTTGGAACCAGTCTGTTGTTCCATGTCCTGTTCTAACTGTTGCTTCCTGACCTGCATATAGGTTTCTCAAGAGGCAGGTCAGGTGGTCTGGTATTCCCATCTCTTTCAGAATTTTCCACAGTTTATTGTGATCCACACAGTCAAAGTCTATGGCATAGTCAATAAAGCAGAAATAGATGTTTTTCTGGAACTCTCTGGCTTTTTTGATGATCCAGCGGATGTGGGCAATTTGATCTCCGGTTTCTCTGCCTTTTCTAAAACAGCTTGGACATCTGGAAGTTCACGGTTCACGTATTGCTGAAGCTTGGCTTGGAGAATTTTGAGCATTACTTTACTAGCATGTGCTGCTGCTGCTGCTGCTGCTGCTGCTGCTGCTAAGTCACTTCAGTCGTGTCTGACTCTGTACAGCCCCATAGCCGGCAGCCCACCAGGCTCCCCCGTCCCTGGGATTCTCCAGGCAAGAATACTAGAGTGGGTTGCCATTTCCTTCTCCAATGCATGAAAGTGAAAAGTGAAAGTGAAGTCACTCAGTCGTGTCCGACTCTTTGTGACCTCATGGACTACAGCCTACCAGGCTCTTCCATCCATGGGATTTTCCAGGCAAGAGTACTGGAGTGGGATGAGTGCAATTCTGCAGTAGTTCGAGCATTCTTTAGCATTGCCTTTCTTTGGGATTGGAATGAAAACTGACCTTTTCCAAATTTGCTGGTATATTGAGTGCAGTACTTGAACAGCATCATCTTTCAGGATTTGAAATAGCTCAACTGGAATTCCATCACCTCCACTAGCTTTGTTCATAGTGATGCTTTCTAAGGCCCACTTGACTTCACATTCCAGAATGTTTGGCTTGAGGTGAGTGATCACACCATTGTGATTATCTGGGTCATGAAGATCTTTTTTGTACAGTTCTGTGTAGTCTTGCCACCTCTTCTTAATATCTTCTGCTTCTGTTAGGTCCATACCATTTCTGTCCTTTATCGAGCCCATCTTTGCATGAAATGTTCCCTTTGTATCTCTAATTTTCTTGAAGAGATCCCTGGTCTTTCGCATTCTGTTGTTTTCCTCTATTTCTTTGCATTGATCGCTGAGGAAGGCTTTCTTATCTCTCCTTGCTATTCTTTGGAACTCTGCATTCAGATGCTTATATCTTTCCCTTTCTCCTTTGCTTTTTGCTTCTCTTCTTTTCACAGCTATTTGTAAGGCCTCCTCAGACAACCGTTTTGTTTTTTTGCATTTCTTTTCCATGGGGATGGTCTTGATCCCTGTCTCCTGTACAATGTCACGAACCTCCATCCATAGTTCATCAGGCACTCTGTCTATCAGTATCTATTACTGTCTATTCCTATGTATGACTTCATACATAGTAAACCCTAAAAATTACACCAAAGAAAAACTGTGACAACTAATCCATGAATTCAGCAAAGTTGCCACATATAAAATTATTACACAAAGATCAGATGTGTTTCTGTACACTAACAGTGAACAATCCAGAAAGGAAATTAGTGACTTCATTTAAAATAAAATCAAAAAGAACAAAATGTTGCTGAAGGAAATTAAAGAAGATACCAATACATGGAAAGACATCCTGGGTTCACGGATTAAAAGACTTAATAATGTTAGGATTTCAATGCTACCTTGAAAACACTACACTAAGTGAAGTAAGCCACCACACAATTTAAAAAAAAAAATGGTGATTCCACTTACATGAAGTTCCTACAGTGTAAAATCCACAGAGAAAGAGGAACAATGGTTGTTAGGGCCTGGGGAGGGGACAGAGAGGAATTAGCATTCAATGTGCTTTAATTGGAGAACATGTGAAAGTTCTGGACACGGTTGGTGGTGGTGGTTGTACAGTAAAGTGAATATACTTAATGCCACTGAGCTGTACACTGAAAAATGGCAGAAATGATAACTTTTGTGTTAGGCATATTTTACCACAATAAAAAATGAATTACAGTTATGAGAAAATGCAATATAAGTAAGCAAATAGAATGAATGATACCATGTATATATGTATATATATATATATATATATATATATATATATATCTCTCAGGAGATAATTAAGGACAGGGAAGCCTGACTTGCTGCAGTTCATGGGTCGCAAAGAGTCAGACATGACTTAGTGACTCAACAACACCAAGGCACATTCTATCAATAATAGAAATATTCCAAGTTTGAGCACCAATCTGATTATATCTCAACCAACAAAATCCAGTTTAGAGGTAAGGCAGAGTACCCACACACAGCGTACTCTGGACACACACACAGCGTACTCAGGACACACACACACACACACACACACACACACACAGACCCCTCACCCTGACCTGGTACATTTTCTAGAATCTTGCCTCTGGTCTTCCCCTTGTGCATCCATGTTTTCAGTCCCTCCTGACGGAACCACAGAGCTCAAGGCTGCCTGTTTCCTCAGGGGAGGAGTCATGGGCAGGATGGAATTTCCTGCTGACACCTCCTCTCAGGACCCTGAATCTCCCTGGGAGCATGTTATAGCCTGCAGGCTCACTGGAAGGGGCCAGAACCACGAACAGGTAAGAGAAAGAAAGAACAGGGCAAAACTGAAAAAAGTGCAGGGATGTAACCAGCAACACGGGACTCCAGGAAAGGACAGGACGAGTGTCCTGGTTCTTTTAATAAGTAAGTTACAAGAATAACTGAATAATGAGAGAGAGAGATGTATGGACCAATCCAAACAAACCAAAGTTTTTGGATCCCAATTCAAATAAAATGCTAAAAACAAAATAAAACTCTCAAGACATTCAGGGAAATGTAAGCATTGACTGGATGATTAAAAAAAAATATTTTTAATTTGACTAAAAATTTGTGCTTGTTTTTAAACGAGATAATGGTACTGTGGTTTTATTGGCATGATTTAAGTTCTCTGTCTTTTCATCATCTTTCCGTTACATACTGAAATATTTAGAGATAAAATTATATGATTCCTTGAAACTGCTTCCAGTAAATTCTGGGGGTGGGATGATTTGTGGGATTAAAAGAAACAAGACTAGCCACATCCTGATAATTGTCAGTGTTTCCAGTTGATGATAAACTGCTATTGAATTTGGTACATTTTAAAATTTTATAATGAACTGTTTTGAAATCTTGCTTGCAAATAATTTTCAGTGACATGGGCAAATGCCATTATCTACTCAACTGAGTGACTAACACTTTCACTATACTAAGCAGAAAAGGAAAAAAGTAAACACAATAACATCTAAGCTATTCAAATGAACATGTTTTAGACCAAAATGTCCCCAGTAGATATTATCTTGGCTGGTGGGATTATTACAGTAAATTTCATTCCTTAGTCTACACTCTAATTTCTGGCTTTCTACCATGGGCATGTAAAACTGATAATTAGGAGAAATGTTTATATTTTAATTTTGAAGAGTAGAGAGTGATGAGCCATCTGAAGTAATGCTCTTGACTCTTCACCCATGTGTCTGGGAAACATTCTTTCAGTCAGTTCAGTTCAGTCACTCAGTCATGTCCGACTCTTTGCGACCCCATAAATCGCAGCATGCCAGGCCTCCCTGTCCATCACCAACTCCCGAGTTTGCTCAAACTCACGCCCATCGATTCGGTGATGCTATCCAGCCATCTCATCCTCCGTCGTCCCCTTTTCCTCCTGCCCTCAATCCCTCCCAGCATCAGAGTATTTTCCAATGAGTCAACTCGGAAGGGCTAATCCCATCCAGCAATGCATCTTAGCACTTAAAATTTCCACCTGGCATGAAATGGTGAATGTATTCACTTGGTTTTTAAAATAAGGCAGCAAGCATGTGATGGAATGAAGGATTTATTTGTGCTTTCAGAAGTCCTCACCATCAAAGTCATTTCACAGCCATTTCACAGATGTGACTACCTGGATTGTCCCCAAAGGAACAGAGCCTGGTGTGTTATTATTAAGTGCTCACCATTCTCCAGTGACGCACTGGTCGAGAATCCCCCTGCCAATGCAGGAGACACTGGAGACACAGGTTCCATCCCTGGATGGAGAAGATGCCCTGGAGGAGGAAATGGCAACCCACTCCAGTATTCCTGCCTGCGAAATCCCACGGACAGAGGAGCTCGGTGGGCTACAGTCTGTGGGGTTGCAAAAGTCAGACAGGGCTGAACAACTGACTGCACGCAGCACAATCACTGTTCTAGAAACTTCTGGCTGGAGATGACTTGGGCATTTCACCTTTATAGCTTTGGAGAAAGGTATGATGCAGAGGGTTTGACATGCTCTTCGCATGCCTTTCTCCACGAGAAATCAGGCTTTTGGTCCCTGCACCACTGGTGGAATCTGCCTGGAGATATTTCTACTAGCAACCATGTCCCCAGAGACCCTGCCCTGAGCCACCTCCCACAGCCAGGAACTCGTTATGGAGTGTTTGCATAAAAGAAGTTTGTAAGCCAGTGACTTCCTAGAAATCTTTCTTTAAAATCTTATGAAGTGACTACTCTGGTACCCTGAGACAACCTAGAGGGGTGGGATGAGGTGGGAAGTGGGAGGGAGGTTCAGGAGGGGACATATGTATACCTATGGCGATTCTTGTTGATGTATGGCAGAAACCAATACAATACTGTAAAGCATTTTTAAATAAAGTTTTAACAAAAGAAAATCATATGAAAGGATTCTGACAGAGATCTGAGCATGGCTCACATTACCCACCAGCCTCAAAAGTTCCAGACGGGCTGGAAACATGTCTACAGCCATCAGCAGGCTTGTCCATTCCTACGGGTCATTTATACCCTGGGAGGGTTGGGCTGGATTTTTTTCTCCATCACCTCTTGGATTTCTTTGTGGTTTTGTCTAATTTTGTTTTCCTCTTTTTTTCTCAGTCCTGCCTAAGGATGGTTTGACCTTCTGGTAAAACCTGAACATGGGGGTTTCTTGGAATTCCCGGCTTGGAGATTATCACTCCAGCATCTTAGTGTAGCATCTGGATGCGTGTCCCTCACAGAGCCTGCACTTCATCCCTTCTCTCCCCTGCTGCTGCTACTGCTAAGTCGCTTTAGCCGTGTCCGACTCTGTGCGACCCCATGGACTGCAGCCTACCAGGCTTCTCCGTCCATGGGATTCTCCAGGCAAGAACACTGGAGTCGGTTGCCATTTCTTTCTCCAATGCATGAAAGTGGAAAGTGAAAGTGAAGTCGCTCAGTCGTGTCCGACTCTTCATGACCCCATGGACTGCAGCCCACCAGGCTCCTCCGTCTATGGGATTTTCCAGGCAACAGTACTTCTCTCCCCTAGTGGCTCCAAAATGCCTCCTCCAAACTCAGGAGAGACCCTCCAGGAACGTAAATTCCATGTCATCAATGGGAAAATAGAGACACCAAGAGGCTAAGTGATTTGGGCCAAGAAGTCAGGCCATCTTCCCTGGTGGATCTAATAATAAAGAACTTCGTGCAACACAGGAGACTTGGGTTTGACCCTTGGGTTTGGAAGATCCCCTGGAGAAGAAAATGGCAACCCATTCCAGTAGGGTTACAGTCCATGGGGTTGCAAAGAGTTGGACATGACTGAGCGACTAACATACACACATGATGCAATGGTAATATTTGTATATATTTGGATATAAATAGCTATATGATTAAAACTGATTTTGCTGTTTCTTTCTTCTTTTTTTGAATGTGGCCATGAGAAAATTTTAGATCCAATAAAAAAAGGCTTAGATTATATTTCTCTTGGGCAGCCCTGATCTAAGGGATTCCCCAAACTTCAAAGCTATAATTCTTGGAAGTATTCTTAAAGACCGTTTTATATCTGATTCTCTGTTTTCTGAAAATTCATAAAACTTATCAGCTTGTCAAGATAGTCTTGTCATCTCATCTCTTCTGTCTAGAAAGCAGAAGGAAGGGGCTACGGGGACCACATATATACCTGCCACAAGTTTTCTGTCAGCCTAGCCAGGGCTTCCTTTGAAGATTATCCTGCTGACCCTTGACTGAACATACCTAGTTCCAGGTATCAGAGGCTTGTCCTTTAAATTGACCTTTAAGCCTGTCCAACAAAATACTTAGCTAAGCTGATATCAGCCTTATTTCTGATCAAAGCAACAAGCATGACTGGAGTCCTCAGCTGATTCTTTTCTTGGCCAACATGATACATTTGGGGCTTTTTTCCTAATGATACCTTTGCCTTTGTTACCAAGTCCAAGCTCGTCTTGCGTGCCATACACAGGCTGATAAATCAAGTGATGAGTCTCTGGAGTGAGAAACGTTGACAGAAAGGCAGACAGCTGAGAAGACGGTGAGCTCATGCCCCAAAGAACCATCTTGCCTGAGTTAGACTCAGTTCAGTTCAGTCACTCAATCGTTTCTAACTCTTTGCGATCCCATGAACCGCAGCACACCAGGCCTCCCTGTCCATTACCAACTCCCAGAGTTTACTCAAACTCATTCATACAGAAAGGGGAGGGAGTAAAGCCCAACATTTCCCATTTCCAACCAGACTCCAGAGGGGTATGCCAATTTTTTCCTCCCTGCAGCCATTCAGAGGTGGGCCTGATCAGGATGTTTCCTATAAACTAACCAAAGGTAATTTAGAATAATGCTCATTACCTGGGAGGCAGGGCTCCCAGAGATGGACCATGATGCATAATTTAAGCTTATGGGAAACATCCCTTTAGTGATTAACTTGCAATAGAATACAAAGTTTCTTCCCTATTACAAGTACAGCTGAAAAAGAACAAAATGTCTCATTAGCTGATTTTTTTTTTTTTAGTTATAGTCGATTTGAAGAACTAAAGAGCCTCTTGATGAAAGTGAAAGAAGAGAGTGAAAAAGTTGGCTTAAAGCTCAGCATTCAGAAAACTAAGATCATGGCATCTGGTCCCATCACTTCATGCCAAATAGATGGGGAAACGGTGGAAACAGTGGCAGACTTTATTTTGGGGGGCTCCAAAATGACTGCAGATTGTGACTGCAGCCATGAAATTAAAAGACACTTACTCCTTGGAAAAAAAAAACTCATGACCAACTTAGACAGCATATTAAAAAGCAGAGACATTACTTTACCAAAAAAGATCCATCTAGTCAAGGCTATAGTTTTTCCAGTGGTCATGTATGGACATGAGAGTTGGACTCTAAAGAAAGCTGAGCAGTGAAGAATTGATGTTTTTGAACTGTGGTGTTGGAGCAGACTCTTGAGAGTCCCTTGGACTGCAAGGAGATCCAACCAGTCCATCCTAAAGGAAATCAGTCCTGAATATTCATTGGAAGGACTGATGTTGAGGCTGAAACTCCAATACTTTGGCCACCTGATGTGAAGAGCTGACTCATTGGAAAAGACCCTGATGCTGGGAAAGATTGAACGCAGGAGGAGAAGGGGACGACAGAGGATGAGATGGTTGGATGGCATCACCAACTCGATGGACATGAGTTTGAGTAAACTCAGGGAGATGGTGATGGACAGGGAGGCCTGGCGTGCTGCAGTCCATGGGGCTGCAGGTTCGGACACGACTGAGCGACTGAACTGCACTCACAGCTGATTTGCAGTGCTGTCAGTTGCAGGTGTGTAGCACACTGGTTCAGTATTTTTGCAGATTATACTCCATGGCAGGTTATTATAAGATGACAGCTATAATTTTCTCTGTGATACAGAATATCCTTGTTGCTTACCTATTTATACATAGCCCACATTTTCGACTCAGCAGGGTTGTTTGTTTCAGGCTTCAAGACTGAAGCAAACATTTGGTATGAGGCTCAAAGGATTTTGCAAACAGTTTCTACCCATGACTTCCAAAGCTTGTGTAACATTTTGTGCAAAACTCGTGGGCCCTTTCTATGAAGCAAGGGTTTCCGGAAATGTTTACTTTGCGGAAGTGAGCGTGCACGTTTGCCCGTTCCCTTGAAAACTTCCACACGTCCGGCAGACACACGCCCCTCTCTCATGGCTGGGCTGGCTGCCTCTGTGCCTGTCCTCTGATGATCGGCCTTCCCAAGACCTGACCCCTCTGGACGGGCGTGACTCTCAGCCACACTTTGAACTGTCATTAGTTAAGACCAGTTGTCCACAGGCCAGATACATGTGGGCTATCCAGCCCTCCACATGGAAGCCATCCATCTCAGTTTCAGAAAACAAAGGCCCTGGACAGACCTAGGGCTGTGTTATGAATTGAACAGTGTTCCCTAAAAGAGATATGCTGAAATCCTGACATCTGTGCTCTAAACTGAGTGCCTGTGTCCGTCCAAAATTTACGTGAAACACTAACCTTCATGGAATGGTATCAGCAGGTGGGGCCTCTGGGAGGGGATGAGGTCACGAGGGTGGAGCCCTCATGAATGGCGTTAGTGCCCTTGTAAAGGGACCCCAGAGAGCTCTGCCACCTCTTCTACACCTGGGGACACAGCAAGAAGGCACTGTCTGTGAACCAGGAACCAAACCCTCATCAGGCACCTTGGTTTTTAACTTCTCAGCCTCCAGACAGTGAGACACAACATACAAGCACTCAGTTTACGGGATTCCTTTAGAGCCACCCAGTGATACCAAGGGGGCTTCCCTGGTGGCTCAGTGCTGAAGAATTTGACTGTCAATGCAGGAGACCCAGGTTTGATCCCTGGGCCGTGAACATCCTCTAGAGAGGGAAATGGCAACTCACTCCAGTATTCTTGCCCAGAAAGTCCCATGGACAGAGGAGCCTGGTGGGGCTACAGTCCACGAGGTTGCAAAGAGTCAGACACATCTGAGTAACTAAACAACAACCACAAATCAGACTGAGACATCCCAGGACCTCAGAAGGCGACCTTATCAGGAGATCAGGTCTTCACCGGGGTAACCACACTAAAATTAGCTCACGAGGGTGGGCCCTGATCCAATGTAACTGGCGTCAGGAAATTTGGACACACACAGGGGGAAAGCTGTGAAGAGATGGAGGAGAACGCCACGTGAAGGCTGATGCTATGCTGTGACAAGCCGAGGACCATCTGGGGGCCCAGAAACTGAGGGAGATACCTGGACAGATCCTTCCCCAGCACCTTCAGAGCGAGCACTGGCCCTCTGACAGCGGGAGCTCAGACTTCAACCCTCCAGAACCATGAAAGAAGAAACATCTGTTGTTCTAAGCCACTGAGGTCATGGCACTTTGATACAAAGAAGTGGAAGTGTTAGTCACTCAGTCGTGTCCGACTCTTTGGGACCCCATGGACTGTAGCTCACCAGGCTCCCCTGTCCATGGGGTCTTTGAGGCAAGAATACTGGAGTGGGCTGCCATTTCTTTCTCCAGGGGATCTTCCTGACCCAGAGACTGAACCCAGGTCTCCCTCATTGCAAGCAGATTCTTTATAGTCTGAGCCACCAGGGAGACTTTGTTTTGTAAACAAAGTTACAAAGGCCCTAGGAAACTAACACAGACCAGAATTCCAACAGCTCCTGTAACTGGTTTATTTTCCATTACTCAGACATGTCAGCCCAGCTTGGGTTCCAGACCCACATCAGTGACTTGGCATCTTGCACATATAGTTCCAGTGTCTGAAGTATGCGTTAGACACAGAACTGTCAATTTTATAAATAAAACTGCAGGATACCCAGTTAAACTTGAATTTCAGATAAATGTATAATATATTTATTTGTAATATAAACAGTAATTATTCAGTATAAGTATGTCCCATGCAATATTTGAGTGTTAGATGAGATAATGATCTCAGATAAGTCTACAACTTGAACATCAAAGTTAAAGTTCGTCAGTCTGGTGAACTGATTGTCACCCAAGACCACCATGTACAGTTGCTCAGGTTGTGTACTGTGCAACATATAGGCATCAGGTTATGGTGCCTCTAAAACCGTGTAACACAGCAAGCATGTCTTCAGCAAATTATCCCTCCCTTGTCTTCATGCTAACTGTTCATAGGGACCCACTCTCTGGCCACAGTTCTCAGCCTCTCCTATTCCCCATCCTGTTCCTTACAGAACCTTGCAACAAGACCCTTCCTGTTAATGCATTTCCACCTCATTCTCTGCCTTCCCTCCCCACCTACACCTCTCAGAAGTGTGTGCGCATCTAACATGGATGCACTGTGGCTTCTGTGTTTCTAAAGAAATGTTAAGGACCATGAAGATTGGAATGGGAATTTAAGCAGCAATTGATGGGATGTACATGAAGGAAAAATTCTGAAGAGGGATAATGAGATTCTGGTCGCTTCCCTTAAAGAACTCTGCCCTGAGAAAACCATGGTCATGGTGTTGCCTTGTAAGGGACTCAGGAACGTCACAGACGCACAAGCCCAAACGCATCACAGACAAAGGGAGGCTCTCACACTCTGGACTCTGAGGCTGCAGTTGCCACTCTAGGATGTATTATACTGCTTAGCATCCCTATCAGTTTTTCCAGTTGAGCTGAAATTCACACAATAGAAAATTGACCATTTGAAAGTGAACAATTCGGAGGCATGTGTTCACAGTGTTATACAACCATCACTTCTCTCTAGTTCCAGGCCTTTTTCATCAGCCCAAAATGAAACCCTGCAACTATTAGGCAGTCACCTCCTTTTCCCATACCCCCAGCTCCTGGAAAACACTAATTGTTTCTGTCTCTTTGGATTTACCTATTCTGGACAGTTCATAAAAATGGAATTATATGAAATTCCAATATATGACCTTTTGCATCTGACTTCTTTGAATTAGCATAATGTTTCTGAGGGTCATCCATGTTGAAGCATGCATTGGGACTTCACCTTTTGCCATCGCTGAATAGTAGTGTATTGTGTGGAAATGTCACATTTTGTCCGCTAGTGGACATTGGGTAATCCCCAGCTTTTGGCTATTGTGAATAATGCTGCCCTGGTCGTTCACGTACAAGTACTTTTTGGGTCCTTGACTTCAGTGCTCTGGGGCTCATACCTAGGGCTGGAATCACTCTGCATCCTCACCATTTTGACCACACAGCCGATGTTACTGAGACCGTACATTTTAGGGTATTCAGTGCAATATCTGCTCATATTTTCAATCTTTATGTTGAATATTTTTGCTGCAGATCAAAGGCCAGCAAACTTTTCCTCTAAGGGCCAGGTAAGTAAATAGTTTCGTTTTCATGGGCCTTGTGGTCAGCTTTGCCTTTGCAGCATGAAGCAGTCACAGACAATGTGTATGACATTTACAGTGCTGTAATAAAATTTCATTCACAAAAAACCAGCCCCAGGCAGCAGGCCAGATGTGGCCCTCAGACTAGAGTGTGCCAACCTCAGCTCTAGGACGAGCGCAGAAGGAGGTAGCCTCATGCAAGTGCTCCATTCCATGAAGGATGGATCTCCTTCAGCCAGGACAGGACAGGACAGGTCAGAAAGCACTTTCCGCACGTATATGGGCACAGGCACAATCATATCTTCAGTGCTGGTGAGCATGCCAAGGAAAGTGGACTTCACTCGTGGCAGGAGGGACTTGAGGAACTTCCCTGGTGGTCCGGGGTTGAGACCCTGCAGGGGCCGTGGGTTCCATCCCTGGTGGGGGAACTAAGATCCTGCATGCTCCATGGTGTGGCCGAAAAAGAGAAGGGACTCAAGACAGCACCTTAAGAACTTCCTGATTATGAAGCATCTGAAGTCCTCAACGTGAGCAGCTGAGTCGAGTTTGAGGAAAGGTGGCCACCCTCTGGCTGGGCTGGTTTTGAAGATGCAGGGCTGATGAATTCACCAACAAATCCCTCAATGTCTTTTCTAACATTCACCCTCTTCCGAGATTCATCAGGGCAGAAAGGGGGCACCCAAGCTCAGAAACTCACTCATCCAACAAGCATTTATTGAGCACTGTATACAGGCACCATGCTACCTCTTGGGTATTCCAAATCACGCATTCCAGGAGTCTTCCGGGAAATCTGGACACTTCCGGTAGTGGGGCGCTCACGACCCACACAGGACATCCTACCCCATGACTGGATAGTGCTTTGCCTCCTCAGAAATACCTAAACCTCCCAGTATGACTCCACACCTGCCTCGTTGTTGTTGTTCATTCTCTCAGTCATTTCCAACTCTTTGCGACCCCATAGAGTGTAGCATGCCAGGCTTCCCTGTCCTTCACCATCTCCCAGAGTTTGCTTAAACTCATTGAGTAATTGATGCCATCCAACCATCTCGTCCTCTGTCGTCCCCTTCTCCTCCTGCCTTCAATCTTTCCCAGCATCAGGGTCTTTTCCCATGAGTTGCCTCTTTATAACAGGTGGTCAAAGTATTGGAGCTTCAGCATCAGTCCTTCCAATGATTATTCAGGGTTGATTTCCTTTAGGATGGACTGATTGGATCTCCCTGAGGTCCAGGGAATTCTCAAGAGTCTTTTCAACACCAAAGCCCAAAAGCATCCTCCCACCAGTCAAATACCAACAGGCACCCCCACCACATACAGATACAAAGAGAACAGGCAAGGAGCCCAGGAAACAGCAGGTAAACAAAGGATCACCGACTGATGGCACCCTTTATCACTGCTGGTGTGTTTCAAGGCAAAATCACTTTCACATTCAACGACTTACTGGGAAGCTCCTGAACTCAGGTAGAGTTGACAGTCGACTTCTAAGGAGCTGATTCCCACGAAGCAGAGGGCATCCTTGCTCCAAAGACATTGTCAGAGCTCTTCCCTTAAACCATGGTTTCCAAAAAAGCAAAGAAGAGTCTGGAGGGAGCAGAGATGAAAACCGCAGGCCTGGGAGCCGGGCAGGTCTGGGCTGGAGAGAAACCCTTTGCCCTACTTGCAGCAGGACCTGGAGACGGGGTGAGTCAGAGAGCTGCAGGGGGCAGGGTTTCCTGCTCTGAAAGCCTGGGTGATGATCCAGCAGCTTTACAGAGATGCCTCGATGAGCCACCTCACCTGCTGTGCCCGTGACCCTGAGGCTAGGCGCTGACAGCCAGTGAGGTCTTCCCCCCTGATCTCTCACCACCAGCTAGTACAGGCCTGGGTGGAGGGGACCCCACAGAGACCAAGCAGCCTTCGGGGCAAAGGGCTAAGATGATAGCCTGAGGTTTAATTAAAGAAAATCTCACCCTAAAAATTGAGGGGGCTCTTTCATTGCATATGCAGTTAAGTTACATTAACTAACATTATAAGCTGACTTAGTAAAAATATCTTTTTGGACTTTACATAAAGGCTTTCTGGGGGAAACTTACGTTTCTCTATGTCTTTGGGATGTAAATGTTCTGTCTCATCTTCCAAATGGATGTTCTATGTGTGTGTGTTTTATTTGTTCATGTTTTCTTAAAGATTTTTCCTTTTGCCATACTGTTTTTTGAGAGTAATCTCTCCAAATTTAGATTATATTTTCCTACTCTCTCTTATGCATCTTAGGTGACTCAGTAGTAAAGAGTCCTCTTGCCAACGCAGGAGATGTAGGAGACACAGGTTCCATCCCTGTGTCAGGAAGATCCCCTGAAGTAGGGAATGGCAACCCACTCCACTATTCTTGCCTGGAGACTCCCATGGACAGAGGAGCCTGAAGGGCTACAGTCCATGGCGTTGCAAAGAGTTGGACATGACTGAGTGTGCATACACTGAGGTTTAAAGAAAAAAATGAGTCTGATGCAAACAAAGGGAGGCAGAGGTCAAGCCAGAAGAAAAGGGGAAGGGCCCAAATGCAGAAGCCACTAGAAGCAGCCCACCCCACCTTACCCCAGGAATTCCTTGGCTGGTTCATAGGCCTCAGGGCACCCTACCCACACCTGTAAGATCTGTTCTCCAGCAGCAATCTGTCCAGGATCTCAACCACCAGTAAGTCCTGAAATCAACTGAAATGTCACAGCCAGCAACCAATAAAAGCAAAGTGAGAGTGGAATAGAATACAATAGATTAGAATGCATAGCCTCCGTAGGGTGAGGGTGTCGTGTTACACTGTTTCAGCCACACATACATGTGCATACATGTGTATGCTGTAAAAACATGTGGGTACAGGCATACTCGCATAGCCTAGAGTTGAAAGCATTGGCATGGGAGAGTATGTTCAAGGTAAGCATGGCTCGCAGAACAGTGATAAGGTGTCAGTGGCTCAGTCGTGTCTGACTCTTTGTGACCCCATGGACTGTAGCCCAGAAGGCTCCTCTGTCCATGGAATTTTCCAAGTAAGAATGCTGGAGTGGGTAGTCATTTCCTACTCCAGGGGATCTTCCCGACCCAGGGATCGAACCTGTGTCTCCTGCATTGTAGGCAGATTCTTTATCATCTGAGCTACCAGGGAAGCCTCCCCAACTGTTCACAGAAACCTCTGTAATTATACACACACACACACATATGTGTGCATATATTTTGCTAAACTTTTCTTGGTTACAGTCAGGAAGAACTGGAAACCTCTGGCTAATGCATCCATCAGGACTTCTTGGAGCCAGTGAGGAAAAACACCTGTGGTTCCATTTCATGGCCCCCCTCGTGCTGTCTGGGGAGGTGACCAGGGCAGGAGAAGCAGACGGTAGAGGCAATCAACAAGTATTTCCTGGGGAATTCCCTAGTGGTCCAGTTGCTAAGACTCCACACTCCTAATGCAGGGGGCCCAGGTTCGATCCCCAGTCAGGGGGAGCCTGCATGCCACAGCTAAGACCTGGCACAGTCAAAGAAATAAATAAATATAAATATTAGAAAACGATAAAGCTTACATTGTTTTTTTAAAAAAAATATTTTGTGTATAGCGAGAGTGAGATATTCATTTATTTCCCAAAGAGGCAGGGGCATTAAATTAATTCTAAAGGCAACAATGAAATTCTGCAATCAACTGAAAAATACAGAAAAGGCCTCTAATAGTTACCAGCCAGTGTTGCTTGCATCTTTTCCAGTTCCTTACATACAAGGTATAAGCCAAGCATGTACCGAGAGAGATCTGCATTTCTATGAGCTCAGTGTTCATACACTCAGGAAGCAAAGATTAGAATATTGACTTTTCTAGCTTTCAGCACCAGCTAATAGCACCTGGCAGGTGGGTATGGAAACTGCAACAAATCCACTGAAATATCAGCCTGCAGAATAGAATCCTGCTGTTACAACACTTACATCCTCAAAGAGATCCCCAAAACTGTGGGTTTGTAAAACAAAGCAGTTTCACTCACCAGTCAGCCTGTTGTTACAGCAAAATATCCGAGCTCCAGAACCCCAGGCAGGCGTTGCCAGCTTCGGAGGTCCCTGGTGAATTGGGATCCTTGTGAGCCTGGGTGCCTGGGTCTCCCTCCCAACCTCTCCCTTTGTCATGCTGAGGCTTGGACTTTATGCATTCTGTTTTTGGAGGCATTCCATTTTAAATTGGGTCACAAAGAGTGGGCATCCTTTTAAGATAATTGCAAAGAAGATCAAAATCCTACAGGGATGCCTCTCCTTGAAGGTCAGGCTAGCAAACTCCCACCCATCACATCACTTCCCTTTCCTTTCCTCCTGCACCATGGCAACACCACCCAAGAGGGTGATGGTAACTAACGTTTGCTGAGCAATCACTGGGCGACCAACTCATTCCCCTTTGCCTGGGTCTATTGGGGTTTTTAATATTGGAAGCCACCAGCATTCAGTGAGCCTCAGTGCCTCCAGGAAGCGCCAGGAAAATGAGACAACTGGTCACCCTGACCGTGTGCCGAATGTTCTAAGCACGCTCAATGCATCAGTTCATTTGACCTGGACCACCCATAGGGCAGCTCCTGCGCTCCTCGCCTCTTAACAGGTGTGGACCTGACAGGTCAGGAGGGACTAGGAGACATGATAATTATGGGATGTGACAGAGCTCTTAGCTAATGCTACAGTGGCAATCACACTGTAACATAAATGTATCAAAGCTATATGTTGTACACCTTGAGCTTACACAATATGTCAGTGATCGACATACCTCAATTTTTAAATTTTTTAATTGGAGGATATTTGCTTTACAATGCTGCCTTAGTTTCTTCCATACAACCTCATGCGTCAGCTATATGTGTACGTGTATCCCCTCCCTTTTGAGCTTCTCTCCCACGTACCCCATCCCGCCCATCTAGGTTGTCAGAGAGCACAGAGCTGAGCTCCCTGTGTTACACAGCAGCTTCCCACGACCCGCCTGTTTCCCCACGACAGTGCACGCGTGTCAGTGCTACGTGCTCCATGTGTCCCACGACCCACCTATGTCCCCGCGACAGTGCACGCGTGTCAGTGCTACGCGCTCCATGTGTCCCACGACCCACCTATGTCCCCGCGACAGTGCACGCGTGTCAGTGCTGCTATGTCCCCATGTGTCCCGTGTCCCACCTATGTCCCATGTGTCCCACGACCCACCTATGTCCCCGCGACAGTGCACGCGTGTCAGTGCTACATGCTCCATGTGTCCCACGACCCACCTATGTCCCTGCGCTACATGTGTCCCACGCCCACCTATGTCCCTGCAGTGCTGCTACACGCTCCATGTGTCCCACGACCCGCCTATGTCCCCGCGACAGTGCACGCGTGTCAGTGCTACGCGCTCCATGTGTCCCGTCTCTTCCTTCCCCCACTGTGCTCACAAGTCCATTATGTATGTCTTCGTCTTCATGCCTGCCCTGAAAATAGATTCATCAGTACCATTTTTCTGGATTCCATATACATGCATTAATATACGGTATTTGTTTTTCTCTTTCTGACTTATTTCACACTGTAAAAAAAAAAAAAAAATGTCTAGGTCACACAGGTGGTGAGCCTGGAACTTGGAGTCACACCCCGAGCTCTGCTGC
Organism: Bos mutus; assembly: GCF_027580195.1. Taxonomy (NCBI): domain Eukaryota; kingdom Metazoa; phylum Chordata; class Mammalia; order Artiodactyla; family Bovidae; genus Bos; species Bos mutus. Next base: position 149,229,151 of record NC_091617.1, on the reverse strand, counting down.
AGGCTTCCTACTCGGCTGCCTCCAATCCTGGCCAGAGGGGACCACAGCCCAACTGCGGAGCTCCACGTGGAGAGCAAGGACCTTGGTGGAGTGCTTTCTTTAAACCATCACCTTACACAGCCCTGGCCTCATAACACGACCTCCCCTCGTGCCTACAATTGAAGGAATTCACTCCTTCCAGAAATATTTTTTAAGGGCTTTCTCATATCAGGCTGGGAAAACAGTGGGGAAGGAAGGGAGAGAGGAAGGGGTGGAGGGAGGTAGAGAAGTGCACAGCACGGTTGCAGGAAGCCAGGCAGACATTCCTGGTAAATGAGCTCTAGTTCGAGGGGGTCCCAGTCAGGAGTGTCCATGGACGGAATTTAAGGAGTCTTTGAAACTGCATAGGCAAATAATGACATTCATATTTTCACTAATCTCCAACTGAAAATGAGCATTTCTTTCCATCATGAATGGACACAACACACAGCATGAACAGATCCTGGGAACTGGTCATGGATTAGAAACAGCAGATGCTTTGATCTAACGTTACACTTGGTGTACAAATCTCAGAATAATCTCCCACCACTCTCAAATTGGAGCGGTTATCCGAACCGCTGGTAGATCTTATTACAAAACACATTTAAACAAAAGCACATTTTTTTAACTTGATAACTGTATCTTTCCTCCTTGTTATTGCGTCTGACCCTTTATGACTCCATGGACCATAGCCCGCCAGGTTCCCCTGTCCATGGGATCCTCCAGGCAAGAATACTGGAGTGGGTAGCCTTTCCCTTCTCCAGGGGACCTTCCCAACCCAGGGACCGAATCCGGATCTCGTGCATTGAAGGCAGATTCTTTACCATCTGAGCCACCAGAGAAGATAAACTGATTTCCTTTGCAATCCCGAGTGTTTTATTTTATACATTTAAAAATGTTATCCTAATAAGGAGCCAACAGGCTTCCTCAAAGGTGTCACAGCACCAGAAGGCAGAACCCCTGCCCTAGTCAAGAGTCAAGCTCATGGAGCCAGGGACACACCCCGGGCCTGGGTCGGAGGCTGCCCTACAACCCGTGAGCCAATGAGCAGCTGAGACTCCAGGGATGCTCCTTGGGCTTCCATCAGCACTTTCACCACCTTCACACTTTACAGTGACTAAATGACTCTGAGCTTTTCTGCAGGGCAGAGAGAGCTGGTTATATAAATGTTTCATTCTCACCGAACAGTTTTACAGCTGTTGTGTGAACCACAGCCCCAGAACCCTGTAACTGCAAGGCTAACAACACGTCGGAGATCTTGCTATTTTTAAAATAAAGAAAACAAAGCAAAGAAATACATGTGTTCCTGCCCAGCATTGCTCAGCCCAGGGGTCCTGCAGACCTAAGCCCGGACCCTGGCGACCTCTGCCCTCTGCCCAAGCATCCTTCACGCCGGCCTGCGCAGTGCATGCACTCTGTGTGGCCACCTCCAAGCTCGCCTGTCTCTGTGTCCCCCTCTGTCTGAACTTGGGAGGATGGGGCACCACGTGACAAGGATCGTTAGGACAAATGCGCGCCTGTTTATTGGCCTGGGTGTCCCTTTGCTTTCTTAAAGTATGGCGGTATCTCCCCATCTTCTGCCCGGGTGACCTTGAAGATGCCAGGTCAGCCAGGAAAGGAGAAGCAGCATCAGTGAAAATAACAAACAGGGAGGCCCCCCGCCCGCTGCCCACTTCCTCCAGGATAGTCTTAAAAATGTACACAAAAGGTCAGGATGAATTTTCATTTCCTGACCACCGCCTTTAGAGTCCTTGGGCCTCTCCAGAAGGATTCCCCACTAATATCGACACCCTACGGGGCTGGGGGTGGAAGAGGGTGCCTCCTCCTAGACACTGCTACCAGGGAGGGCCCTGCCAGCAGCCTGGTGATGCCAAACCTCCCGGGAAACCAGCTTCAAACACTGCATCCTCCCAGGTCTCCCTCAGCAGGGAGTCGGAGAGACATTTCCCTCCCATTTCACAGATGCATAAACTGAGGGATTCCACTCATGTAGGGGTGGGGGAAGCCAGGTTGGGGCTTGCTCCCCCTCCTGAGCTCTCATCTCACCCGCGCTGCTTGGTTCTGCCTAGTAGGGGGAGAGAGCACAGGCTTCCACTTTCTGGGTGGGGCTGGGTTGAAAGTGAAAGTGTACTCGCTCAGTCGTGTCCGACTCTTTGTGACCCCATGGATGGTAGCCTGCCAGGCTCCTCTGTCCATGGGATTCTCCAGGCAAGAATACTGGAGTGGGTTGTCATGCCCTCCTCCAGGGGATCTTCCCAACCCAGGGATCGAACCCAGGTCACCAGCACTGCGAGCGGATTTTTCACCATCTAAGCAACCAAGTCTGCATTTCCCTTCCTCTGTGTTCTACAGTCATGACTGCTCCAAAATAGAGCCTCACAGCAGTAAAAATCTACCCTTTGCCCTCTTCTCCCCTGCCCTCTGACCTCTCAAGTCTCCCTTCAGTCTCTAGGACTTCCTTGAAGGAATCTCCCCAAAGTAGTAGTCACAGAATTGCATGGGGTGGAGCTGGACCATTTTGCTTAGGAAACCAGATCCTGTTTAAACCGCACTGTTTTGCAAGTGCTCATATTTAGGGGCCTCCAATCTCCTCAATGCTGGGGTGGGGGAGGGGGTTGGGGAGGTTGCATCAGCCTTGCACAGGAAAGATGAGCAAGAATCCCGGGGCACGTGCTTACATGAGCATCAGCAGGCATGTCATTAGCCGTATTGGATAGCATCTCTGCTTTCTTGCGGTTGGAGGTAAGGACTCAAAGTGCTGCAAGCAGTCACTCCATTGAAACAGTCGACAGCAGCTGAGGCTGGAGCTGGGGAAGTGACGGGCGGCAGGGAACACTGGGAGGTGCAGGACCCAGCCCTGATGAGACTGAACAAGGTCAAAATGTTCCTCACACTGCTGGGCATTTCCACTGTTGAGAATACCGAAGGGTATGGGCAACTCACTACGTGCCAAGTGAAACATAGTGGACAATGGGCATTTCCTAAATCCGTGCCAGTGGCTGCACTGCTGCTGTGGAAGAGGAGAGCTGGCAAAGGGAGGTGGGAGACACCCAGGGCTTGACAAAGAGACAACAGATGCTTCTTCCCTCCGGACGTAGGAGCTGCAACTCCCACTCATCTCTCCCCAGCCGGTATCATTGTAAGAGTCAGAGGGCCGGTTGTTAAAGATGCAAGTCTGGAACCTGGGGAGAAACCTGGGGGGCTGCAGCAACAAGTACCTCCCTCTGTAAGCCAGAGATTCACAAATCCCAGAGTCCCCAGCAACATCATCAAAATGCATGCATCTGCCCCAGAACAGGGCTTCCCTGGTAGCTGGCGCTTCCCTCATAGCTCAGTTGGTAAAGAATATGCCTGCAATGCAGGAGACCCTAGTTCGATTCCTGGGTTGGGAAGATCTGCTGGAGAAGGAAATGGCAACCCACTCCAGTGTTCTTGGGCTTCCCTTGTGGCTCAGCTGGTAAAGAATCCACCTGCAGTGCAGGAGACCTGGATTCAATCCCTGGGTTGGGAAGATACCTTGGAAAAGAGAAAGGCTACCCACTCCAGTATTCTGGCCTGGAGAATTCCATGGACTGTGTAGTCCATGGGGTTGCAAAGAGTCAGACACAACTGAGCAACTTTCACTTTCACCCCGATATATGGCAGACTTATCAAAATCTCCATGGGGACGTCCCTGATGGTCCAGTGATTGGGAGTCCACCTGCTGGCACAAGGGACACAGGTTCGATTCCTGGTCCAGGAAGATTCCACATGCCGTGGGACAACGAGGCCCATGGGCCGCAACCACTGAAGCCCTCTCACCCGTGCTCTGCAGCAAGAGAAGCCACTGCCGTGAGAAGCCCACGCACCACAGCTAGAGTGTAGCCCCTGCTCACCCCAACTAGAGAAAGCCCATGCATAGCAATGAAGACCCGGCACAGCCAAAAAGAAGACATAAATAAAAAATTTTTTTAAATTTCCAGAAACTAGACCCAGATGATTTTCAGGCATCGGAAATTTGGGACCCGCATCTTAGATGAAAACGTGTAGTTGCTCAGTCGTATCCGACTCTCTATGATCCTATCGAGTGTGTGTAGCCGCCAGGCTCCTCTGTCTGTGGGATTCTCCAGGCAAGAATACCGGAGTGGGTTGTCATTTCCCTCTCCAGGGGATCTTCCACACCCAGGGATCGAACTCACACCTCCTGCCCTGAGGGCAGGCTCTTTACGGTCTGAGCCACGAGGGAATCCCCTAGACGAGTGGTTCTCAAAGTGTGGTCCCCAGACAGGCGGCATCAGCACCACCTGGCAGGTTGTCAGATTCATGCAGATGCTCAGGCGCCGCCCAGACCTGCAGAATCAGAGACACCAGAGGTGGAGGCCCGCCCTCAGGTGACTCTGATGTAGCTGAAGTGGGCGAATCTCAGGGGAGACTGAGCTTCCCAGGGGCATGGACGTGTCCAGGTCTCGCTACTCCAGAGGGAGCTGTCTACACCTCCCTCCTCACTGGGGACAGAGCACAGCTCCCAGGGCAGGCGTGTCTGTAGGGAAGGCTGCTGGGAGCGGAGGGAGCTGCAACCCCTCCAAGGTTCTGGTTTGGTCTGTCTTGTGCCAAAATAGCCCCCTAAACCTGACCAGATCCTTATGCATTTCAATTCAGAGTCCCAGGACTTCAAAGCCCAGTGTGGAGTGTGCTTTCTGTACCAGCTTGAAGCACAGATCAAATACCCCAGGACTCACAAACGCACCTGCAGGGCTGGTGCTAGTGACAGCTCTGGACGAAATAGGGAGCCCTTTGGTCCCCACTGAGCTGACTTGGACTTTGCGTTCCTGCTGCAATTCCGCTCATCTCCTGGGGATCACACAACACACTGAGCTTTCCAGCCTCTGCTGCCACCCCTCCGACCCCACACCTACCCACCCCTCACCCTCCGAAGCTCAAGCTCCCCTCAATCAGGAACCAATCTTCTCTGGCCCTTTCCAGCCCTTGCTGACCTGCCCACTCTCCATTCATGGAGAAACCTTGCCGTCAGCATTTGGCACTTGAATTTCTGTTTATTTTCCAACTGAAAATGCTGGTCTTCAAAAGCAGCTTCCCTTGAACTGCTCAACACCCAAGAAAGTCATCACCAGGGTGCTCAGTAAAAGCTGATGCCAGTAAAAGCCTTGTCACAAGAAGCAAGAAATCTTATGTCATTCTTGCTGTGAGAACAATTTCTTGATTTATAGGAACAGCCTTCTGAACAAGTCAGATCAACTGGGCATTTGTCCTGAGGGCTGGGAGTGAGCTTTGGGTCCTTTACAAAAACAGGAAGGCAGCACCACCCCCTGAAAACCCTGCCTCACAGTCAACCTGGCTCCAAGGGACTTCACACAGGCCCTCCTCACCTGCTCCTGTTGATTAAATGGCAAGGGCCGGGGCATCAACAGACCTGGGCTCAAGTTCCAGCCTTATTTCTTATTAATAATATTAGTGTAACTATTAATGTGGGTCAGGAAGTTCCCCTGGAGAAGGGATAAGCTACCAACTCCAGTATTCTTGGGCTTCTCTGGTGGCTCAGACAGTAAAGAATCTGCCTGCAATGCAGGAGACCTGGGTTTGATTCCTGGGTTGGGAAGATCCCATGGAGGAGGGCATGGAAACCCACTCCAATACTCTTGCCTGGAGAATCCCGTGGACAGAAGAGCCTGGTAGGCTACAGTCCATGGGGTCGAAAAGAGTCAGACATGACTGAGTGACTAAGCACAATTAACCTGGCAAAAGCTGGTTCACTCCGGAAGAATCTGGCTTCACAGACCCAGTGTCCCTGCTTCCTACACCTGCTCAGGTGGGTGTCCTGCTTTGGGAGGCATTTAAGTTTGAGGATCAAGAAACTGAGAACCAGACTTTCCTGGTGGTTCAGTGGCTAAGACTCCACGCTGCCACCCTAGGGGGCCCAGGTTTGATCCCTGGTCTGGGAACTGGATCTCACATGCTGCAATAAAGATGCAGTGCAGCCAAATAAATAAATAAGTATAAATTAAAATAAAAGAAATTGGGAAGGAATTCCAAAGAAGAGCCTCAGGCATGGAAAGGCATCTGGGGAAGAAAGTGGCAGTGCCCAGGAGAAGGAGGAGTAAGCTGGGCTGCTGGGCATGATTGGAGCCCCTTCATGTCTTTGCAGGCCACGGATAAGGAATGGTATTTCCTTACATGATCTCTGATGACCAAGATGTGCCCTCCAACACGAGGAGCCTCAGGCAGAGTCGCGGCTCCAACAAGGCTCCAGCGATGACTGCGAGCATTTATCACGCAAAGGGAGCCAAGGGCCACATGCGGTCACCTGCGGTCATAACCACGTTCCAGGGCATCAAGGAAGCACAGAGAGGTTAAGAAGTTTGCTCCAGGTCCTGCAGCGTGGCACAGCGAAGCGGGGCTGCGAACCCACATGGGTCCCGAGGGCTGCACCCCGGGCTGGAACAGACGTGGATCCCACGAGCCAGCCCTCTGCTTGCGGGCCCTTCCCCGGTGCTCATTCCCTTTCCCTAGAAGTGAGCGAGGTTCAGGATCGAAAGCCTATGGCTACCCGGCGTGGAAGCTGGTCCCCGAGCTGGCGCCTGAGGCTCCTGTTTGCCCTGATTCTGCCCCAAGAGGAGCCAGCTGGGGTCTGAGCAGAGGCTGCGGGCACAGAGCGCCCGGGGGGCTGGTGGAGGGGGTGCAGCCTCAGGGGGGGATGGAAACCAGACGGGGCTCTCAGCCCCACAGGGCCCGCCGGCCAAGGGCCTGCGATTAATTAAGGCCGAGGCGAGCCCTGAATGGCCCTTTTGTGGATCAAAAGCCCTTGGCTGGAAATCCAGCTGACAGACCCAAGAAAACCAGCTTCACGGTCTCTTACGAGAAAACCATTCAGACGTCGTCGAGGAGTGAAGTAAACCTTTGTTCAAGCCTTCGCGTGACCACCAGAGATTCAGATTACAAAGTGGCCGGCACTGCCCAGTGACAACAAACATCTCCTCGCGAAGCCAAGGCTGCCCAGGTGCAGAAAGCCAGAAATAACACACGACAGCTGATGCCGGAGCTCCGGCGCCCACACTGCCCTTCACGATGGTTGATTTACTGAAAAAGGACACACGCGCACACACACACACACAGACACACAGCCCACAACCATGGACTTGGGAAGACTAGACCTTGCACGGACCCCTCCACCAGGGGCAACCCCACTGAGCCGGTCTCAGTTCAGATTTTTCAATATAAAAGGCACCTGAGGACACACGTCTCCCTTGGGTTTTGCAACCCAGGCTGCAGATTGGAATCATCAGGAGCTTTGAAGACTCCCGGCTCTGTGCCCAGGCCCAGCAGGATATATAAAACCCTCCAGGGGTCGTGGGCTGAGCAGTGTTGCTCCCTGGAATATATACCCCTGGGACCTCAGAGCACAACCTGATTAGGAATAAGGGCCTTTGCAGATGTCTTTAAGGTAAAGCTCTCTAGATGAAGTGATCCTGGATTAGGGTGGACGTTAAACCCAATGACTTTTGGGGCTTCCCAGGTGGTGCTAGTGGTAAAGAATCTGCATGCTAATGCAGGAAATGTAAGAGATGTGGGTTTGATCCCTGGGTCGGGAAGATCCCCTGGAGAAGGAAGTAGCTACCCACTCCATCACCAACTCGATGGACATGAGTTTTGAGTAAACTCCAGGAGTTGGTGATGGACAGGGAGGCCTGGCATGCTGCCGTCCATGGGGTCGCAAAGAGTTGGACATGACTGAACGACTGAACTGAACTGAACTGAACCCTCTCCAGTATTCTTGCCTGGGAAATCCCATGGACAGAGGAGCCTGGCAGGCTACAGTCCATGGGGTCACAAAGAGTCAGACACGACTGAGTGACTGAGCACACAACATGTCCTTATGAGAGACAGAAAAGAAGACCCACAGACAGGACCAAGTTATATGAAGATGGAGGCAGAGATCTGAGTGATGCGTCCACAAGCCAAGGGATGCGAGGATTGTGGGGAGCACCAGGAACTGGGGGAGCCTCAGGGAACCAGAAGGAGCCAGCCCTGCCAGCACCTTGATTTTGGCCTCCTGAGCCATGAGAAGACACATTCCTTCTTTTTCACTGCCAGTCTGTGGTACTTCTGTTACTCGCAGTAGCCCCAGGACAGGACTCCGTGGTGACTGTCAGGTGCAACAGAGTCTGGCTGGCGGGTCAGGACTGAAGGTGGAGCCTGGAGAGGCTGGGTGGCTGATCCAGAACACTCTGCCCTCACCCTTTGGGTCAGCAGCCACCTAGGCATGCTGCATGCCAGAATCCACTCTGTATATCTCTGCTGTCTGACCCTCCCTGGAGATTCTGAAGACATTGGTCTTGCCAGGCTCTGTTAGGGGCACATTTTTTTAAGGCCCAGGGGTGATGCTCATTTCCAGCCAGGGTTGGGAGCAGCTGCCAAAAATCCAAGGCCAGAGTTTTTGAAAGCAAAACTTTGAAAGCAAAGCTTGGCTGTATCCACGTGGCGGACAGCAGGGATCAGGCCTTTAATCAGCACAACACTCACAGAGCCCGTTCCCAGCCTTTCTTTGCTGAATTCCCCACAGTTTTTGCTGAGTTGAGCCGCCTTCGCAGCTGGACGAAAAGCCTCCCCCCAGCCACTTCCCCCAGTGGGAGCTGACCCCAGAAGGTGTCCAGTCGTCACTTCTTCCCCTTTTGCTGTTGTTGTTTGGTTGGGTGGTTGCTGTGGGCTTTTTCCTTTGGTCTCTGAGATGCTCCAGAGGAGCAGAGCCTGCAAGCACATCAGAAATGCCGAGAGAGCAAAGCCAATCCGGTTTCCCAGGAGGTCAAGGCAGCCGGGTGCTTGGCCACCAAAGTCTCACCGGCTGAGGGGTTATAGGAGGTCACTGCCTCAGGCTCTGGAGGCCGAAAGTCCCAGAGCCCGAGGCAGTGGTGAAGAATCTGCCTGCTGATGCAGGGAACATAACAGACGCGGGTCCCATCCCCGGTTCGGGAAGATCCCCTGGAGAGAAATGGCTACCCACTCCAGTGTTCTTGCCTGGAGAATCCCATGGACAGAGGAGCCCCAAGGGCTGTGAAGGGGAATGTGTCCAGACCCTTCTGAGTTTCCGATGTTTTGCTGATCATCTTGGCTTGAGCAGTATCACCCTGATCTCTGCCTTCCTGTTCACATGGCTTCCTCTCCACATGGCTTCCTCTCCTCCCTGTGCCTCAGTTCAGTTCCGTTCAGTCACTCAATCATGTCTGACTCTTTGCGACCCCATGGACTGCAGCACGCCAGGCCTTCCTGTCCATCACCAACTCCCGGAGTTTACTCAAACTCATGTCCATCAAGTCGGTGATGCCATCCAATCATCTCATCCTGTCGTCCCCTTCTCCTTCTGCCTTCAATCTTTCCCAGCATCAGGGTCTTTTCATATGAGTCAGCTCTTCGCATCAGGTGGCCAAAGTATTGGAGCTTCAGCTTCAACATCAGTCCTTCCAATGAACACCCAGGACTGATCTCCTTTAGGATGGACTGGTTGGATTTCCTTGCAGTCCAGGGGACTCCCAAGAGTCTTTTCCAACACTACAGTTCAAAACCATCAATTCTTCGGCGCTCAGCTTTGTTTATAGTCCAACTCTCACATCCATACATGACTACTGGAAAAACCATAGCCTTGACTAGATGGACCTTTGTTGACAAAGTAATGTCTCTGCTTTTTAATATGTTGTCTGGATTGGTCATAACTTTCCTTCCAAGGAGTAGGTGTCTTTTAACTTCAAGTCTGCAATCACCATCTGCAGTGATTTTGGAGCCCCCCAAAATAAAGTCAGCCACTGTTTCCACTGTTTCCCCATCTATATGCTGTGAAGTGATGGGACTGGATGCCGTGATCTTAGTTCCCTGTGCTTGCCTGTGTCCAAATTTCCTTTTTGAATAAGGACACAGTCCTGGATTTGTTGTTGCTCAATTGCTTTGTTGTATCCAACTCTTTGTAATCCCATGGCCTGTATCCCACCAGGCTCTTCTGTCCATGGGATTCTCCAGGCAAGAATACTGGAGTGGGTTGCCACGCCCTCCTCCAGGGGATCTTCCTGACCCAAGGATCAAACCCTCATCTCCTGCATTGCAGGTGGATTATTTACCACTGAGCCACCAGAGAAACCCTCCTATTGGATTGGGGCCACCTTAATGACCTCACTGTAACTTGATCACCTTTGTGAAAACTCTGTCTCCACATCAAGTCATTTTTGAGGTATTGGGGGTAAGGATTCCGACATTTGGGAGACACAGGCACCCTCTAACAGGCCTCAAGCTCACACTCATGCCCAGAGCCCAGACCCTGGCACTGGTCCTTTCAGGGTGGAGGAGACCAGGGCCCAGCAGGACTTCCGGGAGGCCTGAAGGCCCCTAGGCTCTGGCTGGCTCCTGAGCTGCAGGAATGAGTGGATTTGCTCAAGCTAGTCGCCTGGGACCACTGACTCCTGGCTTTGTCTCTGGGGTCTGTGGTCCCAGGCTAAGGGTAAGTGAAAGAGGGGGTACCCTGAGGTCAGAATGGAGGTGACTCAGCTTCTCGGCAGGTGTTGGGGATCAAGGACACCTCCAGAAGGGGCTTCTTCCTGTGACAACTGGGAGGATGATGCTCTGTGTTTATTAAGAAAAGGTACGTTATACATTAATCTAAGAATAATTTACTGGGACTTCCCTGGCAGTCCAGTGGTTAAAACTCTGTGCTTCCCATGCAGTGGACATGGATTTGATCCCTGATCAGGGAACTAAGATCCCACACGCCACGGGTACAGCCAATAAACAAATTACTTTATTGCTCAAAACGTTTTTTTTTTTTTTTTTTTTTTACAAAAGGTACATTCACTTACAACAGAGACTAGATTTTGGCTCCTTTAATGAAATAAGCTGTTCTTAAGCACCCTTACCAATATTATCTACTTTAAGCCTTAAAAGAGGCCAGACACAAGAAAAATAAATAAAAAGTAGGTGCTCAGCTAAAGGCCACGAATGGTAATGTTCAGCTCAGAGTCTGGTGCCAATTGGAGACAAAGCCAGGCCTTGGTCCTCCGGGTTCTAGAACTTTCCGTACTTAGCACGCCACTCACTGTGTCCCACCTTTTTAGGGAGTCAGTTCATGGCTTGGACAACACACTCCTCCTTCCTTTGGTCCCTCCCAGACCCAGCCCCTGGACGCTGACCGCCTCCCATCCTACTGTGCCCCTGTCTCCACTTCTACCCTGCGGGGAGTTGGGGGACAGGTGGGATGACTTCCAGAGAGGTAGGGCCAGCAGAGGGCAGCTCTCCTGGCTGGTTCCTGGGCCACCAGAGAGAGTTCGTGGGGTTTGGGCTGAAACTGTTCATGAATGGTCAACCAGCTAACTCCAGCTGGTTACTTGAAGGATTCAATTTTTATTTTTAATTTCTATGTCTCATAGCATTGCCAGAAAGAAAGAAAAGCCTCCTTTGTAGACTGTGACCCCCCCCAAAAAAAAAAAAACAAAGCTTCTCTTGAGCTAAACAAATACTGATTCATGGACACAAGATGGGCATCACTTATAAGAGTAAAAAAAGTCAGTGTGCTAACACCAGGAAGTTGAACAAATAATACACTGAGGATAACAGTTAATTTCATACACTGATGGAGTAAGTCGTACAGAAGGGATTGTAGCGTGGCAAAACATTTTACCGTGGGAAGATATTCACAATACATTACTAAGCAAGAGGAAAAGAGGGTGACAAGCAGTGTGGGTACCAGGCTGCCTTCCAGGATGGAAAGATAGACCCTACATCCTTGACAGCCTATTGGGGTGGCAGAAAGCAGCGAGGATGTTTTTCCTTTTATGTGATCTATTTTCTACAGTGAGCAAACACTGATACTTTCATAACAAAATAGCTCTTTTTAAACAAAGTTAAAGGGGGAAAAAAAAAGCTTCCATTCATCTCACTGACCACCTTGGTTCTCCAGGGACCTCTCCGTGGAGGAGGGTGTTTAGAAACCCAACACCAGTCAAAAGACCAGCCAATCAGTGGGGTCTGAGTTCCAAACGCAGCCTTTGAGAAGAAACCAAAGAAAAACCATGGTCCAAGATTAGACTTTCATCTGCTCCCTGGGTGCCTGACCCCACGCTGCCTGAGCCTCTGACCCTTCCCACTGGAGGGGCCCTGCCATCCTGGCCTGGAAGGCACCACGCCCCCAACTTGATGCCAATTCCCTGTGAAGCATCAGATGAAGTTTCAGCTGAAGCAGCATGGGTTCCTGGGAGAAGTGTGGAGTGTTGGGTGCTGAGGCCAAAGGGAGGAGAAGCCCTCTGTATCCAAGGCTCCCACCATGGCAGCTGTGGGGCAGGGCGGGGGAGCCATCAGATGTTCTCAAATACGTAAAATAAATCACAAACGGTTACAGCAGAAGCCAGTGATTCTGAAACACACAGTCTGATCAAAATTGCTCTTATATCTCTGGTAGAAAAACAGATATGTCCCTTTAACTCAAGTCTAACACGCCCGCTGTACATTTTGAAGGAGTGAAGAGTGAACCTGATTTCTGCATCTCTGTAGCAACTGTATGGGAACAGGAAGTCCCCTGAGGTTCCTGTGGAGACAACTGAATTGGATCTGTGGTTAAAAAGGGGATATACCTGGAGAAAACCATAATTCAAAAAGATCCATGCACCCCAGTGTTCCCTGAAGCACTATTTACAACTACCAGGACAAAGAAGCAACCTAAATGTCCATCAACAGACAGATGGATAGAGAAGGTGTGGTACATGTGTACAGTGGAATATTACTCAGCCATAAAAAATGAAATAGTGCCATTTACAGAGACGTGGACAGACCTGGAGACCATCATACAAAGTGAAGCAGATGAGAAAGAGAAAAACAAATGTCACCTAGCAAGGCTGATATGTGGGATCTAGAAAAAATGGTACAGGTGAACTTATTTGCCAAGCAGAAATAGAGGCACAGATACAGGGAACAAACGTGTGGATACTGAGGGGGAAAGCGGGAGGGATTGGGAGATTGGGATTGACATATACACACCATTATGTATAAAGCAGACAACTAACGAGACCCGACTGTGCAGAACAGGGAACTCTGCTCAGAGCTCAGTGGTGACCTAAATGGGGAGGAAATCCAAAAAAGAGGGGATGTATGTATTTGTGGAGTCGATCAGCTTTGCTTTACAGCAGAAAACTAACATAACCTTGTAAAGCAACTCTACTCCAATAAAAATTAATTTTTAAAAAAAAAAAAAGAGAAGAGCTCAACTGGAAGGAGGGTGAGGGGCCCCTGTGGACTCCACGGCTCCTCTTCTGCCTCCCCAGCGTCCATCCTTAATGCCTGAGTCTCCTCCACCAGCCTGGCCAGACTCTCCCACACCCATGGGCCTCCGCTAAGCCCTGCCTGCAACTGTGAGACCCTGGCGATGACCGAGCAGTGGCCCCGGGCAGATAGCATCTTTCACAAAGTTTTCCACAGTCTGTGCCCATACAGCCAACTCCAGCCCCCAGCGAGATTGAATGGCCAACAGGTACAGCTTCTCCCCAGCTGACCTGCCTCCGTGACAACGGATGACGTGCCAGCCAGAGTGGTAACCCCGAGCAAAGACCTGGGAGTTGTCAAGGGAGGGAGAAAGTACCTAAGAGACCCCTCTCCTTGTTCCCTTCTTATTCCCCATCCATCGGAGCCTGTGTGCAAAAACCAGCCAATATACCCTTAGGCCAATATACTCTACCTGTCTCCCCAGGTGAGGCAGGGCCTGTCCAGGTGAGGAGTCCCAGGGAAAGGGTGACCCATTCTGGAAGGAGCTGAGAACAACAGAAGTGGCAGATTGCAGGGACTTCCTTGACTGTCCGGTGGTTAAGACTCTGTGCTTCCACTGCAGAGGGTGTGTGTTCAACCCCTAGTTGGAGCTAAGATCATGCATGCAAGAAAAAGAAGAAGAAGAAGAAATGGCAGGTTGCGAGTGCCGAATTAAATTGAATAAGAAAAGTCACACATCATTCAAAGGCACAGACAAGGCACAGGGCGCTTAAGTAGACTTTCCCCAGCTTCTTTTTAACATCAGTGGCCGGTGGGCAGTTTTCCAACCGTGGACCCTGGCTCTTGGTTTGGCAGGAGGTCATCTTCAGACACCACGACCAAGGCGAGCCCTGCGCCCAAGGAGCCCAGGATGACAACTCATTTCCTCCTCCCATTCTTAAAAAGCCTTCCCAGAATCTGTGCTGAGCACCATTCTTATTTTAGACGCCTGGTTAGCTGAAAGCACAAGTCATATTTCTATAAGCAGTTTGGGTTTTTTTTTTTCTTGAATGGAATTGTTTTGCTTGTTTGTTTCACTTCCTCTTTGGGGATACCAGGGAACATGAGTTCCCCTTTTCCTGGTATTCAAAGTACGTCAGTTCTAGTCTGATTAAATGAAAAGTGGAGAGTAAGAGGGTGGCTGCATTGTCTGACAAAACGCATCCGCTGTGAGGTTTGGAAACTTGTGGTTTGTTACTGTTTGCTTTTGTTTTCCTTTTCCCCAAAGGACCTTCGGAATGTGAGTGGGTCTCTGCCGGGATATCTGCACCTGGTGATGCGTGGCTTCGACGGTGGGATGGGGGTCCCAGGGCCTGTCTGCCCGCCAAGCCCCCCCACCCCAGATTCGCTACGGCAAGGTTGTACCAAACAGCAGACTCTGACAGAGCTCAGCTCAGCCATCACCCTCCGAGGTTTCTCTGCCCTTTAGAGACCTTGAATGTTCTGAGCTTTACTGCAACGAATGAACTGTGCGCATGAAGAAGGATTCTGATCTATTCATTTATAACATCTCAGCACGATTGCAAAATGAACAGTGGGCCTTCCCTGGTGGTCCAGTGGTTAAGAATCCACCTGCCAATGCTGGGAACTTGGGTTTGATCCCGGATCAGGAAACTAAGATCCCACATGCCCTGGGCACCTAAGCCCGAGCACTGCAGCTAGAGACGGCCCCAGGCCGCACGGAAAGATCCCACATGCTGCAACTAAGACTCGACACAGCCAAACAAATAAATATTTAAAAAGAGAGAGAGAGAGAGCAGCTAAAACATTTCACCCCCAAATTCCATGTCATCCAATGTGAAAGGCACCGTGGATTTCTTCCCTAGACCCGGACAGAAAAACAGAAGAGCTGAAACGGCTGGGTGCACAGGCCCAGGGTGAGGGCAGATGGAACGTAACGTCACAGGGAGGTCCAGCAGATGAGATCCATAAACTCCAGCATCACTTTACACAGAGTCCTCATGGGCGTCAGTGACCTCCTCTTTGAAGAATGAGGCCACATTCTAAACCTCCTTCACCGAGTCCTCATGAGCATAAAAAAGTGAGTGTTAGTCGCTCACTCAGGTCCGACTCTTTGTGACCCCATGGACTGTAACCTAACAGGCTCCTCTGTCCATGGGATTCCCCAGGTGAGAATACTGGAGTGGGTTGCCATGCCCTCCTCCAGGGGATCTTCCTGACCCAGGGATCGAACCCCCATCTCTTGCATCTCTGGCACTGGCAGGCCGATTCTTTCCCACAGCACCACCTGGAAAGCCCACCTAAGAAAGTTAGGCAAAGCTGGTAGAAGAGGAGCTTAGGACTCAGGAGCCCCTCGTGCTCTGTGGCCGAGTGAGGTTCCAGAAAGCACAAGCACAGAGGTGGAGTGTGAAGATTCGGGAGACGACAGACAACGCAGGCCCAGCTCTCACCTTCCTGTTTAACCGTGGGCAATTCCTCTGTGTTCTCTGAGGAAGGGAGGTGACTCTTTCCAGCCTGAGTCAGGACCCAGTAACATCGAGGTGTGCCCAACACCGAGCACTAACATGAAGCATGTGCTGTACTAAGTCACTGAGTCATGTTCGACTCTCTGTGACCCCGTGGACTGTAGCCTACCAGGCTCCTCTGTCCATGGGCTTCTCCAGGCAAGAATACTGGAGTGGGTTGCCATGCCCTCCTCCAGAGGAATCTTCCCAACCCAGCGATCGATCCCAGGTCTCTTATGTCTCCTGCATTGGCAGGCAGGTTCTTTACCATTTGCTCCACCAGCCCAGGAAAGGCTACAGGGAGCCCCGTCAAGGGGCAGGGTCCTCCCCAGGCCTGGTCAGCACGAGAGACCCCAGAGCATCCCCAGGGCAAGCCTATGATGGCAGGGTCCAGAGAGGGGCAGTGGGGGCGCATCCTGCTGTCCTGGCAGAGCCACCCCCAGAGCTCTCATTGGCCAGGTCGGAGGGTACAGTCCTGGGTTTTGAACCGGCGCCAGAAAAGTTGCTGCCTTTTCCAAGAAATGGAGCCACATACATACGCCCTCGGAGGGAACATGTTTCTTGATCCTTCAGAACCTCTCTGCGCAGAGGCTGCCAACAAAAACGCTTCTCATCGCATTACAGTATGAATTTCAGAAGTGAAGCCGAGGGATGGGGGTGGGAGGGAGGCTAATTTCATGCACAGGACCACCCGCGAGGGAACGGCAGCAGAAAGATGAGAGGTTCAGAGACACGTGGTGAAAAGCGCCCGTGGGGATACTGTGACATTGGATATTAGACTGCAAAGGATTCGAAGCTCAGATAAACACCATGAGCTAACATCAGCCAAGAAAAGTGTGGTTTGCGTGGTGGAAACAGGCGCGCTCACATTAATGCTTGCCAATGGGCCTCTTAATAATGTCTCCTGGAGGAAGGCCCTCGAGAGCGGGTTCTTCAGTTGGGCCACAGGTGAGAGGATGCTCCTTCAAGTGACTGAGTTGAAGTCTTTGGGCTCCTCGCCAGGCTCCCAGCAGGGGATCCAGAGGGGCCCAGCAGCAAGGCCCACCCACATTTAATTTGGTTGGAAATAGAAGCATTGGGGGAAAAAATTAAAAGAATATGCATGAGTTCAGTTCAGTTCAGTCTCTTAGTCATCCCCAACTCTTTGTGACCCCACGGACCGCAGCACGTCAGGCCTCCCTGTCCATCACCAACTCCCAGAGTTTACCCAAACTCATGTCCATCGAGTCAGTGATGCCATCCAACCATCTCATCCTCTGTCGTCCCCTCCTCCTCCTGCCTTCAATCTTTCCCAGCATCAGGGTCTTTTCCAATGAGTCACGTCTTTGCATCTGGTGGCCAAAGTATTGGAGTTTCAGCTTCAGCATCAGTCCTTCCAGTGAATATTCTGGACTGATTTCCGGGTTGGCTCTCTGTGCTGTCCAAGGGACTCTCAAGAGTCTTCTCCAACACCATAGTTCAAAAGCATGAATTCTTCGCTGCTCAGCTTTTATTATGGTCCAACTCTCACATTCATACATGAACACTGGAAAACCATACCTTTGACTAGACGGACATATATCCGTATATATATGTTCCTGGGGCTTCCCCGGTGGCTCAGCAGTAAAGAATCTGCCACAGCGTAGGAGCCATGGGTTCCATCCCTGGGTCAGGACGATCCTGGCAGAGGGCATGGCAACCTACTCCAGTATTCTTGCCTGGAGAATTCCATGGACAGAGGAGCCTGGCGGACTACAGTCCATGGGGTCACAAAGAGTCGGGCACAACTGAAGTGACTGAGCATGCGTGCACACACACATATGTGTTTATATGTACATGTCTGTGTATTTATGTTTGATTTTATGTATTTATTTTATATACACACACACATTCTTCTTTTAATCACAGAAAGACAGTACATCAGAACAGTTTTCAGAGCTTTCTGAGATGCTCTTGCAGGGTTATAGATCTCAAATTTGGCTCAAATGAAATTTTCCAATTCTTTCTTTAAAAAAGAAAGAAAGGGGACGTCCTTCGTGGTCCAACGGTTAAGAATCCACCTTGCTGTGCAGACCACACGGGTTCGATCCCTGGTTGGGGAGCTAAGATCCTGCATGCCACAGAGCACTAAAGCCTCCATGCTGCAAGTCCTGGCCCACAAGACACAACGAGAGAGTCTGTTCATTGCAACGAAGGATCCCACGTGATGCAGCCAAGATCCAACGCATCCAAATACATACATACGTACATATATTTTAGAGACAGTACCTCTTTCCTGCTATATGGAGCAAACTCTACTGAAATGATTCAAGAGGTCCAAAGGAAGGAAGGAGAATGTGGCAGAAATTTCTGGAACACCATTTTGCTCAGTGAGAATGAGCTCATTAGGCAAGACAGGAAAAGAACAGAGATGGAGTGAAGGAGACGAATCCCTCCTCCCTCACCACTCGAGCTGCTGTTCACGTGTATCTGTGTCCTTCCAGACTCTTCATTGAATATATTTATTTCAAATGCTGTATACACTTTTTCATTTAACCTTCTATGACACCATATTCCATATTATTGCCAGCCCTTGGCAGGCATCATTTTCAAGGCTACATAACATTTCATCAAGGGACGTATCCATCCCCTACTTTTAAGCGATTTTTTTTTAATATTCTCCTAATAATAATCACATAGCTATAAAAATCTGAGAAAAAAAAATCTAGATGTTTCTCAAGCCTAGATGCCTCTCAAAATGAGGACTACAGCCTGGGAGACAGCACCTCAGGTAGTTCTGAGAGACTGCTCCTTGTTCTCATATTCTTATCGGTATTGGGGAAAAATGAAAGGAGAGAAATAGATGAATAAAGGGATGGATGGATGGATGGTTGGATGGATAGGTCAATGTGAATGGGTAAATGGATGGATGGATGGATGGACAGAAAGCTTAAATCTTAGGCTTCTTTAGACTCAGAATTCTCAGACAAATCATCATCTCTTCCTAAGGCTATGGGTCACTTGCCATTTCTGATATGACAGCCATACCTCCTGGACATTTGTTTGGGGACACAGCCTTCCCATGCTCTTTCTTGGTGGTGAACTCTCTTTCGGTTCCTAGAAAATCTGGAAGATGATCCCACCACGTAAGCCATGTGCTCCTCCAGCTGACACGTGTTAAATACCTGTTGTTTGTACTTGCTCAGACCAAGTACCAAGTGGTTAAATTGAGATGAAAATCGAGCTGGTCCCTGGACGACTGGGCAGCACCTGGACACCAGATAAATGCTGGCTTGAAAGCGCTCTTTCGGAGGAGGGTGGACCATGCTCACTCTGGTGGCTGGGGAACTGAGCTAGGGTCCCAAGGAGGGGTGTCACAGATGTCACTGCCCTTTGGATGGTGCCGATGTGCGTGGGTGGCACTGCTGGGTGTGGAGGGTCATGAGGGCGTCTGGACAATGTGGAAGCCGGCTGTAGAGACCAGGGGTGTCCACACACCAGGCGCCCCAGCAGGTGGGGCATGAGGGCCATGGAGAGAGGGGTGGCACGATGGAGACCCTCAAACTGAGGCTGCAAACTGAAGCCCGCAAACAAGGGCTGCACAAGACGGGCAGTGGGATCCTGCCAAATATTGCAGTATGCTTAGGCACACTGGGGCCGCCCCCTGCTCCCCGTAGAGGCCTTGGGCTGTGAAAGAGAGGTTCTTAAAAGTCAGGTCAAAACTTGGCCCCTGACATGACCATGTCCCCCAAGAAGAAGGAAGACCTGCCATCGTGGGTCAGTTGGTTCCGTGTCTGCAGCAGTAAGACGTGCCAGGACCTGGCTCCCTAACCTGCCTCCGTCTTGGTAAACACTGGGGCAATTGGACTCGCCCTGGTTTCCGCCTCGCGCCCCGCTCCCGTCCCCATGGCCTTCCTGCCTCTTTAGGCCCCTGTGTACGTGTCCCTCTGCCGGGATCATTCAGCTCAAAAGTTTACTGAGTAAGTGTGTTTCTCCATCAAGGCCAGGAAGTCTGATGCCTCTAAAAGTCAAATGTGCTCCTTCCAAAGATGACCTTAGGCAAGAAGCAATGTGTTCTTTTTCCTGCAGTTTTAACAAGATATTGGGGAAGTGAGAGAAACAGGCGGGCCAGAAGTGGAAGTGAACTTTGTGGCGACTCAGACAACCCTTACCAGGCTCCAACTGAAGGGAGAAACATGAGTGTGCAGTTTCCCTTTCTTGCCCAAGGGGCCTGGGCCTGCCTGCCTGCGGGCTGGACACCCTCCGGTCTGGAAAGACATGTCCCCAATGGCATTCAGGTCAACACAGGACCTGTGTCACAAAGTCCCGAAACCCTCATTCCTAAAGCAAAAGCATCCTCTGATTCTGCCAGCCTGTCCCCTTCCTCCAAATAAGAAAGTGTCAAACATGCAAAAATCGCCTGTGTGATTCCTTGAACAAGCGGCTGCAGGCCAGTGTCAGCATTTCAAAGTGCTGATGAAAGAGACTTCATTCAAAGACAGGAGGAAGACAGAGCCTGCCCTCCCCCCATCCCGTGCTCGGTGGCAGGGCCTCCCCTCCCCCCTCCACCATTAACCAGCTTTCCTGTAATTACACGGTCCCCTTAGCATCTGGTTTCCATCAGTAGCAGAAGTGCCAGCTCTCTTGCACTGGGGCCTGCCGGTCATTATGCCTGGGAGCAGGGCTGTCAGTGACACCCAGCAATCTCCGCTTGTGATGGCAGTGTCCATGGCTGACCGCTCAGGGGACGCCCCCCCCACCCGCCACGTACCTGGGGTGAAAAACCTCAGAGAAACATCTGGAGACTTTCTCCACACACCCAAGCCAGGACTGGGGAATTTGTCTCTGACATTAAGCTGCCACTGAATCTCCCGCACATCTATCTGAAGAGCGAACACGATCCTTGGTACAAAACCGGGCTCCATCTGAAACCTGCAGGGGAGTTCGAAAGAGACACGGATGGCAGACTAGGGTTTCAGCTTAATCATACTTATGAAGAGAGAGCCTCGTGGGGACGCAGCCCAGAGCAGAGCATGGATTCTAACTTGTAACCCACCGTTTGGTGTGCAGATTCTCGAAAGTCAGATTCTAGAGCGCCATGATCGCACGGCCACATGGCTGTTCCTAAGGTAGGTCTCAGAAATCAGGCAAATCCCCATGCGTGGGGCGGGGGGTGGAGGGGGCACCGCAGTCATTGACTGGAGGCCATCACTGCCCATGACAGCCCCAAATTGGCCTTGGGTTTTCCGGCAGCAAAGCTCTGCTTAATTATTCCTGGTGTGAGCTGACCCAGCATGACACAGGGAGGTATTGTGTGTCAGGGACCTTGAGGAAAAGGACAGGTCAAAAGTCATCCCGAGAGGAAATTTGGCCCCTGCACCCGAGGCCTCCCATCTCTGTCTCCAGGAAACTGACATCAAACAAATCAGATATTAGTGCTGTGAACCCTGAGAGAGACGCAAGCTCTGAACTCACTCAGCAACACCAGCAAACACTTGGAGTCATTTATTCCTGGGTTGTCTAAAGGCAGCTCCAGAAGACAGTGAGACAAGGAACCATGACGCAGGATCTTGGTGGGCATTTAAGGCCGTTTTTGTTCATTGTTGGCATCTTTATCCCCTCCAAAGACACTCATTATGGCAACAGATGGTTTTGCCTTTAGCTGTTCAATAAAGAAAAAGCCTGCTTTAAAAAAAGTTTTTTAAATCTCTCTTAAATCCTTTAAATCTCTTTCAGGCTTCATCTCAACTACCTCGGGGTGGGGGGAGGAGGAAACTCAATTGCATTAACCAGGTCTTTTACAAAAGATTAATTGGCTGTCGTAAAGTTTCTAAGTGACACTCAAAAATCACAAAACAGGTAATCCCAGCCAGAGCAAATGATGGCTTTCTGAAAAGGAACCTAATGTCCCCAGAAGTCTCTGAGAATTTGTGTTACATTGTTTCTTTTCACAGTTCAGTTCAGTTCAGTCGCTCAGTCCTGTCCGTCTCTTTGTGACCCCATGAATTGCAGCACGCCAGGCCTCCCGATCCATCACCAACTCCCGAAGTTCACTCAAACTCACGTCCATCGAGTCGGTGATGCCATCCAGCCATCTCATTATCTGTCGTCCCCTTTTCCTCCTGCCCCTAATCCCTCCTAGCATCAGAGTCTTTTCCAATGAGTCAACTCTTCACATGAGGTGGCCAAAGTACTGGAGTTTCAGCTTTAGTATCATTCCTTCCAAAGAACACCCAGAGCTAATCTCCTTTAGAACGGACTGGTTGGATCTCCTTGCAGTCCAAGGGACTCTCAAGAGTCTTCTCCAACACCACAGTTCAAAAGCATCAATTCTTCGGTGCTCAGCTTTCTTCACAGTCCAACTCTCACATCCATACATGACCACAGGAAAAACCATAGCCTTGACTAGACAGACCTTTGTTGGCAAAATAATGTCTCTGCTTTTGAATATGCTATCTAGGTTGGTCATAACCTTCCTTCCAAGGAGTAAGCGTCTTTTAATTTCATGGCTGCAGTCACCCTCTGCAGTGATTTGGGAGCCCCAAAAAATAAAGTCTGACACTGTTTCCACTGTTTCCCCATCTATTTCCCATGAAGTGATGGGACCAGATGCCATGGTCTTCGTTTTCTGAATGTTGAGCTTTAAGCCAACTTTTTCACCCTCCTCTTTCACTTTCATCAGGAGGCTTTTTAGTTCCTCTTCACTTTCTGCCATAAGGGTGGTGTCATCTGCATATCTGAGGTTATTGATATTTCTCCTGGCAATCTTGATTCCAGCTTGTGCTTCTTCCAGCCCAGTGTTTCTCATGATGTACTCTGCATATAACAGAGGGGAGAGCAACAGCCTTCTACTGCCTGTAAAGAGCTATTTTCCTTGGTAAACTTAAGACTGTCTGCACCTGATGAAGAGGGGCTTCCCAGGTGGCACTAGAGGTAAAGAATCTGACTGCCAATGCAGGAGAGGTAAGAGACACTGGTTCCATCCCTGAGTCAGGGAAGATCTCCTGGAGAAGGGCATGACAACCCACTCCAGTATTCTCATCTGGAGAATCCCATGGATAGAGGAGCCTGGTGAACTACAGTCTGTAGGGTCACAGAGATTCGGACACGACTGAAACGACTTAGCATACACCTGATGAAGAGGGCATCCAACCCTGCAGGAAGCATCTTCTGATGAATTCATCGGAATGAAATGCTCGTTTGCCAGAAGACTTAGAATTCTTCCACATGCCTACAGCATCCGCCAGGTCTTCACTCATTCATTCTTTTCTCTTGCATCTAGCAATATTTATTGAGGCTGATTCTGGGCCAGGAATTGTGCTAAGTGCTAAGTATATCCAATACAGGGGAGAACAAGGCAAGGCCCTGCGTCCATGGGCTGTCATTCTCGTGACAGGGACCAAATAATACATAAATATACACATAATAATGCCTCGGATAGTGAAGAAAAATAACACCATGGGAGTAGACAGAGAACTATGGGCCAGGAGCCAAGGGATTTTTAGGAGGTGATGTTTGAGCCAAGACCTGAGTGATGAGGGGGAAGAAGCCAAAACAAATACCCAAGAACTTGCTAGGCAGAGGGAACAGAAGTCCTGACTTGGGAGCAGGCTTGCTGTGTTCAGGGACCAGCCAGTCCAGAAGGCTGGAGTGACCTCACACCTGCTCGCCATCAGTAAGACAAGGGAAGACAGGTACTAGTGAGCATGTGGGGAAGAGGAAACCCTTGTGGCTGTTAGTGGGACTATGAATCGGTCCAACCACAGTGGAAAACAATATGGCACGTTCTCAAAAAATTAAAAATACAATGATCATATGATCCGGCTATCCCATTTCTGAGTATTTATCTAGAGGATAAACCAAATCACTGTCTCAAAAAGATATTAGCATCCTGTGTTCAGTGCAGCATCATTTATACTAGGCAAGAGATGGAAGCAACCTGAGCATCCCTTGGTGGATAAACGGATACATGGGATTCTGCTCAATGTTAGGTGGGAGCCTGGATGGGAGGGGAGTTTGGGGGAGAATGGGTACATGTATGTGTATGACTGAGTCCCTTCACTCTTCACCTGAAGCTATGACAACATTGTTTGTTAATCGACTACACCCCCAAAACAAAAGTTTTTTTTAAAAAAGAATATGTGAGATAAATACACACACACTAGAATATTATTCAGCCATAAAAAAGGAAGGAAATCTTGCCCTTTGTAGCATCATGGATGGGTGGGCCTTGAGGACATTATGCTAAATGAAATCAGAGAGACAAACACTGTATGAACTCACTTATATGCAGAATCTTTAAAAAAAAAATCTCATGGATATAGCAAACAGGTCCGTGGTGGCCAGAGGTACAGGGTGGCTGAAATGGGTAAAGAGAGTCAAAAGTACACATTTCCAGTTACAAGATGAATAAGCTGTGGGATGTAACATACAGCATGGTGGCTGTAGTTAACCAATACTGCATTATATATTTGAAAGTTTCTAAAAGAAGAAATCTTAAAAGTTATCATCACAAGAGGAAGGAATTTGTAACCATACAAGGTGGTGAATGTTAACTTATTTTGGCGATTATTTAGCAATATATACGTACATCAGAGTCCCTTGGACTGCAAGGAGATCCAACCAGTCCATCCTAAAGGAGATTGGCCCTGGGATCTCTTTGGAAGGAATGATGCTAAAGCTGAAACTCCAGTACTTTGGCCACCTCATACGAAGAGTTGACTCATTGGAAAAGACTGATGCTGGGAGGGATTGGGGGCAGGAGGAGAAGGGGACGACAGAGGATGAGATGGCTGGATGGCATCACCGACTCAATGGACGTGAGTTTGAGTGAACTTCGGGAGTTGGTGATGGACAGGGAGGCCTGGCGTGCTGCGATTCATGGGGTTGCAAAGAGTCGGACACGACTGAGCGACTGAACTGACTGAATGACTGACTAACATACATCACATTATTATGCTGTATGCCTTGGACTAATACAATGCTGCATGACAACTGTAACTCAATGAAACCGGAGGACAAAAGGCTAGAGTGTTGGTTTCTGCCGCACAACTACACAAATCAGACGTAACTATAGGTATTTCCCCTGCCTCTTGAGCCACCCTCCCCTCCCAGGAACCCACCCCTCACAGATCTTCACAGAGCACCAGGCCGGGCTCCCTGCATGATGCAGCAGCTTCCCACCAGCCGTCTATTCTACACGTAATAATGTATACATGTCAATGCTACTCTCTCCATTTATCCCGCTTCTCCTTCCCCCACTGTGTCCGCAAGTCTGTTCTTTACATCTGCATCTCCCTTGCTTCCCTGAAACACTATAAAGCAATTTCCCTTCAATGACTCGATGGACGTTGAGTCTGAGTGAACTCTGGGAGTTGGTGATGGACAGGGAGGCCTGGCGTGCTGCGATTCATGGGGTCGCAAAGAGTCGGACACGACTGAGCGACTGAACTGAACAGAACTGAAACAAAAATAAAGGAACCAGTGAGTTGCAACACGTATAATCAGCCACATGTGAAGAAGTAATTGACCTTATTTATCCATTTTTATTGTTATAAATTGGTGTCATGATAATCAAATGTGAAACACACACCAAAAAAGGCTTGCTGTTGTTCAGTTGCTCAGTTGTGTCCAGCTCTTTGCGACCCCACAGACTGCAGCCCGCCAGGCCTCCCTGTCCTTCACCAACTTTCGGAGCTTGCTCAAACTCACGTCCGTTGTGTCAGTGACGCCATCCAACCATCTCATCCTCTGTCGCCCCCTTCTCCTGTTGCCTTCAATCTTTTCCAGCATCAGGGTCTTTTCCAGTGAGTCAGCTTTTCTCACCAGGTGGCCAAAGTATTGGAGCTTCAGCTTCAGCATCAGTCCTTTCAATGAATATTCAGGGTTGGTTTCATTTAGGACTGATTGGTTAGATCTCCTTGCAGTCCAAGGGACTTTCAAGAGTCTTTTCCAGCACCACAGTTTGAAATCATCAGTTCTGTGCTGTAAACAAGGTGCAGGTGTTAAGAGATGAAACTGAACAGATGGACCAGGTCATATAACGTTTGTTGGCCATTGTAGGAAACGTGGATTTGATTCTTCTGAGGTTTCCCTTTGTCTTTGGTGGCCAACACTTTCACTCTGATGCACTTAGATGTGGTTTTCTTCATCTTTATCTTGCTTAGAGCTCAGAGGCCTTCTGGAACATGTGATCTGATAGCTATTTTGGATTTTTTTTTTCTGCGGTTATCTCTTCAAATGTTAGCTCTGCCTCATTTCCTCCCTTCTCTCCTGGGACTTCAGATCCATGCATGTTTGACCTTTCTCTGCATCCTTATGTCTCTCTTTTCTGCTTTCTTCCCTTTGCACTTCCTTCTACCTGTTTTTTTTTTTTTTTCTTGTTCCAGTTCACTAATTTTCTCCTCTGCTGTGTCAAACCTGTGAGTGAAAACTTAGGGTCTCGAAACTTCCCTGGTGGTCTAGTGGTCAGGCTCTGCGCTTCCACTCAGGGTTTGGTCACTGGTTGGGGAACTGAGATTATACATGCCTTCTGGTGCAGCCAAAAAGTTTAAAAAAGAAAGAAAGAAAACTTGGATTTTCCATTTGCAAGATTTTCTTTCAATTCTCCCTTATAGTTTCTATTTCTCCACCAAAATTCTCATTTTGTATTCATTTCCTTGAAGATATTAAGCATAGTTTTTCTCAAGCCCACGATTTTGGATTTCCCATAGGTATGTTTCCTTTACTTCTCAATTCTCTTTCTCTCTGTTTTTTTTGTTTTTGTTTTAGTACCATTGTTTTGTCTCCTTGTACACAGGTTGTTTTGATTTGATGCCAGACATTGTGTATAGAAACCATAGAGATCTTGGAGGATGTTTTCTTGGTCTAGAGAGAAATTGCATCTACTTACAGGAGGCAGCTGTGTGCATAAGCTCCTTGATCCAAACTGGAATTGAAACAATTCAAAGCTGGGCTTCAGTTACTGAAGTGAATCTGTCACCCCTTACTCCTAGACTGAAGCTCTAGGAGTGGTTTTCCCAGACCAAATGCTCTGGTGTCCAAAGCTTTCAGCTCCTCAGGAGCCCCAAATACCCACGTCCTTCTATCTGCACTGTCTATCAACAGCTCTGTCAGCTTCTTATTCTCTTGGCTTCTTTCTTCTTCTGGAAAAAAAAGGACACCTGGGGGAAAGGGGTCACAAATGCTGGCTCACCTTTCTGTACTTTATTCCTCTCCCAGATCTTGGTCCTAAAATTTTCCACTGCTCTGTTACCTGCTCTGTTAACTCTCCAAGGCCTTCAAATATTTGTCCTGTTGTCTTCATTTCTAGCTATTCTCAGGAGGAGGGTTGGATTTTCCTTCCTGTGTGTGATAGATTGCATGCAAAAATAACCCAGATTCTCCACCCCTTCCTCTACACACACACACACACACACACACACACACAGTTTATAAATTATAAGCATGCTCTGCTTTAGTCATATATTACGTACATTAGAAAATGAACACTGTGTACATTTTTAAATAGAAGGATAGGAAATGAGAAAATATAGATAAAAGAGTTAATGGCTTCCTCTCCTCCCCACTCTGGAGATCACTGCTCTAGGAATACTTGAGGGATGGGGTGTTAACTATTACAGGTCAGGTGCGTGAGGGCGAAGGTGGTGAGAAGCAGCTGGATTCCTCATGTGTTTTGAAGGCAGCGTTGAAAAGTCTTGCTGATGAATTGTACATGGAATGTACAGAAAAGAGAGGGGTCATGAACAAATCTGGCTTTCGGTTCAAGCAGCTGGATAAATACAGTTGCTATTGACCGAGGTGGGAAGGACCAGGCTGGCAGCGGGTGGGAAGGTGGTGGGTAGGGGATGAAGAAGAGTCTGCTGTGCATGGCTGATACGAGCTTCCCCCCAGAGAATCTCTCCATCTGAAGGTGAGCTCAAGAAAGCTGTGTGAGATGGCCCACCACCCGTCTCTGGAGTGTGCTTCTCCTAGAGCCGCTCTCACCTTTCAAGACGGACCTCACTGTGTCTGTGGAATGTGTATCTTTCTAAATAAATCCACTTCTTATCTATTAAAAAGAAAAGAAAAGAGTTGTTTAGACTTAAATTCCAACTTTTCCAAAAATCCTTCTTGGACTCTTCCCACTGCTTCCAAACTGTACTGTCAAAAGCTTCAGGACCTCTGGGCCAAAACGTCCCAATCTGGGTTCTTCAGAATACCAGTTCTACAAGGAGCTGACACATATTCTGTGGTGAAGGAGGAGGAGGAGGAGCATTCTAATGACCAAGCCTCATTAGGAAATGGTGCAGTAACTGAATAGCAGGAAAATATTGCATACACAGGTTATTTCACTGCAGAATTTCTCAGAGCCTTTATTATGCTGATTGGAACTATAACAACTAGACTTCAATTTTTTAAAATAGCCTATTTTTTAAATTACATAATATGCAAAAAGGAGAAGAAATGAGTGCGTGTTTATTATATACATACATAACGTATATGTCTATGTATTGACTTTTACATACATGAAATACTCATATCACTTCCCTGATAGCTTAGTGGTAAAGAATCTGCCTGCCGATGTAGGAGATAAAGGTTTGATCCCTGGGTCAGGAAGAGCCCCTGGAGAAGGAAATGTCAACCCACTCCAGTATTCTTGCCTGGAAAATCCCATGAACAGAGGAGCCTGATGGGCTACAGTCCAGGGGCTTGCAAAAGAGTCAGACACGACTGAGCAACTAAACAACAGTAATAATTCTTGTGCTGAGCTTGCTTAGTTGCTCAGTTGTGTCTGACTCTTTTGCAATTTCTTGGACTGTAGCCCGCCAGGTTCTTCTGTCCATGGGGATTCTCCAGGCAAGAATACTGGAGTGGGTTGCCATGCCCTCCTCCAAAGGATCCTCCCAACCCAGGGATCGAACCCGAGTCTCCTGCATTGCAGGCAGATTCTTTATCATCTCAGCCACCAGACAAGTCCAAGAATACTGGAGTAGGTAGCCTATCCCTTCTCCAGGGGATCTTCCCAACCCAGAAATCAAACTGGGGTCTTCTGCATTGCAGGAAGATTCTTTACCAACTGAGCTACCAGTGGAGCCCCAATGATACATACATATATATATGTATATATAATAAATATAAAATATACATACATAAATTATCATTGGAAGGAATGAGTAAGATTGATTGCCTATGGAGAAGAGATCTGGGTGACTGGAGGATTCGTGTCGACGGATGAGTCATCTGTGGCTTATTAACTTTGAGTCACATGAATATATTCGGTTCAGTTCAGTGCAATCACTCAGTCATGTCTGACTCTTTGTGACCCCATGAACTGCAGCATGCCAGACCTCCCTGTCCATCACCAACTCCTGGAGTTTACCAAACTCGTGCATCAAGTCGGTGATGCCATCCAACCATCTTCTGTCATCCCCTTCTCCTCCTGCCTTCAATCTTTCCCAGCATGAGGGTCTTTTCCAATGAGTCAGCTCTTTGAATCAGGTCACCAAAGTATTGGAGTTTCAGCTTCAGCATCAGTCCTTCCAATGAACACCCAGGGTACCTACTCAATTGTTCTAATAAAATTGTTGAGAAGTAAACTTTTTAAAAGCATGTGCTCTCTCACTCTGCCTTTCTTCCTCAGCTCTACTCACTACTCTGAGAGCAGGAGCCGCATCCTATAGCTTTCCATCTGTGGCCGAACCTGGCCCAGCCCTGAACACAAACATCCCTACCTCGATTTGCTTGCCAGGCGTCCAGTATTTGTTAGGAGGTGGTGTTTCCCCGGGGCAGCCAGGAGGCAGTGGAAAACAGCAGAGGCCAGAGTGGATCCATCAGAGAAGGCAATGGCACCCCACTCCAGTACTCTTGCCTGGAAAATCCCACGGATGGAGGAGTCTGGTGGACTGCAGTCCATGGGGTCGCTAAGAGTCAGACACGACTAAGTGACTTCACTTTCACTTTTCACTTTCATGCATTGGAGAAGGAAATGGCAATCCACTCCAGTGTTCTTGCCTGGAGAATCCCAGGGACCGGGGAGCCTGGTGGGCTGCCGTCTATGGGGTCGCACAGAGTCGGACACGACTGAAGCAACTTAGCAGTAGCAGCTGCAGAATGGATCCATTAGGGTAACAAAGGGGCTGTGCTCCCCAGGACTCGGGTCTGCTGCAGGCAAGGGTTCCCAGCGCCGGGCGGACATTGGCCTCGAGGTGCGCAGTGCCTGGATCATTTTTCTTCCAGGAAAGAAAATTTAAACGACACCCATGGAATTACGTGATGCATTAGCTTCAGAACGCTCGATGCTGTCAGGTGGGATCACGGTAAAACCCCAGTCTGCGCTTGCTTTGAAAGTTAACAGGAGCGATTGAACGAGATAACATAAATTACAATCTCCCCGTCGATGCTTAAGGTGCCATAAGGGTATCTCAGGAACACCATTCCCATTGGGAATGGTGGAGGGTCGGGGGGGTTGCCCAGGGTAAGAATACAAATGGAGGCCTACAAACCACACAACTAAATATTTTAAAGCGATAAATCAAGTGGAGAAAGTCCATTTGAGTCCTAGCTTCCACCTTTTTGCCCTTTTATACAGTTCATGGAGTTCTCACAGCTAGTGTACTGGGGTGGGCTGCCATTCCCTTCTCCAGTGGGCCACGTTTTATCAGAACTCTCCACCACGACCCGTCAGTCTTGGGTGGCCCTGTATGGCTTGACTCATGGCTTCATTGAGTTACAGAAGTCCCTTCGCCACGACAAGACTGTGATCCGTGAAAGGGGTGTTGACGGATAGGGCAGATGTCAATCTTCTGGGAGATGGTGAAGGACGAGGAAGCCTAGCCAGCTGCAGTCCATGGGATCACGATGAGTCGGAGACGACTTGGCGACCGAACAACAACAAAATTTGATAGACAGGCTTTACGTGCTGTGCTAAGTCAGTCACGCCTGACTCTTTGCAACCCTAAGGACTGTAACCCGCCAGCCTCCTCTGTCCATGGCATTCTCCAGGCAAGAAGACGGGAGTGGGTTGCCATGCCCTCCTCCAGGGGATCTTCCCGAGCCAGGGATCGAACCCGCATCTCTTTAGGTCTCCTGCAGGCTCTTTGCCACGAGCGCCACCTGGGAAGCCCAGACAGACCTTGTAACAAGCCTGGAAAGCTGCACTTGAGTCTGCAGGGCTCCCTGTCCCGGAGTTCTGGAATCCCATGGAGGGGGCGTGGAGCTGGACCCTACCACCCCCCAGAGCCACCCCTCACTCTCCCCTCCTCTCATCCCCGCAACCAGCTCAGTCTGCTCCTAAGAAATCTCACGGGCACTGTGGTTGTCCCTCATTTGTCTCAGAAACAGCCATTCCACAGCCTCCTCCCTGGGCCTGAGGTGGGGCAACACCCTGGTGCCTGTTCATCCTTGGAGGGGGCGGGTGGACAGACCTTGGGGAGAAGAAGAATTGAGACCCCGGGGGTGGGAATTTTAGGGTCCCTGGCACGTGGAGCAGGATCTGGGGGTGGGGGTGGTCATGGACTTGGCCCCACAGACTCCTGGCCCCGTGGGGAAACCAAGGTGGGCGCTTCCCGTCTGGACCTCGGGGCAGGACAGATGGTGACCAGAATGAAGCTCAGTGATTGTCATCATAAAAATCATAACATCAGCAAGTGCTTCCTGCTGAGGGTTCCCTACATGCCAAGGAATCGTCTACGCGCTTCACACAAATTCACTGAGTGTCGAGTGGCTCACCTGTCTGCGGCTCTGCAAGCCTGTCCCTTGGGAAGCCTGTTCTCACTGAGAAGGAGGATTTTCTAAGTTCAGATCATCAAGGTGCTTCCCTTGTTGTGACCACGCCATGGGGAAGAGATCATGAAGTTGAAAGTGTTGTCGAGGGAATTCCCTGGTGGTTCAGGGGGGTTGAGACTCAGGGCTGTCACTGCGGTGGGCCCAGGCTCAGTCCCTGGCGAAGGAACTAAGAACTTGAAAGTCGTCAAGGTGCAGCTGAAAATAAATAAGTTAAAAAAAAAATACAATCTCAGAAACTCAGCTCCTACATCATGTAATCAGGAGGTCAGCGACAGGAGGAAAAAGAGCAGGAGAAAGTGAAAAATCTGACCCCTTGGGACTCAGAGCCTTTAGAAAAATCCAGAAAGATATCTGGAAGGCTTAGAATACTCAAGGCACAGAGGAAGGATGTCCTCAAGCCGCTGTGGAGAACGCCAACCCTCAGCTCAAATCAGAACCTAGATGAGACTGAGAAACGTCCCCACCCCCACCACCCCCACGGCACTGGTCCACGTGCAGCATACAGGGCCAAGTGCCTGAGCGGAGGGTCAAGGATTGGCTGATCGTGCGGGTGAGCTGGAAGGAACCTGGGGAGCAGCGGAGGTACTGAGAAAACTTTTCCTCCTGGATAAGGTCATATGAAGAGAAGTGTGTCTGCCTCTGAAACAGGCAGAGAGCGTCAACAGTGCTGAGTGTCGACGCGATGGCTGGAGCAGCAGCGCCATCTTTCGGCCAGAGGAGGACAAAGCTAAGAAGCCATCGGTCCAAAGAGGGAAGGGAAGCTGGTCCTTGATGACACCCCTGAGCCACTCAACTCCAGAAGTACTGCCTCCGTGCTTTACAACACAGTTGTTTTCATATTTAAGCCATTTTCACTAGGATTCTCCAGGGCTCCCAGCCCAAAACTTCCTAATGACAATACAGCCTTTCCTGCTCATACAGGGAAAGTTTCCCTCCCCCCGCTTCCCTTTTTTTTTCCCCTGCAAAGGGACTTAACATCTTCAATTTTCCTGGAGAAAGGAAAAGGAAGGCAAGCAGATCAGCAGCAACCACCCGTGTATGTTGTGGGAAGAAACTGTCTAAGCTGAGACTGCGCCTGTGAGAGAAGAGTACCTGAAAGCATTAAAAGACAGAACAAAGGCCGTCTGGTTAAATGACAGCTTCAACAGAGCCACCCAGAATGAGAGGTGAGGAAAAGAGGAAGATGAAGTGTGCTGAGGCGTGGACGACATAACGCGTCCCTCAGATCCTTGGCCCCTAGAGGCCAAGAGAGGCTGAGCAAGCCCAGACTCTCATCAGTACACACGGTGACACGCATAAGGGGAGATGGTTAAAACAAATTCGCGTCCAAACATGGATCGACTACGCATGCTACGGCTGTTCCCAAGTGCTTATAAACACAGTTTATTTAAAAAAGGAATTAAACTCCATAGCCTTTGGTTGTTGAGGTAAAACAAGTCACTCTCCAGTGGGTTCTGTTTCCATCTTTGCCATGAAGATGGCAGGAATCTTGGGTGTGGTGAGGAACTGCAGCTTTCAAGCTGAATATTTCTCTTACAATCCGCCAATTATAAATTCTATGTGGACTCAGAAGTCATTATTTTAGAAAAGATCCATTATTGATACAGATACCGAAAATAGAACCTGGGCGGTGCCTGGCCAGTGGATGGCACTCCTGGAAAAAGTTGTGTCTCCTGCAGCTTACAGCTCTTGTTACCGGGGACCAACGATGTGCCTAGAGGCATGGAAAGTGAAAGTGTGAGTCTCTCAGCAGCATCTGACTCTTTGCGACCCCATGAACAGTAGTCAGCCAGGCTCCTCTGTCCATGGAATTCTCCAGGCAAGGATATTGGAGTGGGTAGCCATTCCTTTCTGCAAGGGGTCTTCCCAACCCAGGTATCAAACCTAGGCCTCCCGCACTGTAGGCAGATTCTTTACCAGCTGAGCCACCAGGGAAGCCCACAGGCACAGAGTGCCTGTGAAATTTAAAAATAAGTAAATAAATGAAGCTAGTACATGAATACTGTCCACTGATATTGTCCTTCACCATCTCAGGTATTCAAGGAAGACAGACAGAGGGGCAGAAACAGCAAAACTACCTTATCTTGCTGCTGTTCAGGAGCTCAGTCTTGCCTGACTCTTTGTGACCCCATGGTCTGCAGCACACCAGGCTTCCCTGTCCTTCTCCATCTCCCGGAGTTTGCTCAAACTCACGTCCATTGAGTTTATGATGCCATCTAACCATCTCATCCTCTGTCGCCTCCTTCTCCCCCTGCCATCAGTCTTTCCCAACATCAGGGTCTTTTCCAATGAGTCGGCTCTTGGCATCAAGTGGCCAAAGGATTGGAACTTCAAATTTAGCATCAGTCCTTCCACTGAATATTCAGGGTTCATTTCCTTTAGGATTGACTGATTTGATTCCTTGCAGTCCAAGAGACTCTCAAGAGTCTTCTATAGCACCACAATTCGAAGGCATCACATCTTTGGTGCTCAGCCTTCTTTATCTTGGGCCTCTCAATTTTTTTTTTTAAGAAAATCCATTAAAAATTTTATTTATTTATTGACTACATCAGGTCTTAGTCGTGGCACGCAGGCTTCTCCCTAGTTGTGGAACGAAGGCTTAGCTGCCTCGAGGCAGGTGGCATCTAAGTTCCCCAACCAGGGGTTGAACTTGAGTCCCTTGCACTGAAGCTGGATTCTTAACCACCGGACCATGACGGAAGCCTCCAGATCTCTAACGTTGTTCCTATAATACATTCTGCACTTGCCAGCCATTCAAGAAAGCCTGAAAAAGGAAGGGGAAATAGGAGCAGACTTGGACAAAACTTCAGCCTCCAAGTCGAGAGGCTAGTCCATATGCCTGTCTTTTGTGTGGGTTGAAATCTTTTTTCTCTGGGTTTGATGGATAATTATAGCACCCAAACTTCTCCCAAAAACGTCAGACGAGTTTACCACAGCAATTAAGCTGTCTGCCATCTGCAAGAGACTTGGCTTAAGGTTTACTGAAGTTAAATATATTTTGAAAAAGAAAAAGAATTCAGTCTTTCAGTGTCTCGCGTATCTGTCAGACTCAGCTGTGTGAGGCCTTGGCGATTCTCAAGGGACAGTGGTTCTTTCTGAAGGGATGGTTTAGTGTTGGCACACTGAAATTTCAGAACCCAAGAAACACCCTGAAAATGACTTATGCCTTAAGAAACAACTTCGTCTGGTTTCAGGATTGGCAAAGTTAAAACTGTACTAGGAAATTCAGCCAAACCATTGAGATCAACACTCTTTATCATCTTCCCAAATGGCAAGTTATTTTCAGAAAACCAGACTTTGTGATATTAGCTGAATCTCACATTCCTACCCTACAGTTTCTTTAAAGTAAACAAGTGTCTAAAATGATGACGGTAAGACCTGCGGTTCAACATTCTGAGCATCTGCAAAGACTTGCATTCTCTCAGCAAAAATTTCCTGGCTGAACCAAAGCGTACATGAGAAAGGGTGGGGGAGGGGTTGTTTACATTTCCACAGCACATGTGCCTGGGAATATTATGAGTATTTTCAGTTACCCATCTTTAACCCAGATATTGAGAAAAAAAAAGAAAACATATTCTAGAAAGCAAATAAAGCATGCTACTGCTGCTGCTAAGTCGCTTCAGTTGTGTCCAACTCTGTGCGGCCCCATAGAGCCCACCAGGCTCCCCCGTCCCTGGGATTCTCCAGGCAAGAACACTGGAGTGGGTTGCCATTTCCTTCTCCAATGCATGAAAGTGAAAGGGGAGGGGGAGGAGCCAAGATGGCGGAGGAGTAGGACGGGGAGAACACTTTCTCCCCCACAAATTCATCAAAAGAGCATTTAAACGTCGAGTAAATTCCACAAAACAACTTCTGAATGCCGGCAGAGGACATCAGGCACCCAGAAAAGCAACCCAACTCTTCGAAAGGAGGTAGGAAAAAATATTAAAAACAAAAAAAAAGACAAAAGAGGAGGGACGGAGTTCCGTCCCGGAAGGGAATCTTAAAAGAGAGAAGTTTCCAAACATCAGGAAACCTTCTCACTGCGAATCTGTGCCGAGCTTTGGAAGCACAGAGGCAACATAACAGGGAGAAAAAAATAAATAAACAATTTAAAACTGCAGAGATTGCAGGCCCTACAGTAACTCCCCAGCAGAGAAGCAGCGCAGACGCCTGCATCCGCCATTAGCAAACCGGGGCTGGGCAGGGAGGCGCGGCGTGGGCTGCATCGCTGAGAGTAAGAATTTGGCCTGAATACCCTGAGCGCTATCTGAGCGAAATAATTTGGGCTAGCAAACCAGACTGTGGGATACCTACCACGCGAAAAGCCAGCCCTAACCTAAGACCGCCAGGCCCAGCGCCTGAAACAAAGGACTGAACAGAGATAGCCGCTGCAGACCTTCCCCCCAGTGACAGGCAGCCAGAGCGGAAGGGGGCAATCGCAGCCCCAGAGAGACATTATCTATAAAATTGTAAGCAGGCTTCTTTGCTAACTAAAACTTCTTGGGGTCTGGACGGTCAACATCTGCCTGAGAAGGTGCGCGGTTTTTACATCCAGATAACCGAGTGGCGGGAGGCGATAAGTCGCAGCATTGGCGCCGCCTGGGAAGAGCAAATTGGCGCTCGGACCTGGGAAGAGCACAAAACGCAGGCCCAACTGAGTCTGCGCCTCTGAGGACTACCCGAGTGCCTGAACCTGAGCGGCTTGGACCTGGGAGGTGCATGCAGCCCAGGGCCAGCCTCGGATTGTTCCCGGCGGAACAACCTAGAGTCCGAGCAGTGTGGACAGGGAGGCTACACGCCGCCGGCGGCGGGCAGACCCAGGGTGGCTGAGCCACTGCGAGCCCACGCCAGTGTTATTTGTTTGCAGCATCCCTCCCTCCCTCCCCCCCAGCGCGACTGAACAAGTAAGCCTAAAAAAAAAAAAAAAAAAAGTGTCCTCCACCGTGCCCTTTGAGTCAGGGCGGAAACCAGATACTGAAGAGACTAGCAAACAGAAGAAGATATAACAGAGGGAAACGCCTTGGAAGCTATAGGCAATAGATCAAAACCCTGTGGTTACTATGGACTACATAGGAAGGGGCCTATAGATCTTGAGAAATATAAATCTGACCAAGGAACTAGCCAAAAATGAACTGAACCCACAACACCCACAAAAAAAAAAAAAAAAGTCCTAGATATATTTTTATTATTTTTATCATCATTCTTTTTTTTTTTTTAATTAAAAAAAAAAAAATTTTAAGTCCTCTATTGTTCCTTTAATTTTCACTTTATAACCTATTACTTTGCAAAAAAAAAAAAAAAAAAAAAAAAAAAGACCTATTTTTTTCTTCTTCAGCAAACTTCATATATATATATTTTATAATTTTTTGACCTTGGTTTTTTTGTTGTTGTTTTTGTTTTTTTCTTCTTTTCTTTAACATTGTATTTTTGAAATTCCAAACTCTACTCTAGATTTTTAATTTTCGCTTTTTGGTATATGTTATCAATTTTGTACCTATAGTTTTTTTATATAATTTCTGTGACTTTTTTTTTTTCTTCTCTGTTTTTTTCTCTTCTTCTTTTTTATATAACATTGTACATATGAAATTCCAAACTTTACTCTAGATTTTTAATTTATGCTTTTTGGTATTTGATATCAATTTTGTACCTGTATTTTCTTTATAATTTTTATGACATTGTTCGTATTTGTTTGTTTGTTTCCTCTCTTTATTTTTCTTCTTTTCTTTTTTTTTTTTTTTAACATTGTATTTTTGAAATTCCAAACTCTACTCTAGATTTTTAATTTTTGCTTTCTGGTATTAGTTATCAATTTTGTACCTGTACTTTCTTTATAATTTTCGCGACCTTGTTTGTTTTTGTTTGTTCGTTTTTTCTCTCTTTCTTTTCCTTCTTCTTTTCTTTAACATTGTATTTTTGAAATTCCAAACTCTACTCTAGATTTTTAATTTTCGCTTTCTGGTATTAGTTATCAATTTTGTACCTGTACTTTCTTTATAATTTTCGCGACCTTGTTTGTTTTTGTATGTTCGTTCTTTCTCTCTTTCTTTTCCTTCTTCTTTTCTTTAACGTCGTATTTTTGAAATTCCAAACTCTACTCTAGATTTTTAATTTTTGCTTTTATGTATTTGTTACCAATTTTGTAACTTTAAGGACCCAATCTTCAGGACCCATTTTTCACTAGGGAGTGAGATTACTGGCTTGACTGCTCTCTCTCCCTTTGGACCCTCCTTTTTCTCCACCAGGTCGCCTGTGTCTCCTCCCTAACCCCTCTCTACTCTACCCAACTCTGTGAATTTCTGTGTGTTCCAGACGGTGGAGAACACTTAGGGAACTGATTACTGGCTGGATCTGTCTCCCTCCTTTTCATTCCCCCCTTTTATCCTTCTGGCCACCTCTGTTACCTTCCTCCTTCTTCTCTTCTCTGTATAACCCCGTGAACATCTCTGAGTGGTCCAGTTGTGGAGTGCACATAAGGAAGTGACAACTGGCTAGCCCACTCTCTCCACTATTGATTCACCTCATCTCATCTGGGTCACCTCTAACTCCCTCCTCCCTCTTCTCTTCTCCATGTAACGCTGTGAACCTCTCTGAGTGACCCTCACTGTAGAGAAACTTATCATCTTTAATGTAGATGTTTTATCAATGGTGTTGTATAGAAGGAGAAGTTTTGAAACTACTGTAAAAATAAGACCGATAATCGGAAGCAGGAGACTTAAGTCCAAACCCTGACTCAGGGAACTCCTGACTCAAGGAACATTCATTGACAGGAGCTCATCAAATGCCTCCATACCGACACTGAAACCAAGCACCACACAAGGGCCAATAAGTTCCAGGGCAAGACATACCAAGCAAATTCTCCAGCAACAAAGGAACACAGCCCTGAGCTTTCAAGATACAGGCTGCCCAAAGTCACCCCAAAACTATAGACATCTCATAACTCATTACTGGACATTTCATTGCACTCCAGAGAGAAGAAATACAGCTCCACCCACCAGAACACCGACACAAGCTTCCTAACCAGGAAACCTTGACAAGCCACCTGTACAAACCCACACACAGTGAGGAAACGCCACAATAAAGAGAACTCCACAAACGGCCAGAATACAGAAAGGACACCCTAAACTCAGCAATTTAAACAAGATGAAGAGACAGAGGAATACTCAGCAGATAAAGGAACAGGATAAATGCCCACCAAACCAAACAAAAGAGGAAGAGATAGGGAATCTACCTGATAAAGAATTCCGAATAATGATAGTGAAATTGATCCAAAATCTTGAAACTAAAATGGAATCACAGATAAATAGCCTGGAGACAAGGATTGAGAAGATGCAAGAAAGGTTTAACAAGGACCTAGAAGAAATAAAAAGAGTCAATATATAATGAATAATGCAATAAGTGAAATTAAAAACACTCTGGAGGCAACAAATAGTAGAATAACAGAGGCAGAAGACAGGATTAGTGAATTAGAAGATAGAATGGTAGAAATAAATGAATCAGAGAGGATAAAAGAAAAACGAATTAAAAGAAATGAGGACAATCTCAGAGACCTCCAGGACAATATTAAACGCTACAACATTCAAATCATAGGGGTTCCAGAAGAAGAAGACAAAAAGAAAGACCATGAGAAAATACTTGAGGAGATAATAGTGGAAAACTTCCTAAAATGGGGAAGGAAATAATCACCCAAGTCCAAGAAACCCAGAGAGTACCAAACAGGATAAACCCAAGGAGAAACACCCCAAGACACATATTAATCAAATTAACAAAGATCAAACACAAAGAACAAATATTAAAAGCAGCAAGGGAAAAACAACAAATAACACACAAGGGAATTCCCATAAGGATAACAGCTGATCTTTCAATAGAAACTCTTCAAGCCAGGAGGGAATGGCAAGACATACTTAAAATGATGAAAGAAAATAACCTACAGCCCAGATTATTGTACCCAGCAAGGATCTCATTCAAGTATGAAGGAGAAATCAAAAGCTTTTCAGACAAGCAAAAGCTGAGAGAATTCTGCACCACCAAACCAGCTCTCCAACAAATACTAAAGGATATTCTCTAGACAGGAAACACAAAAACGGTGTATAAACTCAAACCCAAAACAATAAAGTAAATGGCAACGGGAACATACTTATCAGTAATTACCTTAAATGTAAATGGGTTGAATGCCCCAACCAAAAGACAAAGACTGGCTGAATGGATACAAAAACAAGACCCCTACATATGTTGTCTACAAGAGACCCACCTCAAAACAGGGGACACATACAGACTGAAAGTGAAGGGCTGGAAAAAGATTTTCCATGCAAATAGGGACCAAAAGAAAGCAGGAGTAGCAATACTCATATCAGATAAAATAGACTTTAAAACAAAGGCTGTGAAAAGAGACAAAGAAGGTCACTACATAATGATCAAAGGATCAATCCAAGAAGAAGATATAACAATTATAAATATATATGCACCCAACACGGGAGCACCACAGTACGTAAGACAAATGCTAACAAGTATGAAAGGAGAAATTAACAATAACACAATAATAGTGGGAGACTTTAATACCCCACTTACACCTATGGATAGATCAACTAAACAGAAAATTAACAAGGAAACACAAACTTTAAACGATACAATAGACCAGTTAGACCTAATTGATATCTATAGGTCATTTCATCCCAAAACAATGAATTTCACCTTTTTCTCAAGCGCACATGGAACCTTCTCCAGGATAGATCACATGCTGGGCCATAAAGCTAGCCTTGGTAAATTCAAAAAATAGAAATCATTCCAAGCATTTTTTCTGACCACAATGCAGTAAGATTAGATCTCAATTACAGGAGAAAAACTATTAAAAATTCCAACATATGGAGGCTGAACAACACGCTGCTGAATAACCAACAAATCACAGAAGAAATCAAAAAGAAATCAAAATTTGCATAGAAACGAATGAAAATGAAAACACAACAACCCAAAACCTGTGGGACACGGTAAAAGCAGTCCTAAGGGGAAAGTTCATAGCAATACAGGCACACCTCAAGAAACAAGAAAAAGTCAAATAAATAACCTAACTCTACACCTAAAGCAACTAGAAAAGGAAGAAATGAAGAACCCCAGGGTTAGTAGAAGGAAAGAAATCTTAAAAATTAGAGCAGAAATAAATGCAAAAGAAACAAAAGAGACCATAGCAAAAATCAACAAAACCAAAAGCTGGTTCTTTGAAAGGATAAATAAAATTGACAAACCATTAGCCAGACTCATCAAGAAACAAAGGGAGAAAAATCAAATCAACAAAATTAGAAACGAAAAATGGAGAGATCACAACAGACAACACAGAAATACAAAGGATCATAAGAGACTACTATCAACAATTATATGCCAATAAAATGGACAACGTGGAAGAAATGGACAAATTCTTAGAAAAGTACAACTTTCCAAAACTGGACCAGGAAGAAATAGAAAATCTTAACAGACCCATCACAAGCATGGAAATTGAAACTGTAATCAAAAATCTTCCAGCAAACAAAAGCCCGGTCCAGACGGCTTCACAGCTGAATTCTACCAAAAATTTAGAGAAGAGCTGACACCTATCCTGCTCAAACTCTTCCAGAAAATTGCAGAGGAAGGTAAACTTCCAAACTCATTCTATGAGGCCACCATCACCCTAATACCAAAACCTGACAAAGATCCCACAAAAAAAAAAGAAAACTACAGGCCAATATCACTGATGAACATAGATGCAAAAATCCTTAACAAAATTCTAGCAATCAGAATCCAACAACACATTAAAAAGATCATACACCATGATCAAGTGGGCTTTATCCCAGGGATGCAAGGATTCTTCAATATCCATAAATCAATCAATGTAATACACCACATTAACAAATTGAAAACTAAAAACCATATGATTATCTCAATAGATGCAGAGAAAGCCTTTGACAAAATTCAACATCCATTTATGATAAGAAGTCTCCAGAAAGCAGGAATAGAAGGAACATACCTCAACATAATAAAAGCTATATATGACAAACCCACAGCAAACATTATCCTCAATGGTGAAAAATTGAAAGCATTTCCTCTAAAGTCAGGAACAAGACAAGGGTGCCCACTTTCACCATTACTATTCAACATAGTTTTGGAAGTTTTGGCCACAGCAATCAGAGCAGAAAAAGAAATAAAAGGAATCAAATTGGAAAAGAAGAAGTAAAACTCTACTTTTGCAGATGACATGATCCTCTACATAGAAAACCCTAAAGAATCCACCAGAAAATTACTAGAAATAATCAATGACTACAGTAAAGTTGCAGGATATAAAATCAACACACAGAAATCCCTTGCATTCCTATACACTAATAATGAGAAAACAGAAAGAGAAATTAAGGAAACAATTCCATTCACCATTGCAACGGAAAGAATAAAATACTTAGGAATATATCTACCTAAAGAAACTAAAGACCTATATATAGAAAACTATAAAACACTGGTGAAAGAAATCAAAGAGGACACTAATAGATGGAGAAATATACCATGTTCATGGATTGGAAGAATCAATATAGTGAAAATGAGTATACTACCCAAAGCAATTTATAGATTCAACGCAATCCCTATCAAGCTACCAACAGTATTCTTCACAGAGCTAGAACAAATAATTTCACAATTTGTATGGAAATAAAAAAACCTCGAATAGCCAAAGCGATCTTGAGAAAGAAGAATGGAACTGGAGGAATCAACCTACCTGACTTCAGGCTCTACTACAAAGCCACAGTTATCAAGACAGTATGGTACTGGCACAAAAGACAGAAATATAGATCAATGGAATAAAATAGAAAGCCCAGAGATAAATCCACGCACATATGGACACCTTATCTTCGACAAAGGAGGCAAGAATATACAATGGATTAAAGACAATCTCTTTAACAAGTGGTGCTGGGAAATCTGGTCAACCACTTGTAAAAGAATGAAACTGGACCACTTTCTAACACCATACACAAAAATAAACTCAAAATGGATTAAAGATCTAAACGTAAGACCAGAAACTATAAAACTCCTAGAGGAGAACATAGGCAAAACACTCTCCGACATACATCACAGCAGGATCCTCTATGACCCACCTCCCAGAATATTGGAAATAAAAGCAAAAAAAAACAAATGGGACCTAATTAACCTTAAAAGCTTCTGCACATCAAAGGAAACTATTAGCAAGGTGAAAAGACAGCCTTCAGAATGGGAGAAAATAATAGCAAATGAAGCAACCGACAAACAACTAATCTCAAAAATATACAAGCAACTCCTACAGCTCAACTCCAGAAAAATAAACGACCCAATCAAAAAATGGGCCAAAGAACTAAATAGACATTTCTCCAAAAAAAGACATACAGATGGCTAACAAACACATGAAAAGATGCTCAACATCACTCATTATCAGAGAAATGCAAATCAAAACCACTATGAGGTACCATTTCACACCAGTCAGAATGGCTGCGATCCAAAAGTCTACAAATAATAAATGCTGGAGAGGGTGTGGAAAAAGGGAACCCTTACACACTGTTGGTGGGAATGCAAACTAGTACAGCCACTATGGAGAACAGTGTGGAGATTCCTTAAAAACTGGAAATAGAACTGCCTTATGATCCAGCAACCCCACTGCTGGGCATACACACTGAGGAAACCAGAAGGGAAAGAGACACGTGCACCCCAATGTTCATCGTAGCACTGTTTATAATAGCCAAGACATGGAAGCAACCTAGATGTCCATCAGCAGATGAATGGATAAGAAAGCTGTGGTACATATACACAATGGAGTATTACTCAGCCATTAAAAAGAATACATTTGAATCAGTTCTAATGAGGTGGATGAAACTGGAGCCTATTATACAGAGTGAAGTAAGCCAGAAGGAAAAACATAAATACAGTATACTAACGCATATATATGGAATTTAGAAAGATGGTAACAATAACCCGATTATGCGAGACAGCAAAAGAGACACTGATGTATAGAACAGTCTTATGGACTCTGTTGCAGAGGGAGAGGGTGGGAAGATTTGGGAGAATGGCAATGAAACATGTAAAATATCATGTAGGAAACGAGTTGCCAGTCCAGGTTCGATGCATGATGCTGGATGCTTGGGGCTGGTGCACTGGGACGGCCCAGAGGGATGGTATGGGGAGGGAGGAGGGAGGAGGGTTCGGGATGGGGAACACATGTATACCTGTGGCGGATTCATTTTGATATTTGGCAAAACTAATACAATTATGTAAAGTTTAAAAATAAAATAAAATTAGAGGAAAAAAAAAAAAAGAAAGTGAAAGGGGAAAGTGAAGTTGCTTGGTCGTGTCCGACTCTTAGCGACCCCATGGACTGCAGCCCATCAGGCTCCTCCGTCCATGGGATTTTCTAGGCAGGAGTACTGGAGTGGGCTGCCATTGCCTTCTCTGAAATAAAGCGTAGTTGAATTTTATCCTCTGAGCAAATGAGGTGGGGGGGGTGGTGGTTGGGGGTGCGCGGTCCCATGTGTCTTCCTCATTTTTCTCCAGGAGTGAATGACAGGAGGTTTTTCTCATCTTCAAAAAGCCATGTGCTGGTAAACCATCTCTGTTTATCTTTGCTCTGGGTCATCGTTGCTGTGTGTTGGCTTTTTCTAGTTGCCGTGAGCAGGGGCTACGCTTCGTTGGGATGCACCGGCTTCTCCGTGCAGGTGGCTTCTCTTGTGGAGCGCGGGCTCCACGCATGAGAGCTTTGGTAGTTTTGGCTCTCAGGCTCCAGAGCCTGGGTTCAGTAGTTGGGGCGCGCAGGCTTAATTGCCCTTCAGCACGTGGGATCTTCAGGGATAGAACGCAAGTCCCCTGCACCGGCAGG
This sequence comes from Bos mutus, assembly GCF_027580195.1. Taxonomy (NCBI): domain Eukaryota; kingdom Metazoa; phylum Chordata; class Mammalia; order Artiodactyla; family Bovidae; genus Bos; species Bos mutus. Next base: position 149,184,853 of record NC_091617.1, on the reverse strand, counting down.
CGGATTCTTATCCACTGAGCCACCAGGGAAGTCCATAAACTGTTTCTTTGACAGGAAAGTCAAAATCCTGATTTGCAGCCTTTGCCAGTTTCTATGGTGTAAATATTCCTACCATGGCTAATGTCAAGGCATCAACAGCTTAGCAACCAGATCCCCTAAATTCCTGGATATTTATTGGCAGTTTCAAGAAGAGGGCTTCCCTGGCGCTCAGTGGTAAGGAACCCTCCTGCCAAGCAGGAGATGAGGGTTCCGTCCTTGGGTCTCAGAAGAAGGCAGAAGCCAGCTTCAATCCACTGCCTCAAAGATAATTTTTATTACTGTTATTACTGTCTATGACAAGTATCCGGAGAAGGCAATGGCACCCCATTCCAGTACTCTTGCCTGGAAAATCCCATGGACGGAGGAGCCTGGTGGGCTGCAGTCCATGGGGTCGCTAAGAGTTGGACACGACTGAGTGACTTCACTTTCACTTTTCACTTTCATGCATTGGAGAAGGAAATGGCAACCCACTCCAGTGCTCTTGCCTGGAAAATCCCAGGGATGGGGGAGCCTGGTGGGTTGCCGTCTATGGGGCCGCACAGAGTTGGACACGACTGAAGCGACTTAGCAGCAGCAGCAGTATGACAAGTTATCACTCATCTCACATATGTAGCTAACCTCACAGGGCATTGGTAAAACCCCAATAGGAAAGATAGAATTTGTGAAAGGTCTCTGCAGTTAAGAAACTTACAATTTAACAAGAGAGAAAAGACACACAATAAAGGGCTGGGAAAACACAGCAGATAGTGCCCTCTTCTCATGCTACATAGTTTGAAATGGTCTCTCCCCTTCTGGACACAGTTCATAAAGAGAGTCATAGTGGGACTCCTTGGTGGTCCAGTGGCTAAGACTCCAAGCTCCCCATGCAGAGGGCCTGCGTTCGATCCCGGGTCAGGGAACTAGAACGCACTTGTCCCAACCAAGGGTTCGCAGGGCACAGTTAAAGATCCTGCACACTGCAGCTAAGACGTGACACAGGCAAATAAGCAAATAATGAAAAGAATCTCAGGGCTTCCCAGGTGGTGCAAGTACTAAAGAATCTGCCTGCCAAAGCAGGAAATGCAGGTTTCCTCCCTGGGTCGGGAAGATTCCCCTGGAGAAGGAAATGGCTATTCACTCCAGTATTCTTGCCTGGAGAATTCCATGGACAGAGGAGCCTGGCGGGCTGCAGTCCATGGGATCACAAAAGGTTGACACGACGGAGCACGCACACACTAGACGGTAGAGAAAGAGTCGCTTTGGACCAGGGAATCCAGTCTACATAAGTGCAATTTAAACAGCCTGAGTGGGAAACAGGTCAACAATGAAAGCTGTCGCTGGAGGTTCAAGGTCACCTTGGACATATTCCTGCAGGCACAGGGATGTGTCCACGAGGAATGACTCAGAACAAATTTATCCCCCTCCTGGGGACATGGTAAGGTAAATATTTCGTCCATTGAGCCACGATCCACCCCAAAAGAAGCATTGCTCATTCGAAGATTGCAGAACATAATTCTGAGGACAATGATTTCTTCTCTGGGGGTCGTTAAGGGTTGTCACAGATTGAAGAAGTTTCCAGAACAAGCGAGGCATTCCTCTATCTGCCTTGGTCCAGGCACTGCCCACCAGCCACCTGCGTCCCAAGCCCCGCACTTGCCCTGGGGCCCAGACCGTGAGATCACAGGCTCCTAACAATGGTGTCTCTTCCATCAGTAACCCTCAGTTTGTAGATAGAGAATGCAATCCACAAACTGATCTGCAGACCTCAGAGTACAACCTGGGGACCTCTCCGGTGGCCTTTCCAGACAGAGGCGCTCCTGGCTGGGGTGATTGTGCGGATGTGGGATGCTCCTCTGGGTTGACAGTGAACTCAGGACGTACCAGGCCAGCTTAGCTAGCCCAGCGGTCATCTCTGCAGCCCCCTCCTCACCTCTCCCCAGCCCTCCCTCGGGGGAGCTGACCCCTGGCAGCCAAGCTTGCCTCTGGCGACCCCTCCAGACCCCAGACCTCAGGGCCCCCTGGTGGGGCTCACCCCGGCCGGCACCCCCGTGCTGTGAGCTCGTGTCTCCACTGTTAAGTGTGCAGAGAGAGTTTCTCTCAGAGATGACCTCAGGCTACAGCTTAAGGAGCTCTGGGCCATTTCAAACAACAGGGAGGGCAAGTGGAAAATGACACCCCGGGGGAAGGCATTGAACGGTCTGCAAGGAACACAGTGGGAAGAGACACAGAAAACTAGACAGTTTCTACGCTCCACTGTTATAGCCACGCGTTCCAGGAAATAAACTCCCTCAGAAGGATGATGCAGATAGTGGAGTGCAGTTTATTACACCGGCAGGCCCAAGGCAGAGTCTCCTCTTAGCCAAGGACCCCGACCGTTTTTTGTGAAAACTTTATATACCCTAAGTGTATGTGCACAAACCTGCCTCCCCAAATTCCCTGAAACTAGTCTGAACAAAGGAAAAGAAAGATACAATCAAAGTTAACCCGTGATTTATATGCCTTAAGCCTAGGCAGTTAACAGTGGACAATGATCAATAGGCCTGTGGTCATATCCCAATAAGCATAATAGAATGTATGATTCTATTTGGTTACACAGATAATTAGGGTATTCTTTTAGGCGATGGAGAGTCTAGGTACGAGCCCCGGGGCTGTTCCTTCTTGGGGGGTCTGGTTTTCCAGTTGGTACATTGTTTCCATAGATACTGGGCAAATAGCTCAAAGTCCACAGTCTGGCCCAAGATGGAGTCCTGCTTTCGAGGTGGAGCCTGTTCTGTCTGTTTCCTCCTTCCCTACAACTGCTTCTAGGGGGAAGCAAGCCTGCAGCACACGCTGCCCCCAAACAGAGTTTCTCTCCTCTCTGGTTCTGGGCGTCTGGAGACGGTCCCCTTGGTGACTTGCCTGGGATGACAATGGAGCAGGGATGAGCGCCACCCACTCCCCCGCCACCCTGGCTCAGGCTGACGCTCCATCAGTCCATCCATATCCTAGCCCTCCTCCCCAGCCCACCGGGAGGGCTGGCTTCCAGCCCCGCGCAAGGCAGGAGAGCTGTCAGAAAATCGCCAGGCTCTGGGGGAGAGGAAAGCCTTCCGCCAGCCTTGCCTGGACTTTGTCTCCAGCCAGAGTGAGCTGTCCATGTCTCCAGAGAGGGTGACAGTGCTCCTCGGGCAAGGGGCTGGCTCCGGCTCAACTCAGCCCCCTAGTCTTGAGACTCCAGTGAGAGGGTAACAGACAGGAAGGCCAGGGGTCTCCAAAGGGAGGAAATAGGCTGCCAGTCTCAGATCTTTTTTATCTTTCTCTTAAGGGGCGAACTACGAACAAAGCTAGTGGAGGTGATGGAATTCCAGTTCAGCTATTCCAAATCCTGAAAGATGATGCTGTGAAAGTGCTGCACTCAATATGCCAGCACATTTGGAAAACTCAGCAGTGGCCACAGGACTGGAAAAGGTCACTTTTCATTCCAATCCCAAAGAAAGGCAATGCCAAAGAATGCTCAAACTACCACACAATTGCACTCAGCTCACATGCTAGTAAAGTAATGCTCAAAATTCTCCAAGCCAGGCTTCAGCAATATGTGAAGCATGAACTTCCTGATGTTCAAGCTGGTTTTAGAAAAGGCAGAGGAACCAGAGATCAAATTGCCAACATCCGCTGGATCATGGAAAAAGCAAGAGAGTTCCAGAAAGGCATCTATTTCTGCTTTATTGACTATGCCAAAGCCTTTGACTGTGTGGATCACAGTAAACTGTGGAAAATTCTGAAAGAGATGGGAATACCAGACCACCTGATCTGCCTCTTGAGAAATTTGTATGCAGGTCAGGAAGCAACAGTTAGAACGGGACATGGAACAACAGACTGGTTCCAAATAGGAAAAGGAGTTCGTCAAGGCTGTATATTGTCACCCTGTTTATTTAACTTCTATGCAGAGTACATCATGAGAAATGCTGTACTGGAAGAAACACAAGCTGGAATCAAGGTTGCTGGGAGAAATATCAATAACCTCAGATATGCAGATGACACCACCCTTACGGCAGAAAGTGAAGAGGAACTGGCTTAAAGCTCAACATTCAGAAAACGAAGATCATGGCATCTGGTCCCATCACTTCATGGGAAATAGATGGGGAAACAGTGGAAACAGTGTCAGACTTTATTTTTGGGGGCTCCAAAATCACTGCAGATGGTGACTGCAGCCATGAAATTAAAAGACGCTTACTCCTTGGAAGGAAAGTTATGACCAACCTAGATAGCATATTCAAAAGCAGAGACATTACTTTGCCAACAAAGGTTCGTCTAGTCAAGGCTGTGGTTTTTCCAGTGGTCATGTATGGATGTGAGAGTTGGACTGTGAAGAAGGCTGAGTGCCGAAGAACTGATGCTTTTGAACTGTGGTGTTGGAGAAGACTCTTGAGAGTCCCTTGGACTGCAAGGAGATGCAACCAGTCCATTCTGAAGGAGATCAGCCCTGGGATTTCTTTGGAAGGAATGATGCTAAAGCTGAAACTCCAGTACTTTGGCCACCTGATGCGAAGAGTTGACTCATTGGAAAAGACTCTGATGCTGGGAGGGATTGGGGGCAGGAGGAGAAGGGGATGACAGAGGATGAGATGGCTGGATGGCATCACTGACTCGATGGACATGAGTCTGAGTGAACTCCGGGAGTTGGTGATGGACAGGGAGGCCTGGTGTGCTGTGATTCATGGGGTCGCAAAGAGTCGGACACGACTGAGCGACTGATCTGATCTAAGGGGCAGGAGGAAACAAATTAGTGTTACATTTTTTCCCCTTCTCTATACAAATTTAAAAAGAGGTTTCTCTTAAAATTCTGTGTTGCCGTAATGACACCTGGTTCCATCCGAACTTAGCTTTTCTCAAACCTTGAGCTCGCCAATGTATTTTTCTTATGGAAATGTTTGTCTCTAGCTATGTTACTGTGCTATGCATTTACCTTAGACTCTATCTTCCAGTCGTTTAAAGGCTCAGATTTAGGCTCAGAACCACTTGACAAACCAATATTTTATACTCATGCATTGTTCTCCTAATCTATGTTAATGAAGCTATATATTTGTATGGAAAACCTGGCTTTCTTCAAGATTCATGTCAATCGTTTTATGGCCTGGGATGACTCACCTGGTGAGTCTCTGAGTTTTGAGACGTTTCCTTTCTCCAATTAGCAGACTGCTAGTAGCTATTTAACAGCCAGCTAAAGACTAGCCTGCAGGTATTCTTTCTGCCCCCTTCTGATGTCTATGTCAGAAGCTTTCTCTATTTCTTTTATACTTTAATAAAACTGCATTACACAAAAGCTCTGAGCAATCAAGCCTTGTCTCTGGCCCCGGATTGAATTCTTCTTCTCTGGAGGCCAAGAATCCCGGCATTTTCCATGGTTCAGCTACAACATTTCACCAGCACGGGGGCTGTGTGGACTCACCAAGCACGGCACAGCTGTACATGGACCTCTGGTTCCCTCACCCACATCAGCCAGCCTCAGGGTCTTTCCCACTCCATCTCCTTGGCTGCCCAGGCCAAAGGCAAATGCCAGGGGCCCTGCCACCACTAGCTGCGTGTCAGTTCTCACGAGACCCTCTTCCAAACATCATCCCCTCTTCCAAATGGCTCCTCCCAGTTTTCAGGGAGACTGAGGCTTCAAGGCACTGATGCACCCCCAGCCCAATCATGCCTTTGTTGCATTCAATTTTTAAATTAAAAACATTTTTTAATCATTATTGGTTAAGATGGTTAGTTTCTTTTTTCTTTTCTAAGAATATACTTTTTATTTTCTTATTTTGTTTATTTGGCTGTGTGGAGTCTTTGTGGCATTTAGGATCAAGTTCCCCAATCGGGGATCAAACCTGGGCTGCCTGCATTGAGATCATGACCTCTTAGCCACTGGACCTCCAGGAAAGTTCCTCGATGGTTAATTTCATGTGTCAACTTGGCTGGGCCACAGTGCCCATTTTTTTGTCAAAAGAGTTATGGTAGCTGTGAAGGCTTGATTTTTTTTAAATTGATGTATGGTGGATTTACAATGCTATATTAGCTTCTGGTGTATAAAAAAGTGGTTCAGTTATATTGTTGTTGTTCAATCCCTCAGTCATGTCTGACTCTTTGTGACCCCATGGTCTGCAGCACACCAGGCTTCCCTGTCCTTCACTATCTCCTGGAGCTTGCTCAAACTCACGTCCATTGAGTCAGTAATGCCATCCAACCATCTCACCCTCTGTTATTCCCTTCTCCTCCTGCCCTCAATCTTTCCCAGCATCAGGGCCTTTTCTAATGAGTCAGCTCCTCACATCAGGTGGCCAAAGTATTGAAACTTCATCTTCAGCATCAGTTCTTCCCATGATTATTCAGCATTGATTTCCTTTAGGATGGATTCATTTATACATATATATATATTCTTTGGAAGGAATGATGCTAAAGCTGAAACTCCAGTACCTTGGCCACCTCATGCGAAGAGTTGACTCATTAGAAAAGACTTTGATGCTGGGAGGGATTGGGGACAAGAGGAGAAGGGGACGACGGAGGATGAGACGGCTGGATGGCATCACTGACTCAATGGACATGAGTCTCAGTGAACTCCGGGAGTTGGTGATGGACAGGGAGGCCTGGCGTGCTGCGATTCATGGGGTTGCAAAGAGTCGGACATGACTGAGTGACTGATCTGATCTGATCTGATATTCTTTTTCAGATCCTAGATATAGGATACTAGATATAGTTACTAGATATAGATACAAGATACTAGATGTAGTCTCCTGTGGTATACAGTAAGTCCTTGTTGTGTATCTATTTTATATATAGTAGTTCATATCTGCTAATCTCAAACTCCTAATTTATCCCTCCCTTTCTGCTTTGGTAACCATAAATCTGTTTTCCACGTCCGTGAGTCTGTTTCTGCTTTGTAAATAAGTTCATTCATGTCATACTTTAGATGCTACATGTAATTGATATATGGTATTTGTCTTCGTCTTACTTGTGAAAGTATTTCTGGTAGCCACATTTTGAAAAGTTAAAAAAGATTAATTTTAATACAAATACAATATTTTCATTTAATCCACTATTTCTAAAATATGACTTCAAAATATCATAAATGTTGAAAAGCTATCCTTGAGACTTAAAATTTTCTTTTTTTGGTATCAAGCTCTTTAAATGCTGTGTGTGTTTCACACTTAGAGCACATCTCAATATGGAGGAGTCACATTTCAAGTCAAGTCACATTCCAAGTGTGTCAAACGTGTCTAGTGGCTACTGTATTGAATGGTAAGGTCTAAGGGCCAAATTAGATTCAGGTTAAATATTCTTGGGAGAATGCTTTGTTGGTGGATACTGTGTGCTATTCGTGATGTCAAGTTTGAACACATGGATAAGAAATTTACTACCAGAGTTTTCCACTGTGAAAGATTCATTCCCCCCTTTCTTTCTAATGTAAAAAGTAACTTGCAAATATTCTTTGGGCACCATAAGTCTATCTTGTTGCCCCAGAGCCTTTTAACACATGGTTTTAGAATCCATTGATGCTCCTTGTGGAAACCAGTTATTATACGTCAGGTTACAAATTTAGTTATGACCAACCTAGACAGCATATTAAAAAGCAGAAACATTACTTTGCCAACAAAGGTCCATTTAGTCAAAGCTATGGTTTTTCCTGTAGTCATGAATGGATGTGAGAGTTGGACTATAAAGAAAGCTGAGCGCAGAAGAATTGATGCTTTTGAACTGTGGTGTTGGAGAAGGCTCTTGAGAGTCCCTTGGACTACAAGGAGATCCAACCAGTCCATCCTAAAGGAGATCAGTCCTGGGTGTTCATTGCAAGGACTAATGTTGAAGCTGAGACTCCAATACTTTGGCCACCTGATGTGAAGAGCTGACTCATTTGAAAAGACCCTGATGCTGGGAAAGATTGAGGGCAGGAGGAGAAGGGGACGACAGAGGATGAGATGGCTGGATGGCATCACTGACTCGATGGATGTGAGTTTGAGTAAACTCTGGGAGTTGGTGATGGACAGGGAGGCCTGGCATGCTGTGGTTCATGGGGTCACAAAGAGCTGGATATGACTGAGCGACTGAACTGAAATTCTTTAAACAGAGTTACCCTGTGACTCCACACTCCTAGGCGTTTACTCAAGAGAAGTGAAAACATATGACCTCAGAAAGCCTTACGCACTACTGTTCATAGCAGCATTATTTGTAAGAACCAAAAAAGTAGAAACAACCCAGATGCTTATCAATTCATGTGATGTATTTATACAGTAGAATATTGAGCAGTAAAAGGAAATGAAACACAACTCCAACAGGTATAATCCTCAGAAACCTGTGAAGTAAAAGAAGTCAGTCACAAAGACCCACATGCTGCATACCATTTATAGGAAATGTTCAGAATAGGCAAGAAACAGAAAGTGTTAATAGATTGGCAGTTGCTTAGGGCTGGGAAGGGGAGGAGCAATGGGCAGAATGAAGAGTGACTGCTAACAGTTACACGGTTTCATTTTGGGGGTCAGGAAAACGTTCTAAAGTTAGATTATAGGGATGATTGCACAACTCTGTAAATATACAAAAACCCCACTGATTTGTGTATTTTAATTAGGTGAAATTTATAGTCTGTAAATTATATCTCTATAAAGCTCTTAAAAAATTCAACTTCAGTTCAGTTCAGTCTCTCAGTCATGTCCAACTCTTTGCGACCGTATGAATTGCAGCACGCCAGGCCTCCCTGTCCATCACCAACTCCCGGAGTTCAGTCAAACTCATGTGCATCAAGTCGGTGATACCATCCAGCCATCTCATCGTCTGTCATCCCCTTCTCCTCCTGCCCCAATCCCTCCCAGCATCAGAGTCTTTTCCAATGAGTCAACTCTTCGCATGAGGTGGCCAAAGTACTGGAGTTTCAGCTTTAGCATCAGTCCTTCCAAAGAAATCCCAGGGCTGATCTCCTTTAGAATGGACTGGTTGGATTTCCTCGTAATTTTCTTAAATAAGCCTGTGAATTCTCTTAAAGGACTCTGCTCTGGTGTACTTGGGTGAAGGCCGTTTGAACAGGCTGTGCGGGATGTCAGAAAGCCTCAGAGTTTAGGGATTGTGTAGAAGACCTAGATGGGGAATAAGACCTAGATGGGGAATAACTGAGTGAAAGTCGCTCAGTCTTGTCCAACTCTGTGACTCCATGGACTATACAGTCCATGGAATTCTCCAGGCCAGAATACTGGAGTGGGTAGCAGTTCCCTTCTCCAAGGGATCTTCCCAACCCAGGGATCGAACTCAGGTCTCCCACATTGCAGGCAAATTCTTTACCAGCTGAACCATAAGGGAAGCCCAAAACATACACCTAAATGAAATACCCCCATGTAACACCAATTTGCCAAAAATATACTTGTAGTTTTTGCTCCTCTAAAAGGATATTTTACTCAGGCTATGTATGGCTCTTGTCCACCAAGAATGAGAGAAAACAATATTATAAGAACAACATGGGTAAATAAAATCTCATCAAAATACACGTTAAGGACCCTCAACACCACGATTGGGTTCAATTAGCCATTTGTCCCTTTGATGGTCTCAAAGCACAAGTAGCATAACTGCTTTTACCTAATTGCGGATTATCCCATACTAGAAAACAGAGCCCCTGTTTTATACATAGAAGGAAGGTTATGACCAACCTAGATAGCATATTCAAAAGCAGAGACATTACTTTGCCAACAAAGGTTCATCTAGTCAAGGCTATGGTTTTTCCTGTGGTCATGTATGGATGTGAGAGTTGGACTGTGAAGAAGGCTGAGTGCCGAAGAATTGATGCTTTTGAACTGTGGTGTTGGAGAAGACTCTTGAGAGTCCCTTGGACTGCAAGGAGATCCAACCAGTCCATTCTGAAGGAGATCGGCCCTGGGATTTCTTTGGAAGGAATGATGCTAAAGCTGAAACTCCAGTACTTTGGCCACCTCATGGGAAGAGTTGACTCATTGGAAAAGACTCTGATGCTGGGAGGCATTGGGGGCAGGAGGAGAAGGGGACGACAGAGGATGAGATGGCTGGATGGCGTCACTGACTCGATGGACGTGAGTCTGGGTGAACTCTGGGAGTTGGTGATGGACAGGGAGGCCTGGCGTGCTGCGATTCGTGGGGTTGCAAAGAGTCAGACACGACTGAGTGAATGATCTGATCTGATCTGATATCCTCATTTTCAAGGACCAGCAGGTAGTAGGCATACAAATGTTTGTTATCTAATAATATAACCAGGATGGTAATTATAACCTTTTTCACAAAAATAATTATAAGGAAAACAGTATGTATATATATAAGCTCTGGAAGTCAACAGGTGAAGACTAACCTATCAAATTACTGTTGCTGTATGCTATTTTAGCGCTTAGTCCTATCTGACTCTTTTCAGTCCCATAGACTGCAGCCCACCAGGCTCCTCTGCCTAAGGAATTTCCCAGGCAAGAACACTGGAGTGGGCTTGCCATTTCCTTCTCCAGGGGAATCTCCCTGACCCAGGGATGGAACCCGCATCTCCTGCATTGGCAGGTGGATTCTTTACCACTGGGCCACCAGGAAAGCCCAACCTATCAAATACATAAATTAAAAAATACAAATAATACAACAACAAGGGCAACTGCTTCTCAGTTATAATTTGGGTAATAATCTAAGGAGTTATATCAATTAAATAATAGTGTGTTTTAATAAATAAATCCCCAAACTGTGGCATAACAAGTGTGCTTAGTTGCTCAGTGGTGTCTAACTCTTTGCGACCCCATGGACTATAGAGTCCATGGAATTCTCCAGGTCAGAATCCTGGAGTTACCCACAGCCCACCAGGCTCCTCTGTCCATGGGATTCTCCATGCAAGAATCCTGGAGTGGGTAACTGTTCCCTTTTCCAGGGGAGCTTCCCAACTCAGGGATGGAACCCAGGTCTCCCGCACCGCAGGTGGCTTCTTTACCAGCGGAGCCACCAGAGACGCCCTCCTGTTTTCTTCCTCCACGCTCCTGGAGCGAGGCCACGCCCCTCCTTGGTTTCCCAGCAACCAGGCCCGCCCCCGCGCTCCTCCTCCGCCAGCTTCGCCTCGACGTCACTTCCTCTCCGCCACAGGAAGTTGGGTCCGAGCCGGCGGCTTCTCCCGGGAGCTCGGCCCGCGGGGCGTCGGCCGGCCGCCGCGGGAGAGGCTGCGTTTCCCCGGGCCCCGGAAGCCGGCCCGTCCTCCGGGCTCCGACTCCCGCTTGTGCGGGAGGCCCTGGGGGAGTCGGAGGACCCTGACGGTTCAGGCCCGCTTGAGAGGACGGCGAGGCCCGGGAACGCGTGGCCTCTGAAGCGACGGGGCTGGACTCTCGTCAGCCGCGGCCCCGAGAGCTCCCCGCGTGTCCCGCGCGGGCCGCCGGGGTCCCGGACGCCTTCCACGGCTCCCTCGTCCTCCCTCTGAGCGGGCTTCGCCCGGCTGCTGGCTCCCTTCGCCGCCCAGACCCCGAAGGGATCCGCCGTGAGCTCCAAGTGAGGCAGCGAGCCGTCGGCTTGTGACACTTCCTACTGCCCCAGGGTAAAGGTTTGCGTGTGTGCACAGCCGTGCGTGCTTGTGTGCTTTGATTTCCTGCAAAATCTGAGCTATGAGAACCTTGGGCTGTGATTGGCAAGAAGGGTATTTTGATTTCCTGCAAGATCCGAACTAGGAGAACCTTGGGCTGTGTTTTGGCAAGGAGGGTGTTTTGATTTACTTTCCTTTAACATCTCTGCCAGGGGTTCTTCCTGTTGTTGTAAACCAGACAGCTCTTCTGCCTTCAGTTAGCTGAGTGGGAAGGCACGCAGGAGTTAAGGCCGGACGGGTCCACGATATGGTGATAGTTTGGATTTTTTTTTTTAGCCACTCAGTGGTATGCCACTCTGCGATCCCGTGGACTGTGCCGCCTACCAGGCTCCTCTGTCCATGGGATTTTCCAAGTAAGAGTACTGGAATGTGTTGCCATTTCCTTCTCCAGGGATCTTACCCACTCAGGGACTGAACACAGGTCTCCTGCATTGCAGACAGTTTCTTTACCATCTGAGCCACCAGGGAAGCCAAACCTAACCTGTTTGTATTTGGCGACTCTAGAAGGCAATGGCACCCCACTCCAGTACTCTTGCCTGGAAAATCCCATGGATAGAAGAGCCTGGTAGGCTGCAGTCCATGGGGTCACTAGGAGTCCGACATGACTGAGCGACCTCACTTTCACTTTTCACTTTCATGCATTGGAGAAGGAAATGGCAACCCACTCCAGTGTTCTTGCCTGGAGAATCCCAGGGACGGGGGAGCCTGGTGGGCTGTCGTCCATGGGGTCACATAGAGTCGGACACGACTGAAGTGACTTAGCAGCAGCAGCAGTTAGATTTAAGATGTGCTTGGGTTTTGTATTCAAGATTACACATTCTTCTTGGACAGATAACTGTGTCACATAGCACTTTGGTGCCTCTTTCAGCCCCAAGCACAATACTGAACACGTAGTAAAGATTTGTTAAATTTTTCAAGTATCAGAAAATACACATTGTGACATTTCAATTTAATATTGATGGGGCCTATTTTCCTTTAATATCCCGGAAAGGACGACAAAATAATATCTTTTAAGATAAATATGTCTGAAATTTAGAGGCTGCCAAAAAGTTAAGTACAGTCCTGTGGGGTGGAAGAGAAATATGATGTATCTACCTTGTAGAAGGATAGATAAAAAATGATGTTTCATTGCTTCTTTTTTTTTCTTTCTTTTTTTCAGAAAGTACGTGTTGTATCCTAACTTGCTGTCTCAGAGGTGCTTGCTGCCATCATGGGAAACCAGCTCGCTGGCATTGCTCCCTCCCAGATCCTTTCTGTGGAGAGTTATTTCTCAGACATCCATGACTTTGAATATGATAAGAGTCTGGGGAGTACTCGGTTCTTTAAAGTTGCTCGAGCGAAGCACCGAGAAGGCCTGGTAGTTGTGAAGGTCTTTGCAATTCAGGATCCCACATTGCCTCTCACCAGCTATAAACAGGAGCTGGAGGAACTGAAAATCAGGCTTCATTCTGCCCAGAACTGTCTGCCTTTCCAGAAAGCTGCCGAAAAAGCCTCTGAGAAGGCAGCCATGCTCTTCAGGCAGTACGTGCGAGACAACCTCTACGACCGAATCAGCACCCGTCCGTTCCTAAATAACATCGAGAAGCGCTGGGTCGCTTTCCAGATCCTCACAGCTGTGGACCAAGCGCACAAATCTGGCGTCCGTCATGGGGACATCAAGACGGAGAATGTGATGGTCACCAGTTGGAACTGGGTTCTTCTAACGGATTTTGCCAGTTTCAAGCCCACTTACCTTCCAGAGGACAACCCGGCAGATTTCAACTATTTTTTTGACACTTCACGGAGGAGAACTTGTTACATTGCTCCCGAACGTTTTGTCGATGGTGGATTGTTTGCCACAGAGTTAGAATATATGAGAGATCCTTCAACTCCACTTGTAGACTTAAACAGCAATCAGAGAACAAGAGGAGAATTGAAGCGAGCAATGGATATCTTTTCAGCAGGTATTTGAGTTGGTCAGCTTTGCTAAGGTGGGAATGTGCATTTATTTTAACTCTTGAATACAGAAATTAACTTTTTGGTAAATCCACCTACTCTTCAGTCAGATGCATTATTTTATTGAATGTGTTTTAAGTACCTAGAAAATGCAGAGAGTGGTCTGCTTATTCAGATGTTTAAGGAATATTTGAATTCTTCTGTATGGGTCAGGCACTGTCTTAAGTGAGAGAGATGAGTAGTTGTTTCTATTTTCAAAGGTGCTTGCCTTTTAATTGGAGAGATTGATATTGAAAAGAGATTTCGGTGCAGTGTTTTTTGCTGTGGTGGTGATATGCTTAGGGTACTGTTACAGGAACATAAGGATACTTAAATGAGTCTTTAGTGGTGATGGGTAGAGAGGCAGAATCAGGAAAGGAATCTTTATTGGAAGGATGATAATTACGCTGAAACCTGAAAGGTGATTATGGCTCAGATGCTGAGTTGTAGTTGACTCTGCAACCCCATGGAGTTGCAGCACCCCAGGCTTCCCTGTCCTTCACCAGCTTCCAGAGTTTACGCAAACTCATGTCCATTGAGTCGGTGATGCCATCCAACCATCTCATCCTCTGCTGCCCTCTTCTCCTGTTTCCTTCAATCTTTGCTAGAAACAGGGTCTTTACCAGTGATTTGGCTCTTCCCATCAGGTAGCCAAAGTATTGGAGCTTCAGCCTCAGCATCAGTCCTTCCAGTGAATATTCAGGGTTGATTTTTCCTTTAGGATTGACTGGTTTGATCTCCTGTGCAAGGGACAGCACCACAGTTCAAAAGCATCAGTTCTTTGGCGCCCAGCCTTTATGGTCCAGCTCTCACATCCATACATGACTACTGGAAAAACCATAGCTTTTACTATACACACCTTTGTTGGCAAAGTAGTATTTGCTTTTTTGTGTGTTGTCTGGGTTTGTCATAGCTTTTCTTCCAAGGAGCAAGCATCTTTTAATTTCATGGCTGCAGTCACTATCTACAGTGATTTTGGAGCCCAAGAAAATCTGTCACTGGTTCCACTTTTTCCCCACCTGTTTGCCATGAAGTGTTGGGATTGGATGCCGTGATCTTAGCTTTTTGAGTGTTGAGTTTTAAGACGGTTTTTTCACTCTCCTCTTTCACCCTCATGAAGAGGCGCTTTAGTTCCTCTTCACTTTCTGCCATTAGAGTTGTATCATCTGCATATCTGAGGTTGTTGATATTTCTCCCAGCAATCTTGATTCCACCTTGTGGTTCATTCAGCCCAGCACTTCGCAAGATGTACTTTGCAGAGAAATTAAATATGCACAGTGACAATATACAGCCTTGATGTACTCCTTTCCCAATTTTGAACCAGTCCGATGTTTCATGTCTGATTCTAACTGTTTTTTCTTGATCTGCATACAGGTTTCTCAGGACACAGGTAAGGTGGTTTGGTATCTCTTGAAGAATTTTTCCACAGTTTGTTGTGATCCACACAGTCAAAGGCTTTTGTGTAATCAGTGAAACAGATGTTTTTTTGAAATTTCCTTGCTTTCTCTGTGATCCAGTGGATGTTGGTAACTTGATCTCTGGTTCCTCTGCCTTTTCTAAATCTAGCTTGTAGATCTGGAAATTCTTGGCTCATGTACTGCTGAAGCTGAAGTTGGAGGATTTTGAGCATTACCTTGCTGGCATGTGAAATGAGTGCAATGGTTCGGTAGTTTGAACATTCTTTGGCAATGCCCTTATTTGGGATTGGAATGAAAACTAACCTTTTCCAGTCCTATGGCCACTGCTGAGTTTTCCAAATTTGCTGGCATATTGAGTGCAGCACTTTCATAGCATCATCTCTTAGGACTTGAAATAGCTCAGCTGGAATTCCATCACCTCCACTAGCTTTGTTCATATTGATGCTTCCTAAGGTCCATTTGACTTCACAGTTCAGGATATCTGACTCTAGATGAGTGATCACACCATCATAGTTATCTGGGTCATTAAGACTCTTTTTGTATAGCTCTTCTGTGTATTCTTGCCACCTCTTCGTAATCTCTTCTGCTTCTGTTAGGTTCCTACCGTTTCTGTCCCTTACTGTACCTGTCCTTGCATGACATATTTCCTTGGTATCTCCAGTTTTCTTGACGAGGTCTCTAGTCTTTCCCATTCTGTTGTTTTCCTCTGTTTCTTTGCACTGTTCATGTAAGAAGGCTTGTGGTTAGATTCAAGTTATTCGTTCTCAGGGCCTCTGTGTAGGTGATGATGTCTTCATACTGTGGTATCTGGAGCAAATGGTATGTATTGTGGTGTTTATTTTGATCATGTGGTCAAATTCTTGCCCAATTTCTCCTTGCTGTAGTTACTTTTTGTTTTTGTTTTTAATCCCTTGCAATTAGTAAAGCAACCTGTGGGAAAAAACTTTCAACACCATGCTAGTATCCTGCCAGTCATCACGATTTCCTCTTTGATTTGGCATCTGTTAATCATTCTTGTCTTATTTGATCTTTACTGTGATGGTTGCAAAATGATGATCTTCCAATTCCAGCACCTTCCACCGTAGGCCTTCAGCATTCTGTGGGCTCAAGTATCCTTTCTTTCCCCTAATTTGTTTATTATTGTTGGTATGGACTCTTCTGGAGAAGGCATTGGCACCCAACTCCAGTACTCTCACCTGGAAAATCCCATGGATGGAGGTGCCTGGTAGGCTACAGTCCATGGGGGGTCGCTAAGAGTCGGACACGACTGAGAAAATTCACTACTACTACTATGGACTCTTCAGTTCCTACCTGCAGTTTGCTAATATTCTTTGGAGGATATTTATATCAGGGATGTTAATGTATAGTTTTCTTTAATTATGATCCTTTTGTCTAGTTTGCTACTAGGGTAAGATTGGCCTCATAGAATAACTTGGAAAGTGTTCCTTCTCTCTGTTTTGGCCTCATAGAATAACTTGGAAAGTGTTCCTTCTCTCTGTTTTGTTAGGATTTCTCAAGGATGGCTGTTAATTATTTTAATGTTTGGCAGAATTCACTTGTTTAATTGGCTTAGGTTTTTCTTTGTGGGAGGTTTGTAATTACTAATTCCATCACTTTATAAGGTCTATTCAGATTTTCTTTTATGTCACCTTTGGTAATCTTTATCTTTTTAGGAATCTGTCCATTTCATTTAGTTTGTCTAATTTTTGGCAGGCATACATTTGTTTAAATTATTCCCGTAAAATTCTTTTCATTTCTGTGAGGTTGGATTTATGTCCTGTTTTTCCTACCTGATTTTTGTAGTTTGAGTCATCTCAGCAAAAGTTTGTCAGTTGTGTTGAGCTTTTCAATGCACGAGCTTTTGGTTTTGGTAATGTTCTCTAGTGTATTTTATACCTTACTGCATAAATTTTCTCTCTAATTTCTGGTTTTCCTTTCCTTCTTTTTCCTTTGGTTTTAGTTTGTTTCTCAAGGTTAAGATTAGGTTATTGTTTTGAGCTCTTTTACAAGTTAGGTGTTTATAGTTTACATTTTCTCCAAATGCTGCTCTAGTTGCATCCCATACATTTTTGTATATTGCTTTCATTTTCATTCATCTCAAAGTGTTTTGTAAGTTTTCTTTGATCATTGGTTATTTATGAATATGTTGTTTCATTGTACATATTTGTGAATTTTTCAGATTTCTCTTCTGTTACTGATTTATTTCATTCCATTGTGGTTTGAAGGACATAATTTCTATGATTCCGGTCCTTTAAAACTCTTGAAGCTTGTTTTATGGTCTAGCATATGGTTTCATTTGGAGAGTGTGCTGCATGTACTTGAGAAGAATTTTGTATTCTGTTAGATGGAATGAGTGTTCCTTTGATATCCATTAGATCTAGTTTATAGTATTGTTCAGTTCTTCTGTTTTCTTTTTGCTTTGGTGTTCTTAATAGCCATTTTTAGTTTTTTTTTATTATAAAACTGGATACTATATGGATAGAAATTAAGAAATTTATTGAGTGTTTATATCAGGAACTGTCTTAGTCGCTAGAGATTTTTTAGTGAACAAAATAGACAAAAATCCCTATGGAGTTCAGTGGGTATATGGACAGTAAAGAAATACACGCATAAAATATAAAATGTGGCATTCAGTGCTGTTGGGAGAGTATTGTGCTACGTGTTGAGGGTGGGGTAGTTGTCTTAGGGGGCTTGCAGTTTTAAACTGGCAGTCAAGAAATGCCACACTGCTAAGATGACATTTGATTCAAGATCTGAAAGAGGTTTAGGTATAAGCCATGAAGATTCTTGACGGAGTTGCATCCCAGGCAGAGGGACTGGCACATGCAAAGCTATGACTCAGGTTGTTCAAAGATCTCCTTAAAACTTGTTAAATGTGTGTCATGTAATGATTCAGTGAAACTGCTTCGTCTTTTTGGGAATGTAGATACTTTATTTCTTGTTTGAAGATTATTTAAGTGCACTATGCAGAGTATCTCTTCTCCCCCTTTAATCTTACAACCACACTTCTTAGCACTTCCCATTTTATAATTGTGTTTGTTTACTGGTTTACTTTCTCTCTTCTAGAATAAGAGCTTCATGAGGGTAGAGATTTTATCTGTTTCATGCACTGTTAAAGTCTAGTGTGTGGTAGGCACCTGATAACTCTTTGTTCAATGGTTAGTAAATGAGTTGTCAGATATGACATCTTAGTAGTTTCTTATGAACTTAATGTCTATAAATTCATAATAAAAACACTATTATGATGACTTTCAATCTATCTTTGTATCTCTTAATATATGTGTATAACCATACTCACAGAAAACTAGTCAATCTAATCACACTAGGACCACAGCCTTGTCTAACTCAATGAAACTAAGCCACGCCCGTGGGGCAACTCAAGACGGGCGGGTCATGGTGGAGAGATCTGACAGAATGTGGTCCACTGGAGAAGGGAATGGCAAACCACTTCAGTATTCTTGCCTTGAGAACCCCATGAACAGTATGAAAAGGCAAAATGATAGGATACTGAAAGAGAAACTCCCCAGGTCAGTAGGTGCCCAATATGCTACTGGAGATCAGTGGAGAAATAACTCCAGAAAAAATGAAGGGAGGGAGCCAAAGCAAAAACAATACCCAGCTGTGGATGTGACTGGTGATAGAAGCAAGGTCCGATGCTATAAAGAGCAATATTGCATAGGAACCTGGAATGTCAGGTCCATGAATCAAGGCAAATTGGAAGTGGTCAAACAAGTGATGGCAAGAGTGAATGTCGACATTCTAGGAATCAGCGAACTGAAATGGACTGGAATGGGTGAATTTAACTCAGATGACCATTATATCTACTACTGCGGGCAGGAATCCCTCAGAAGAAATGGAGTGGCCATCATGGTCAACAGAAGAGTCCGAAATGCAGTACTTGGATGCAATCTCAAAAACAACAGAATGATCTCTGTTCTTCCAAGGCAAACCATTCAATATCACAGTAATCCAAGTCTATGCCCCAACCAGTAACGCTGAAGAAACTGAAGTTGAACGGTTCTATGAAGACCTACAAGACCTTTTAGAACTAACACCCAAAAAAGATGTCCTTTTCATTATAGGAGACTGGAATGCAAAAGTAGGAAGTCAAGAAACACCTGGAGTAACAGGCAAATTTGGCCTTGGAATACGGAATGAAGCAGGGCAAAGACTGATAGAGTTTTGCCAAGAAAATGCACTGGTCATAACAAACACCCTCTTCCAACACCACAAGAGAAGACTCCATACATGCACATCACCAGATGGTCAGCACCGAAATCAGATTGATTATATTCTTTGCAGCCAAAGATGGAGAAGCTCTATACAGTCAGCAAAAACAAGACCAGGAGCTGACTGTGGCTCAGACCATGAACTCCTTATTGCCAAATTCAGACTTAAATTGAAGAAAGTAGGGAAAACCACTACACCATTCAGGTATGACCTAAATCAAATCCCTTGTGATTATACAGTAGAAGTGAGAAATAGATTTAAGGGCCTAGATCTGATAGAGTGCCTGATGAACTATGGAATGAGGTTTGTGACATTGTACAGGAGACAGGGATCAAGACCATCCCCATGGAAAAGAAATGCAAAAAAGCAAAATGGCTGTCTGGGGAGGCCTTACAAATAGCTGTGAAAAGAAGAGAAGCGAAAAGCAAAGGAGAAAAGGAAAGATATAAACATCTGAATGCAGAGTTCCAAAGAATAGCAAGAAGAGATAAGAAAGCCTTCTTCAGCGATCAATGCAAAGAAATAGAGGAAAACAACAGAATGGGAAAGACTAGGGATCTCTTCAAGAAAATCAGGGATACCAAAGGAACATTTCATGCAAAGATGGGCTCGATAAAGAACAGAAATGGTAGGGACCTAACAGAAGCAGAAGATATGAAGAAGAGATGGCAAGAATACACAGAAGAACTGTACAAAAAAGATCTTCACGACCCAGATAATCACGATGGTGTGATCACTCACCTAGAGCCAGACATCCTGGAATGTGAAGTCAAGTGGGCCTTAGAAAGCATCACTATGAACAAAGCTAGTGGAGGTGATGGAATTCCAGTTCAGCTATTCCAAATCCTGAAAGACGATGCTGTGAAAGTGCTGCACTCAATATGCCAGCACATTTGGTAAACTCAGCATTGGCCACAGGACTGGAAAAGGTCAGTTTTCATTCCAATCCCGAAGAAAGGGAATGCCAAAGAATGCTAAACTACCACACAATTGCACTCATCTCGCACGCTAGTAAAGTAATGCTCAAAATTCTCCAAGCCAGGCTTCAGCAATACGTGAACCATGAACTTCCTGATCAAGCTGGTTTTAGAAAAGGCAGAGGAACCAGAGATCAAATTGCCAACATCTGCTGGATCATGGAAAAAGCAAGAGAGTTCCAGAAAAACATCTATTTCTGCTTTATTGACTATGCCAAAGCCTTTGACTGTGTGGATCACAGTAAACTGTGGACAATTCTGAAAGAGATGGGAATACCAGACCACCTGATCTGCCTCTTGAGAAATTTGTATGCAGATCAGGAAGCAATAATTAGAACTGGACATGGAACAACAGGAGTTCGTCAAGGCTGTATATTGTCACCCTGTTTATTTAACTTCTATGCAGAATACATCATGAGAAACGCTGGGCTGGAAGAAACACAAGCTGGAATCAAGATTGCTGGGAGAAATATCAATAACCTCAGATATGCAGATGACACCACCCTTATGGCAGAAAGTGAAGAGGAACTCAAAAGCCTCTTGATGAAAGTGAAAGTGAAGAGTGAAAAAGTTGGCTTAAAGCTCAACATTCAGAAAACGAAGATCATGGCATCCGGTCCCACAACTTCATGGGAAATAGATGGGGAAACAGTGGAAACAGTGTCAGACTTTATTTTTCTGGGCTCCAAAATCACTGCAGATGGTGACTGCAGCCATGAAATTAAAAGACGCTTACTCCTTGAAAGGAGAGTTATGACCAACCTAGATAGCATATTCAAAAGCAGAGACATTACTTTGCCAACAAAGGTTCATCTAGTCAAGGCTATGGTTTTTCCTGTGGTCACGTATGGATGTGAGAGTTGGACTGTGAAGAAGGCTGAGCACCGAAGAATTGATGCTTTTGAACTGTGGTGTTGGAGAAGACTCTTGAGAGTCCCTTGGACTGCAAGGAGATCCAGCCAGTCCATTCTGAAGGAGATCAGCCCTGGGATTTTTTTGGAAGGAATGATGCTAAAACTGAAACTCCAGTACTTTGACCACCTCATGCGAAGAGTTGACTTATTGGAAAAGACTCTGATGGTGGGAGGGATTGGGGGCAGGAGTAGAAGGGGATGACAGAGGATGAGATGGCTGGATGGCGTCACTGACTCAATGGACGTGAGTCTGAGTGAACTCCGGGAGTTGGTGATGGACAGGGAGCCCTGGCGTGCTGTGATTCATGGAGTTGCAAAGAGCTGGACACGACTGAGCGACTGATCTGATCTGATGTATAATGCATGTGTAGTACATTTGTTTTAAACTACAGAACAAGGAAGTAATTTTATTTGATTTAATTTTTTTAAGAAGAAAAATTAAGTAGGCCTTTTTTGATTTCATACTTTTGGAAACTGATGATTCACCAGTAGACGTTTTTTCTGCCTTGCTTGATTGTAGTTGTGTGTTATATTAAAGAAGTTATGTATCTTGAGTTTCATGAATTCTCTGAATTCTTGATCTGTATTACGGATCTTTTGCCTTTCAGTTTTAATGGAATTATTTCCTGCTGTTTTCCAGGTTGTGTGATCGCTGAGCTTTTTACAGAAGGCGTGCCTTTGTTTGATCTCTCTCAACTTTTGGCCTATAGAAATGGGCAGTTTTTCCCTGAGCAGGTGCTGAGTAAAATTGAAGATCGCAGTATCAGAGAACTGGTAACTATGCTGCAAATATTTACCATAATGTTTTAAATAGAACTATATTCTCCCTTCAGTATTAGTTCTCTGGAACATTCTGAATTTGGGACGAGCATTAAAGCCCTGTAGACTAATATACGCCTCCTATCATTTTTAGTTTGTTAGGCAGAAATGTATAATTTTTCCCCCTTCTTAGACACAGAGCTCATTTGACTTTATGTTACAAACACACAAATACACACACATCTTTCCATTAGAATCCTAACTCTGCTTTGGACAGATTTGGAAGGAAATAAGGAGGTACTTGGGCATTAGAGAGGTTGTCCAAGATAGAGCTTGCTGATAAGTAATAAAGAGAATAAATATGTAAAATGAGGAGACAGGAGAATCAGCTTGAGTATAATACAGTAGTATAGGAGCATTTCATATAGAAGCAGCTAGCTTTGTAGACCTCCCTTGACCTGAGGGCAGTTCTGGCAGCGGGGCTGTTGAATCACCTGTTAGTGTAGCAGATCAGACATGAGGAATTCTGGGAGGTCATGTCAGCCGTATATCAACACTGCTGTTTGAGGGGATGTTTTTTACGGCATCAGATCAGACGTGAGGAATTCTGGGAGGTCATGTCAGCCGTGTATCCACACTGCTGTTTTGAGGGGATGTTTTTTACAGCATTTACTACGGTAACATGCATCTGATGATGACTCTGAGCCATTGAAAGGTTATGGTATATTTAAAATATTCTTTAGTAAGGTAGGGAAATAAGCATTTTGATTTCTTTTAAAAATGGCAAATATTAAAAAGTAAGATGCCCCAGAGGAAGCCAGTTTAGCTCACATCCAGTGAACAGTACACTGGATTTAGGAGCTGGCATACCTGTCTGTTCTCGGGGTGGCGCCCATTATCATGTTGTGTTGGCTAAGTATGAATTTGGGCCTACCTTTTCTTAGCTGTGAAAGGAATGAATTTGACTACTTTTAAAGACTAGATCCTCTTTATGTGTCTGGACCATCTAGAGTACGTTACTGTGTGATTTTCTCTTGCTTTATAGGATGATGGTAGAGTCACATTTTACTCAGTAGTCATGTTCTGAAAGTAGTTTGAAAGGTGAAGATTGGAAAGAGTCAGTATTACCTCAGAGTCCCTTTAAATTACATGTAAGTTGGTGGTGTTGCTTTGGTCTGATTTAATTAGCTTTTCTCAAATCTGTGTTTTACTCCCATTCTCCCCTTGGTGTAGGTAACTCAGATGATTCACCGGGAACCAGATAAACGTTTAGAGGCAGAAGATTACTTAAAGCAGCAACGTGGCAATGCCTTTCCTGAAATATTCTACACTTTTCTTCAGCCCTATATGGCCCAGTTTGCCAAAGAAACATTTCTTTCTGCAGATGAGCGTATTCTGGTTATAAGGAAGGATTTGGACAACATCATTCACAATCTCTGTGGACACGATCTGCTGGAGAAAGCAGATGGAGAGCCCAAGGAGAATGGGCTGGTTATCTTGGTGTCAGTTATAACGTCCTGCCTGCAGACCCTGAAATACTGCGACTCCAAGCTTGCTGCTTTGGAACTTATTCTCCATTTGGCCCCAAGATTAAGTGTAGAAATTCTTTTGGATCGTATTACTCCTTATCTTTTACATTTCAGCAATGACTCTGTTCCCAGAGTAAGGGCCGAAGCCTTGCGGACGTTGACTAAAGTTCTTGCTCTGGTGAAGGAGGTTCCTCGCAACGATGTCAACATTTACCCAGAGTACATCCTGCCAGGCATAGCCCACTTGGCCCAGGATGACGCCACGATCGTCAGGCTAGCCTACGCTGGTAAGAGCTTATTGTCCCAGTAAGTGACCACTGACATCCTGAAGTTAGTGACCGTAATACCTCTTGTTTCTCTGATATTTTTGGAAATTCCAAAGAGAACCTTGAACTTTGGTCCTTGAACTATTTGTGTACATTTTGGTAATATTTATAGCTGATCTGTTCATGAAACTCAAGCTTTGTGTTTACTCTGATTTGAAGTGATCAGAATTATTAAGTGAAAAATACATAGCACAGAATTTTATGATTTTACTGGGAGTATTAACATTTAATTTGGAGTAAGATGTTTACAAGTATGTGCTTTTGATGTAGTGTCTTTAGGCCTTTCTGAAGTTTCTCTGAACAGGTATGTTTGCTTGAATATTAGTATTAGGGTATAACAGTCTATTGCTGTTGAAAAAAATTAATTTTGCTGGGTAGTTTGGTGTTGAAAGGACCTAGCCTGTTAGGTTACTGAATTTGAAGGTGCCTTCAGTTACTGTGATGCTTAGGAAGTGTGGCTTTTTTGTGGTGAAGTGGGTGTGTTACAGTAACACATCTACCTGTTTTTATAAATATTTATAATTCTCATTCATAAAATCAAGTGATACAGATTTGTATTTTTAATTCCCTAAATTAATTTTGAATGCTTATTTCTGCATGGAAAGTGTCATTGAAATATTCACATAATTCCATGATTTATTTCTGAAATATAATCTGATAGAAATTAGGAATTCTGAAGTCTTTGTAAATAGTATGTGACATATGTGGTGGTGATAATGTCTCTTTCTTTGAAAGATGCTTGCTTATTATTAGTTCATTATTTGATGATATACTTGTTATTTTACTGGACTATGAGAAATGATCTTTGGACTCTGTCTTTACGGCTACACACATCCACAGAGTGATTGGTGCTTGTTGGCTTTTTAAAAAATATTTATCCATCTGTCTATTTACAGTTTCTGATTTCCATAGCTGTATAGGTGTAAATTTTAGGCTTAGGAAATTCAGGATTTCTTTAAAGACATATCCAGGTTTATTATTTGGAACAAAGCATGTTTATAATTCACTTGGTAAAGAGAAATACAGTTGACCCTTGAACAACGTCGTGCTTAGGGATACTGACCCTCCACACGGTTGAACATCCTCTTATAATTTATAGTTGGCCCTCCATCCATGGTTCTGCATCTGTGGATTTCAGCCAGCCATGGATTATGTGATACTGTAATTTAATTTAATATTGAATTATTTATTAATATTATTTAGTAATATAAATATAAAATATTTATATTAATATTTAAATTTAATATTGAAAAAAATTCAGATGTTCAAGGATCAACTTAATTGCACTGAATAAAATTAAATGAAAGAAAAGCCTATGGTTTTTAAAAACAAGCTGTGTGTTTTAGACTATTATGAGCTACTTTTGGCCCATCTTAGTCTTTTCTCAGTTGTAGTGAATCGGTAAGATTCTGATGTGTGGGTATTATATTAATATATTTACATTCATTTATTAGCAGTAATAGCATAAAAACAGTAGCAACTTTATTGAAAAATCTGCTTTGTGTAAGGACATGTACTGCTCCTGGTTGCAGGGGTTAATTGTATAAGATATAGAGATTCTGAAATAGGTTCTGGATTCTTTATTTTTTAATTAATTAATTTAACTGAAGAATAATTCCTTTACAATACTGTGATGGGCTCTGCCGTGCATCAGCATGAATCGGCCACAGGTATACGTGTGTCCCCGCATCCTGAACCCCCTGCCACCTCCCTCCCTACCCCCTCCCTCTGGGTTGTCCCGAGCACCGGCTGTGGGTGCCCTGCTTCAGGCATTGGACTTGCGCGTGTCATCTGTTTCGCATTTGGTAATGTATGTGTTTCCGCGCTGTTCTCTCAAATCATCCCCTCCTCGCCTTCTCCTGCTGAGCCAGAAGTCTGTTCTTTACGTCTGTGTCTCCTTTGCCGCCCTGCATGTAGGATCGCTGGTGCCGTCTGTCTAAATTCCATATATATCTGCGTTAATATGCGGTGTTTGTTTTTCTCTCCCTGACTTACTTCACTCTGTATAATAGGCTCCAGGTTCTAGGTTCTGGAATTTAAGGTCTGTCTAGCTGTTGAAGCTGACACACCAGTCTTGAGCAGTAGGTATTAGAGTCTCTTCATTTCCCAGCTGAGGAGTTGGGATGGGAGAGGCTGCGGTATACCACCAGAGTGTACCAGGACTGGTTCTTTCTCAGTTCTCAGAGCTGCGGGTGTGGACCTGGATTTTGAGGCACCCTGCTTTTATCTGTCTGCTGGGTCTCAGGGTGAGAGGCCATGGTGACCCAGGGTCAGTGCCAGGACCTTGCAGTGCCCCATGCTACCCAGCCGTGGTGAGCCATGGCTTAAGCATGAGCAGGCTGTGTTTTTACATAGAGTCAGAAGTCTCTGAACTTGTATGGCTAAGTGTAATTAAACCACACATGTCAATAATGATAAATGTTTAAAAATCAATTAAAATTTTCTTTTGTTGTAGTGTTTTTAAACTCAAGAGATGCTGGTATAGATTTGTATCTTGTATAAGTGAACTGACAAGTGTGTTGTGGTTTATGAGCATAAATGGGGGGATAAGTAATAGATCTATTCAGACTTGAGAAGTGCCCAGGAAAAGAAGAGACTTTTCCTAATAAAGATATTTTTATTGAAGTGGGAGTATTCGTCTGGAATCATCAGAGAATGGTATAGGATTCTCCTGTCTTTAGGCTGAGTAGGTGCTGCGAGGTATCAATAACTTGCTTGCTTAGAGGTACATTTTCGTTCTATTCAGAAAACTGTTGAACCTAGCAAGCGTAGGGGGTGGGACTCCACCATGAAGGGAATCACTGTATTTGATAGACTAAAAAACATCAATTATGGTGGGATGCATCTCTATTTCAGAGATGTTAAAAAGTGAAGAAAAAGTGAATCTTAGAATGAATAGAACAAGGTAGTTCATGTTCCGTGCCACTGACTGCTGAGAAGAGAAAGAGTGTGTCTTTGAGGGTATGGTCACATATTAAGCATGGGAGTCAGAGGGGAAGGGCAGAGGCAGGAATACACAAGAATGGGAGGAGGAGGAAAGCGTAAGCCCAGAGCAGGTAGAGTTAGCTTCAGGTGAGACAGCAACGCTAAGGAGCAGGCGTTCTCACAGTGGCCAAGAGTGGGAAATAGTCTTAGACGTCTCATCAGAGAGAAAGGAGAGGAGGTGGACCGCTGCAGGAGCACGGCAGACGGCGTCACACTGGTTCAGCAGGAACCCGAGGATCACTGTAAGGCAGGCCCTTAGGGGTGCTGCATGTGGGTAGTGGTCCTCTGAGGAAGCCCTGACTCAGTTATGTGTGAGGAAGCTGAGACTCAGGTTGGCTGAGCAGTCAGCTGGTAAGTGTCAAGGTCAAGGTTTGAGCCAGGACCTGGGTGATCCTAAAGGTCAGCTTTTTAATTTAACGTGAAATGTGTTTCTCTGGTAGCCTATTGCGTATCTCTTACTCAAGATGATGCTGTTGAAAAGATAGGTCTTTGTGGAAGAATTAAGCTTTTTTATTTTTATTTTTTTGCCTCAAATGATTTGAGTGCTGTATTTTGGTTATTTGGTATTTTTTCCAGTTTTATTGAGATGTAATTGACATACCTCACTGTATAGTTTTAAGATGTAGAGCATGATGGCTTGATTTACATATATTGTGAAGTGATTACTACAGTAAGTTTAGTTAGCACCCATCGTCTTACAAAGATATAATAAAAAACAATGAAAAATTTGTTTCCTTGTAATGAGAACTCTTAGGATTTACTCCAAAACTTTCATATATGCCATGCAGCAATGTTAACTGTAGTTACCATGTTGTACATTTCTGTATTTTTAAAAGAAGTTTATGTTTTATGGTTAAAACTGATAGTTTGGGTATAGTTGTAGATTATGATATTAGTCACTAAAAGTCAAATTAGGTTAAGTGCTAAATTGGAAAGTCTTGCTTTTCTTTAGTTTTATTATTATTTATGTGTATTAAAATTTAGGGAAAATAAGTTATAAGCATTATACAAATTTATGATTATAATTATTATAAATTTTCTCCCTTTTATAGAAAACATAGCTCTGCTGGCAGAAACAGCTTTGAGATTCCTGGAATTAGTACAGTTGAAAAATCTCAATATGGAAAATGACCCAAATAGTGAAGAAATAGATGAAGTTACACATCCCAATGGGAATTATGACACAGGTAGTATGATTTTCTCTTCCAAATTCTCTGTTACTTAGAATGAATTGCTGTATTTAGAATGTGAACTTGCAGCAAACTGTCTTTTATAATTCTAACGTAAAATGAAAGAATACCAGACGTACAGAGGGAAGGTTCCTACTGTTTGACTGTTCTCTTCTACTCTTTGTTACGCATTGTTATCTTGCCAGAACATGACCAACCTGTCACCACAGACTCTAAGCTCAGTAGTTTCTCAGCCAGAATTGACTTGTATCAACAGCAAAGCTAGCTGAATTATAAAATAATTATAAAAGGAAAAACATTGACAACACCATAGCTAAGGAATCTAAACCTTTCCTGCTTATGTAAGAATATTCTGACATACACTCAGTCATAAACTGTTTATTTCATACTACCTATGATTCTTGTATCAAAACCCATACCTTTTATCATAAAGCAACAATATAACGGTGAACTCTGTAAGGTCTATCCCTGACTCATGTTTCTCTACATCGATAACAGGTTTTTAACAGGCTTTTAGTTAATGTTTATTGGGTTGAATATTTGTAAGTCAAATAATATACTAAGATGTTTTCTAAGGTATTTCTAGTTCAGAAAAACTAGAGAAATCTACTTTTCAGATGGGGAAACAGTGGTAGACTTTATTTTTTTGGACTCCAAAATCACTGCAGATGGTGACTGCAGCCATGAAATTAAAAGACATTTACTCTTTGGAAGGAAAGTTATGACCAACCTAAACAGCATGTTAAAAAGCAGAGACGTTACTTTGTCAACAAAGGTCCATCTGGTCAAGGCTATGGTTTTTCCAGTAGTCATGTATGGATGTGAGAGTTGGACTATAAAGAAAGCTGAACGCCAAAGAATTGATGCTTTTGAACTGTGGTGTTGGAGAAGACTCTTGAGAGTCCCTTGGACTGCAAGGAGATCCAACCAGTCCATCCTAAAGGAGATCAGTCCTGGGTGTTCATTGAAAGGACTGATGTTGAAGCTGAAACTCCAATATTTTGGCCACCTGATGCAAAGAACTGACTCATTGGAAAAGACAGTGATGCTGGGAAAGATTGAAGGCAGGAGGAGAAGGGAACGACGGAGGATGAGATGGTTGAATGGCATCACCGACTCAATGGACATGGGTTTGGGTGGACTCCGGGAGTTGGTGATGGACAGGGAGGCCCCCGTGCTGCAATCCATGGGGTCACAAAGAGTTGGACACGACTGAGCGACTGAACTGAACTGCACTGAAGACAACTATAGTGTCTCATTTACTTGTTAAATGGACCATTTTATGCAACAAATATTACTTGGAGTTGAAGACACGGGAATAATTTTAAACTTATAAAATAATGTATCAGGAAATTCTTGGAATTACTTGGAAAATAATACTGTTGTACATCCTATAAGCATGTAATTGGACTGTTTGTTTTTTTAAATATGTTTATTTGGCTGCATTGGGACTTAACTGGGGCACTCGGAATTTTCACTGTGTCATTGGGATCTTTCATGGTGGCGCAGGGGCTTCATTGCTCCAGGCGATGTAGGATCTTAGTTCCCTGACTAGGACTCACACCCACGTCCCCTGCATTGCAAGGTGAATTCTTAACCCCTGGACCACCAGGAAAGTCCTGGATGTTTTAACTAATGAAGTTAGGCAATAAAACTTTGGGGGAGTTAATCTAAAGTTTTTCTTAACATGAATATAGACTTGGGTCTTTCAGACCACCTTTTCCCTTGACAGTGGCTGCACCAGAAGTGGGCTCCACCTTCATTCATTTAGTCAGTGGATAACTGTTAAACATAAGCTTGGCACCAGGCAGTTTGTGTGCTTACTGTGAGCATTTAGGGATATGGTGGTAAGTGAGACAGAAAAGATCCCTGCTCTCTTGAGACTGTTTTAGTAAGGGGAAGACAACCAACTGAGTAAATAAATGAGTGAAAAATGAAGGGTGGGTAGGAGATAAGATCAAAGAAGGAGGTGGTGGCCAGATCATGTGAAGTCTTGTCAGGACTTGCAGTGTGTTTTCTGGCTTTCTAAACTGTAATTAACCAACACCTGCACCATCAGATTATATCCTGACCAGTCTTAAGCGGTTTCGCATCCTTAGGTCAATCTTACTGGACAGCATCTCTCTGGTGCTTCCCTGTAGCCTTTTTCTCTGAGCCTCATAAATAAAGCTAGTAAATAGCAAGGTAGTGGCCATGCTTGTAGCATCTGCTTATTGCTGTGTTTTTTGATCTATGTTTCATCTTCCCAGCTAGCCTTCCACGCTTTGCGTAGTGGAAAAGGTTAGTGATTGCACATTTTCTGTGGCGGCTCCTGTGATCATTCTGTTTCCTGCAAGGAGTGAGAAAGACTGGGTCTGTATGTGTGGAGAAAAGAAAATTGATCACATTTTTCTTTGTTTTCTTTATTTAGAGCTCCAAGCCTTACATGAAATGGTCCAGCAGAAAGTTGTCACTTTGCTAAGTGACCCTGAAAATATCGTGAAACAAACCTTAATGGAAAATGGGATAACACGGCTGTGTGTATTCTTTGGACGTCAGAAAGCTAATGATGTTTTGCTGTCCCACATGATCACTTTCCTGAATGATAAAAATGATTGGCATCTTCGTGGAGCTTTTTTTGATAGTATAGTTGGTACGTTTTTGTTTGTTTTCAAATTTATCTTTAAGATTTGAATTATCTTCTCAAACAGATAACTTCCATGTGGTCTGAAAGGTGACAGTACTACCAAATTTCATTAAAAAGGAAATGAATTCCTGGTATTTCTGTCTGTCTTCATGCTTTTGGGTGATGGAAATATCTTAGCTGATCAAGAGATTGAGATGCACATACAAAGGGATGCCATGTGGTCATTAAAAAGTGTGTTCTGAAAGAATATTTAATGACCTGGGAAGGTACCATGAAGTGTTACTAAAGTGACTGAACTCAGTTGAGTATAGGTAATAATAACAAATGATATGTTTATTAAAAAGGCTGAATATACTAACATGTGAACAGTGATTATTTCTGGGGCTGGGATTACAGGTAATTGGGTTCTTTTTTTCATTTTTACAAATGAAATTACAAATTACAAATACGTCAAATTTTCTATAGTAAACATGCAGCACTTTTACAATCAGAAAATAACAGTATAATTATGATTGAAAATCAGTGTAATTAAAAAGGAAGCTTACAGGCTTTGCTTTTTTGTAAAACCAAAAATTTGTGAAAAATTAGTCGACTTTTTTCCCACTATTTCAAAATGTTGCAATTCTTAATTTTCAGATTTATTTAAAGAAGAGAAATAATCTTGTATTTTATCTACATATAATTCCTGTTGTATTTGGATTCAGAATTAGAAATGAACTTATTTTGAGTAGATTAAGTCATGTTTTACACTAAGATTTAATATTTTTCATTTTGGAGTAATAACTCATTGTTTTCTACCTGATTGTACTGACCTTTTCAATTTTAGATTTGGTTATTTGTGAACTATTATGTGCTAAAGCTATCTTGTTAAAATTACCCGCTGCTGCTGCTGCTGCTGCGTCACTTCAGTCGTGTCCGACTCTGTGCGACCCCACGGACTGCAGCCCACCAGGCTCCCCTGTCCATGGGACTCTCCAGGCAAGAACACTGGAGTGGGTTGCCATTTCCTTCTCCAATGCATGAAAGTGGAAAGTGAAAGTGAAGTTGCTCAGTCGTGTCTGACTCTTAGCGACCCCATGGACTTCAGCCTACCAGGCTCCTCAGTCCGTGGGATTTTCTGGGCAACAGTACTGGAGTGGGGTGCCATTGCCTTCTCCCAATTACCCACTAACCCTTTATATATCATTTTACACATGATTGTAAAACTTGTCTGTTAACTCAAAAAAGCTTAAAAACGGTTCTGCACACTGGTAAGCTTTACAGGTATCAAGACTTTCTCATGTAGCAGAAGCTGTGGAGTTTATAGGTTTTGATTTTCAGTAATCTGGGAAAGTAACTGATAAAAGGTTTGCTGTTGGATGTTTTTCCTAAAAAATAAAAATAGGAAGGAAACTCATCTAGCAATAGTATTCCTGTTTCTGCAAATATAACTGTATAATGTGGTAGAGAAAAGGATACTTCCTACTTTTGAGAAGTCTTGAAATTACTGTTCTTGCTTTGCTATAACTGGAGATTACTGTACCTCCTCTTTTCATACCTTTCTAGTTTGTTTTTAACTTTTGCATTAGTTCATTGATTTATCTCAGCCTTCTGTCTTGGACTCCAGCTAACTCAGCTCCTAGACACGGTATCCTTTGCTTCTCGCCTCCCTCTGTCTGTCTTGCTCCTTTAAGTAATCTTGTTTTTATTTCTTTTCTTTGTAAAAGATAGTTCTTGAAACTTTATCTACTGGTCAGTTCATGTGGATTTTTTAAAAAAAAGATTGATTGATTGATTGATTTTTTTGGCTTTTTATTTTTTGCACGGTCTTTGTTGTTGCACTTGGGCTTCTCTAGTTGCGGCGAGCGAGGACTCCTCTTGTTGTGGCATGTGGGCCTCTCACTGCCGTGGCTACTTCTGTCATGGAGCGCAAGCTCCGGGTGCATGGCTTCACCAGTTGCAGCTCGCAGACTCAGGAGTTGTGACTTGCAGGCTCCAGGGCGCGAGCTCGGTAGTTGTGGTGCACAGGCTTGGTTGCTGCAGAGCGTGCGGGATCTTCCCCTACCGGGGGTGGAACCCGTGTCCCGTGTACTTACTGCAAGGTGGATTTGTAACCTCTGGACCACCAGCAAAACCCCCATGTGTATTTTGAAACATGGCCTTTATGTTCCTTTTTCACTTTTAAAGTAATTTTCATTTATTTTTTGTGTATAAAAGTTAATATATATGTGCTATAGAAAAATTGGACTTCCCAGGTGGTACTAGTTGCAAAGAAGCTGCCTGCCAATGCAGGAGATCTAAGAGATGTGGGTTTGATCCCTGAGTCACAATCCCCTGGAGGAGGGCCTGACGACCCACTCCAGTATTAATGCCTGGAGAATCCCCATGGACAGAAGAGTCTGGCGGGCTACAATCCACAGGGTTGCAAAGAGTCTGACATGACTTAGCACAGATGTAGAAAAATTGGAAGATCTAAAAAGCTTAAAGAAAACAACTCCCCTCCAGTTCTCCAGCCCATGTACAGCCTCTGTTAGTGTTTTGTTTTTTCCCTTCCTCTGGGTCACCCTTGCCTCTTCTTTCCACCCGTCGTCCCATTCTGCCATGTATGCTGTGAGGCACTGTTATGTACTGGCTAAGAGCAGCACTGTGTTTTTTTTATTTTTTTAATTGAAGGGTAATTGCTTTACAGAATTTTGTTGTTTTCTGTTGAACATCAACATGAATCAGCCATAGGTATACATATGTCCCCTCCCTCTTGAACCTCACTCCCGTCTCCCTCCCCATCTATTTTTCTAGGTTGATACAGAGCCCCTGTTTGAGTTCCCTGCGTCATACAGCGAATTCCCATTGCCTGTCTATCCGGGAGTTGGTGATGGACAGGGAGGCCTGGCGTGCTGCAATTCATGGGGTTGCGAGGAGTCGGACACGACTGAGCGACTGAACTGAATTGAATGAAAGTTTCCATGTTACTCTCTCCATACATCTCACCCACTCCCCCCAACCCACCCCATAAATCTGTTTTCTATGTCTGTTTCTCCATCACTGCCCTACAAATAAACTCATTGGGACCATCTTTCTAGATTCCATATATATGCTTTAATAAATTATATTTATCTTTCTCTTTCTGACTGACTTCTCTCCATATAATAGGCTCTAGGTTCATCCACCTTATTAGAACTGACTCAGTTGTGTTCCTTTTTATGGCTGAGTAATATTCCATTATCACACACACATACCACAGCTGCTTTATCCATTCACCTGTCGATGGACATCTAGGTTGCTTCCATGTTCTAGCTATTGTAAATAGTGCTTCAGTGAACACTGGGGTACATGTGTCTTTTCAATATTGTTTTCCTCAGGGTATATGCCTAGGAGTGAGAGTACTGCATCATATGATGTTTTTATCCCTAGTTTTTTTAAAGAAATCTCCATACCGTCTTCCATAGTGGCTGTATCCATTACATTCCCACCAACAGTGCAAGAGCGTTCCCTTTCCTCCACACCCTCTGCAGCGTTTATTGTTTGTAGACTTCTTGCTGATGGCCACTCTGACCAGTGTGAGGTGATATCTCATTGTAGTTTTGATTTGAATTTCTCTAATAATCACTTAGTAGTGTCTGACTCTTTGTGACCCTATGGATTGTAGCCCGCCAGAGCCCTCAGTCTGTGGAATTCTCTAGGCAAGAATACTGGAGTGGGTTGCCATTCCCTCCTCCAGGGGATTTTCCAGTCCAGGGATCAAACCTGGGTCTCCTGCCTTGCAGGCAGATTCTTTACCATCTGAGCTACCTGGGGAAATAATAAGTGATGCTGAGCATCCTTTCATGTGTTTGCTGGGCATCTGTATGTCTTTGGAGAAATGTCTGTTTAGATCTTCTCCCACTTTTTGATTGGGTTGTTTGTTTTTCTGGTATTGACTTGTATGAGCTCCTTATATGTTTTAGAAATTAATCCTTTGTCAGTTGTTTCATTTGCTGTTATTTTCTCCCATTCTGAGCATTGTCTTTTCACCTTGGCTTATAGCTTCCTTTGCTGTGCAAAAGCTTTTAAGTTTATTTAGGTCCCACATGTTTATTTTTGGTTTTTGTTTCCTTACTCTAGAAGGTGGGTCGTAGAAGGATCTTGCTTTGATTTGGTTGCTCTTGAACACTTGCATCGAGTGTTTAAGAGCAGCCACTCTTGACACCAGATTGCTAGGTTCAAGTTCTGGCTTTGTCACCTACTGATTGTGGTTCTAGGGGAAATCATTTAATCTTTTGTGTGCCTTTGTATCCCTGTCTGTAAAATGAGGATAACAATATTACTAACCCACTAGTTGTTTTGAAGATAAAATGAATTAACATATGTAATAATGCCTAGCACCTAAGTGCTCTGTATGTATTATATTACTTCTCAGTCCTGTTATTTTTTAAACCTTTATCTAGTAACATGTATATTCTAAACATTTTCTCATGTTATTAAAAATTCTTTGAAACCATAATTTAATAAGTAGAAATATTTTATTATAGTTTTACCAAAATTTAATGAACTGTTCTTTTGAATATTTAGATTGTTTTTACTTTGGTCAACATATATTATACACATCTATTCAGTTTAGTTGCTCAGTCTTGTCCAACTCTTTGCAACCCCATGGACTGCAGCATGCCAGGCTTTCCTGTCCATCACCAACTCCCGGAGCTTACTCAGACTCATATCCGTTGAGTCGGTGATGCCATCCAACCATCTAATCCTCTGTTGTCCCCTTCTCCTCCCGCCTTCAATTATACATCTAACCATTTACATGAATATTTTCTTCTGATTATTTTCTCAGGTTGGGAGTCAGAAATTTTAATTACTGAGTTAAATAATATGAGTATATTTTTAGAACTTGACACATTTTGTAAGCTTTTCAAAGCGATAATATCATTGGTGGGCATTGTTCAATAGTATTGCACAGCCTTCCAGTATGGACTAGGCTTCAATCAGTGTTGATAGCTTAGAATGATGACTTGTTTTGATGTATATTTATTTGCTTATCATTGGAGGTGAAAAAAATTCCTCATGTTGATTACTCATTCATATTTCTTACTATGAATTTTTAATCTATTATTCTGGCTCCCATTTTTGGATGGTGTTATGCTTTTCTTATAATTTTTTTGAGCCTTTTATATCTACATTAAAAACAACATTTTATCACTTCTATGGCAAATAATCTTTTCTCAAATAAGTTGACTATAATTTTTTATGTCATTTAAAATAACTTTAGTGTTGTCAATTTATTTGATCTTTTCCTTCTTGTTTTTTTTTTTTTACTTTTGCACTTAAATCTTTTTCCATTCCAGAATTAGGTTAATTATACATTGGATGCATGTCTTTTTTTTGTATTAAAGCTTTATTTTTTTTACGTAGAAGTAAGAATCTGGCCTGCAGTGCAGGAGGCCTGGATTCAATCTCTGGGTTGGGAAGATCCCCTGGAGGAGGGCATGGCAACCCACTCTAGTATTCTTACCTGGAGAATCCCATGGACGGAGGACCCTGGCGGGCTGCACTCCTGGGGTTGCAGAGAGTCAGATACGACTGAGTGACTAAGCACAGCATAGCATGAACTGCTTGATTAATCTTTATTTGGGGCTGTGGTATGAGGTGAAATCTAAATTTTTCTCAGGAATGTAACCAATTTTCCCAACACTATTTACTAAACATTTCATTTATTTTCCATTAATTTGTGAAGCTTCTATTAGTATCTGTTTCATGCATATATCTTTTAGGGTCACTTTTCTGGGTATCCTATTCCATTGATTTTTTTTTTCACTTTGCTACTCAATATTATACTCTCTATAGTTATATTCTAATTATTATATATTTATTAACAACTTTAGTATCTGGTAGAATAAGCTCCCCAAATGTCAGTCTTCCTTTCCAAAATATTTTGAGCTATTTTAGTTTGTTGCACGTTTTAGTTTGTAAAGTTTCTAAATAGAATTCACTGGAATTTTAGACAGTGTTTTTTCTTTTACTACAGAAAAAAATTCTAAAATTCTTTCTCAATTATAAGGGAAATACGCTTCTGCAAATTACTCAAAACATAAGAAGTGATGTGTGACAGGCAGCAGTTGCACTTCGCAGCACGTACCCTGGTGCGTGGCTGTGGTTTGCCGCCTTCAGGTGACTATCGCTATCGTATGTAGTGTTTTCATATTATTCTTTTTAGGAGTATCAGTTTTATACTTTATCTCTCGACTTTTTTCTGTGCCAGATGAAGAGTTAACTCGCTCATATCATAATCTGATCCCCCTTGTCCTCTCTGTTTTGAGGTGTTGGTCACTGTGTTCGCAGTGGTTGTTTTTAGATTGTTGTTTCTGTAACTTTAAGTAATTCAGTTGTTTCTTAATTGGCCTTCTGATTTGGACTGCAAAGAATTTTGTGTTTCCCTCCTTCCTCCTTCACTTCCTTCATTCCTTTTTTATCTTTTTCTTTCTTTCTGCTTCTTCTGTTGGTTGCTAATTCAACTAACAATTGCATTTTTATAGTTGATGATATTTAAATTATCTTCTGCTTGTGATTCTGAAAATTCAAAATAATTTACATGAGTATGTAAATTTTATTGACTTTAGCACCAAGTAGTGGGCAGTATTTATAATTGCTTCACCACAGTTCTGATGCCATGACTCTCTCAGTTGATGAGAATGTCTGTAGCGTCAAGGTCAATGGATTCTTTCTTCTGTCCTCTGCAAACAGCCACATACATAGTACATTGTAATTTATTTCATTTTTACATGACTTTCTTGAACATTTTTTTTTTTTCGTCCTGGAGTTTGACTTTTTTGTTTTCCTTTTAGAGAGAAAATACACCTT
Source organism: Bos mutus (assembly GCF_027580195.1). Classification (NCBI taxonomy): domain Eukaryota; kingdom Metazoa; phylum Chordata; class Mammalia; order Artiodactyla; family Bovidae; genus Bos; species Bos mutus. Next base: position 149,147,534 of record NC_091617.1, on the reverse strand, counting down.
CTTCACTCTGTCTACAATATCTCGCTTCTTTCTTCCTAGTTTTATCTGTTGCTTGTAATGTCTTCCATTTTTCTTCTTAATAGCATTTTTGAAGTTTATTGACTTTTAGTTTTAATTTGGGCTGATTGATTTCTAGGTCTTTACTAGGTTTTATCCTTTTCCCCCCTTGAATTCTTGGTTTATATCTACCATTTTGTGTTTCTACATTTTCCTCATTTTGTTGGCAAACATCCTCAAGAAACTTTCTTAGAAATGTTTGCATGGGAGGTAACCACGTATAGTTCTTGCATGTCTCAGGATGGCTCATTTTTGTATCCTTATTTTATTGACAGTTTGGGTATAACATTTCTTCCATAATCTTGAAGATCTTGCCCTGTTGTGTTCTAGCCTGCATGGGTGCTGAAATGATCATCTGATGCCAGTCTAATTCTACTTCCTTTTTAAGGGATCTGTATTTTCCTTTCTGTAAGCTTATAGGATCTTTTTCCCCTTGGCATCGCAGAATTTCTTGATGATTGGCATTGGTGTGGGTCTTTTTTATTTATTGTGCTGGGTAGGAAATGCAGTGTCTCTCTGTGGGTTATTGCTTAATATATTTGGCTTTTGATTCATTTTATTCCCTGGTGGCTCAGTGGTAAAGAAGGTTCAATCCCTGGTCGGGAATGTCCCCTGGAGAAGGAAATGGTAACCCACTCCAGTATTCTTGTCTGGAGAATTCCATGAATACATTCCTGACAGGCTACAGTCCATGGGGTCACAAAGAGTTGAGGACACGACTGAGCAACTAGCACTTTCACTAATAACATTTGTACTTTCAGGTGTAAAACAATCACGTATGGTTGCATCTCTTTTTCAGGCGTCGCTGCCTATGTTGGCTGGCAGAGCTCCTCAATTCTCAAACCCCTGCTGCAACAAGGTCTTAGTGATGCTGAGGAATTTGTTATTGTGAAAGCTCTTAACGCCCTTACCTGTATGTGTCAATTAGGGCTGCTGCAAAAACCCCATGTCTACGAGTTTGCCAGTGATATTGGTAAGTTTTTGCTTCTTAAAATTAGGATGGGAAAATGAGGGAAAGGTAAGAGAAATATGGGCTTCCCTGTTGGCTCACATGGTAAAGAATCTGCCTGCAGTGCAGGAGACCTGAGTTCGATCACTGTTGGGAAGATTCCCTGGGAAAGGGAATGACCACAACTGATTGATAGCATTGTGGAATTTCTAGACAATCTACAGTCAGATTTTCAGCTCTTGGGTCTCTTTTGTGTGTGTGTGCACAAGCGTGCATACCCTCATGCATGCTTATGCCTGCACTCATGTTATATGTGAGTGACAAGCAGGCCACTCACAGGAGCATTGGTTCTCCAGCCCAGGCTGGGAAATACATCTTTGTTTTAATCTGTAGTTAAGTCTTGGTGATCCTGGAAAGATGAAGATTTTTTTTTTTTTTAATACAATGTAGATAAAGTCTTTAACTGCCCTAAGAGTTAGCTTATGTTTTTGGACACTTGATTGTTAGCTATGTTGAGACTGTATGTAAAAGATTGTCTGTGACTTCTGTCATTACACTGATCACCAGTTAAACACTTGCAGTATTGCCATTACTACTGTTAGTAATTTTATTAACCAATGAAAGGATTAATTCCTTGACCTTTATAATAGTTAACCTGTGTTTATCAATTTTAAATTCAGAATAAGAACAGATACATGTGACCCTTTGTAAAAATAAAAATATTAGAAGCTTTTAGTTTTCTTACCACTTCATTTTAAGGAAGTAACCAGTATGAGATTGCAAGTTGGCTTTGTACTGAGAAAACATGAAATCTTAGACAATTACCTTTTTAGATATAATATTTTATTACTGCTTAATGCTTTGCCAATAAAATTTATAAAAACTCAAAATTAGTTAGATTTGGTTGATAAGTTTTTCTTGAGGCAATCCTTGGAGAAAAAAAGACAAAGAAATTATTATTTTGATTATTTAAATTAGATGGTTAGATAGTAGAGGTATAAAATTTCTAAAACTTTTTATGCATGAATATAGATTTTTAAAAGAAAAAAATTGTGGAGACTTGAGTATATGTAGATTTCTTATTTTATACTCCAATATCTATAATCATTCTTTTAGATTGTAATCCTAATTTGAATTTTTGGAAGATTATGTTAAAAAGAATTTAATAGTGAAGTTTTGAGTATTGGTAATGTAATCATGATAAAAATCTCTGCTACACTGAAATACTTTTTTGTGTGTAATCTACAAAGTACTAAACCTTGAGGGAATCGTCTCTCTCTTTTCCTCAGTTTTTAAAGAGCTAATAGCTTGGGAAGCAAAAATTATTAATATAATAAAAGATGTTAGAAGGTCTTTTGAGTTTCTTGTCCTATGTAGTATAAGGCAGATGTAGAAAGCACCACTTTTCATAAGAATATTAAAGAGAAAATGTATCATCCTAACAAATATCTTGCTGCTTGGAATATTTTCCTGCTCAGTTCTCACATCAGTGTTGTTTTTTTTCCTCCTGTGAAAGTGGCATTGCCTTTTAAGGGTCAAATTTTCCTTGCTTTTGACTTTGATATTCTGCATTGTAATGAAAATCCTCTGTATATAAATATGTACTTGTATATTATAATTTCACATAAATGTATTCCTTCTGTTGCTTATTAGGAAATTGTTTTTGAGATTTACTATAGTAGATAAGTAGCATTTTATTTATCTGCAAAATGGATGTCTGTCAATTTTTAAGCAAAAATTATCATAAAAGATAGTTTTTTACCTCTCTCGTCAAAATCTACAGAGATTTTTTCTGAGTTCTGCTGTTTCTAGTCGGGGTCTTCAAGTATCTTAAGTTTAACGTAAAAATAATTATCTTGAGGTATAGAATAAATCCAGTGTGGTACATTGGATTTGGATTATTTTGGATGTGGAACTTCCTTGGAACTAGAACTGAATTTGATACTACCTATGGAGATGAAGACTAGCCTTGCTGAGAAAAATGAAGCAAATAATCATTTGTTGGCATTTTGAACTGTTTAAAAAGAAAACGTTTTTAATAACTTAGAAACACCTACTTACAAAACAGATGATAAACTGTGTGCATCTCTCTGTTCTGTCTTTAAACTGTGTGTGGCTAGTCTGTTCTAGAGATTCTTGGTGGGAATTGTGCTGGTGGTGGTGATGGTCGTGAATGATACTAATCAAGCTTCCCACTTTGAATTTATGAAAACTCACCTTTCCCTCTTGTCCTCGTGTTTTAGTCACCAAGTCATGTCTGAATCTTTGCGACCCCCATGGACTGTAGCCCACCAGGCTCCTCTGTCCATGAGACTTCCCAGGCAAAAATATTGGAGCTGATTGCCATTTGCTTCTCCAGGGATCTTCCCGACCCAGGGATCAAACCTGCGTCTCCTTCCCTGGCAGGCGAGTTCTTCACTGCTGAGCCACCTGTGAAGCCTCTGCCTTTCCCTCCACCTGTCCCCAGAAAACTGGGAGTGTATTGGATGTTTTACGGAAAATCCTCTTGATTCTGTTTTCTTGTATTTGGCATCTTTGAAGTTCTTTGTATCCGTTAGCTGCTTACCGACACAGTAATGCTGTGCGAAAATCAACCACGAGATCTCAGGAAGCGCTTCAGTCAGGTTCTCATCATGCATCTAGGTGTGAGCTCTGTGGGCGGCTCTGCTTCAGGCCTTGCGTCTCCCGGACTGTCTGTGGGGACTGGGATGTATCTGTCCCCTCCTGGGCCCGTGTCGGAGGGACAGCAGCTACCCAGGTGATGTCCTGGGTGGTGGCAGAAGCCTAGCTGTGTTGCGCATTTCGAGCCTCTGTCTGTTAAACCTCACGTTCCATTGGCTAGAGCAGGTGCTGTGACTGAGACGAGGGGCGGGCGGAGATAGACCCTTTGTGCAGGTGAGCGCCAGGTAAGGGTGTGACTGTAACACAGGTAACACAGAGGACTGGACCGCTGATTCAGCCTCGTCTTCTGCCCAACTTCTGCCAGGTCGTCTTGAATTGAGTTACCTTTTGGAGGTTTTTCAGTGTTCTTCCAGCCCTCATTTTCTGTATTGTCAGAGGGAAACTCCAGCCCTTCCATCGTTGGCTGTCTCAGAAGCTGTAGGGTGTTAATGGAATAACCAAAATCACCTCCATGTGTAGAAGAATTGGAAATGGAAAAACTCTGGAGACAGATACCTTGAACAATTTTTTTCTCTTGCCCTATTTAAGTAATATTAGTACAAAATAGGATTTTTTTTTTATCATTTCTTATTTTTTAAATTTATTGTTTATGGAACTGGGCCTGGTTTGTAACGTCATCCAGGTTTCATGTGTACAGCATTGTATTTCTGCTGCTGTGCACACTGCAGTGTGCTCCCCACCAAAAATCGGGTTTCTGTCCACCATCGTTCAGTTGATCCCCTTTACCCATCTTGCCCTCCTCCCTGCCCCTCCCTGTCTGGTAACTGTTACGGTGTCCTCTGTATTTATACGCTGCTTTTTTTTTTTGGCTGAGTTCATTTATTATTTTTTGTTTGTTTTTTGTGTGCCACACATAAGTGAAATCATATGGTATTTTTCTTTCTCTGTCTGACATATTTAACTTAGCTTAATACACTGAAGGTCCGTCCATGTCGTTGCAAGATTTTGCTTTTTTTATGGCTGATTAACATTCCATCCCATCTTTATTCCAGATCTTCTTTATCCATTGACGGGCACTTAGGTTATTCCCCATCTTGGCTGTTGTAAATAAAGCTGTAATGAGCATAGGGGTGCATACATCTTTTTGAATTAATGTTTTATTGTTCGGATAAGTCACTTACATGTGGCACACCAAACAGCCAGGAATAGCTGGGTCTTATGGGAGTTCTGTTCTCACCTTTCTGAGGAGTCTCCACAGTGTTTTCCATAGTGACTCCTCCAGTCTCCACTTCTGTAGTGTGAAAAAGGTTTCCTTTTCTACACACGCTTTCCAGCACTTGCTGTTTCTCATCTTTTTGATGACAGCCATGCTAAGAGTGTGAGGTGATAGCTCATTGTGATTTTGATTTGCATTTCCCTTATAATCAATGATGGTGAAAATCTTCACGTGTCTGCCAGCCAACTGTATGTCTTCTTTGGAGAAATTCAGCTCCTCTGCCCATTTATTATGCAGGTTGTTGTTTTTTGGCTGTTGAATTGTCTGAGTTCTTTATATATATTGACATTAACCCCTTCTCAGCTACAGGCCTTGCAGATAGCTTCTCCCACTCAGTAGGTTGTCTATTTTGTTGACGATTTCTTGTTTTGTGCAGAAGCTTTTTAGTTTGGTGTCGCCCCATTTGTTTATTTTTGTTTCTCTTATCTGAGGAGACATGTCTAAAGATTTTTGCCAAGACTTTTGTCAGAGAGCATGCTGTTTATGTTTTCATTAGTTCCGTTTTTCCAGCACTGTTTAAGAGACTGGCCTTTCTCCATTGTATATCATGTGCTCTTGTCCACAAGTGTGGGTTTATTTCTCTCTGGGTGATGCTGTATCCACTGATGTAAGTGGGGTGTTAAAGTCCCCTAGTTCCCCTCTTGGACTTCCCTGGTGGCTCAGACGGTAAAGCATCTGTTTAATGTGAGAGACCTGGGTTTGATCCCTGGGTTGGGAAGATTCCCTGGAGAAGCAAATGGCAACCCACTCCAGTACTCTTGCCTTGAAAATCCCACGGATGGAGGAGCTTGGTGCAGGCTACTATCCATGGGGTCGCAAAGAGTCGGGCACGACTGAGTGACTTCACTCACTTTAGTTCCTCTCTTGCTGTCAGTTCTTCCTTTAGGTCTGATAATGATCGCTTGTATGTTTTGATGCTCCTGAGTTAGCTATGTGTGTGTGTATGTATATATAAATCACTGTTATGTCTTCCTGATGAATTGTCCATTTTATCCTTATATACTGTTCATCTTTGTCTTTGGTTACCTTTTTTGGCTTGAAGCCTGTTTTACTTGATATGAGTATGGATACATTCCTTCTGTTTAGGCTGTAATTTGGAGTCTTCTGTCCCTTCACTTTGAGCCTATGTTTGTCCTTAGAGCCGAGGTAAGTGTCCTGGTGGCAGCATATATAGTTGGGTCTTATTTTTCCTTTTAACCTTTTATCTTGTATCGGGTTATAGCCGATTAACACTGTTGTGATAGTTTCAGCTGAACAGCAAAGGACTGAGCCATACATAACATGTACCCATTCTCCCTGAACTCCCCTCCCATCCAGGCTGCCACGTGACATTGAGAGAGTTTCATGTGCTATAGGGTAGTTCCCTGTTGGTTATCCATTTCCAGTATAGCAATGTGCACAAATCTACCCCAAGCTCCCCACCTGTGCCTTCCACCATCCTTCCCCATGGCAACCATAGTTTCATTCTCCAAGTCTGTGAGTCTCTTGCTGCTTTGCAGATCAGTTAATTTGAAACATTTGCTTTTAGGTTCCACATATAAGGGATGTCATGGGCTTCCTTGGTGGCCCTTATGGTAAAGAATCTGCCTGCAATGAGGGAGACCTGGCTTTGGTCCCTGGGTGGGGAAGATCCACTGTAGAAGGGAATGGCCACCCACTCCAGTATTCTTGCCTGGAGAATCCCGTGGACAGAGGAGCCTGACAGGCTACAGTCCATGTGGTTACCATGAGGTTTATATGAAACATCTCATAGGTACATGTGTCCTTTTCAGTTCTGGTTTCTTCAGGGTATATGCCTAGGAGTGGGATTGCTGGGTTATATGGTGGGTTTTTTAAGGAATTTCCATACTGTCTTCCATAGTGGCTGTATCAGTTTACTTTCTCACCAACAGTGCAAGAGGATTCCCTTTTCTCCTCACCCTCTGCAGTATTTATGGTTTGTAGACTTTTTGACGATGGCCATTCTGACCAGTGTGAGGTGATATCTCACTGTAGTTTTGATTTGTAGTTTCCTCTTCATTTATTTATATATATATGACATATATATCATTGGAAGGACTGGTGCTGAAGCTGAAACTCCAGTACTTTGGCCACCTGATGCGAACAGCTGACTCGTTTGAAAAGACCCTGATGCTGGGAAAGATTGAGGGCAGGAGGAGAAGGGGACGACAGAGGATGAGATGGTTGGATGGCATCACCGACTCGATGGACATGGGTTTGGGTGGACTCCAGGAGTTGGTGATGGACAGGGAGGCCTGGCGTGCTGCGGTTCATGGGGTCGCAAAGAGTCGGACACGCTGAGCGACTGAACTGAACTGAACTTCATTTATTTGGACTCCTGTGCTTTTAAGTTTGTTCCTTCACTTGTGTGATATTTGTCTGCCTTTTCACGATTGTTTTTTAAACTTAATGTGTTTGAGGTCTCGTTTTCCCAGGCTTCAAGCTTGAATTCTTTCTTCCTTTTGGTTTCTGCCCTCTAAGGTTGGTCCAGTGGTTTGTGTAAGCTTCATATAGGGTGAGATTTGTGCTGAGTTTTTGTTTGTTTGTTTGTTTTTCCTCTGATGGGCAAGGCTGGGTGAGGTGGTGATCCTGTCTGCTGATGATTGGGTTTGTATTTTTGTTTTGTTTGTTGTTCGGATGAGGCATCCTGCACAGGGTGCTGCTGGTGGTTAGGTGATGCTGGGTCTTATATTCAGGTGGTTTCCTGTGTGTGAGTTCTCACTGTTTGATACTCCCTAGGGTTAGTTCTCTGGTCGTCTAGGCTTAAAGTCAGTGCTCCCACTCCAGAGGCTCAGGGCTGGATCTCGCCAGTCCCAGCACAAGGGGCTCCTCGTGTGTTCTTATTCTAGAGACATGGGGTTTAAAGGTTTCAGTTTCAGACACTGGGACCTCCTTGCAGCGATGACGGTGGTCAGTGTTTTTCTGGTGAATTGGGAGAAAGATTTCCTGTTTTCCTCCGGGGAAGCCTGCCCGCACCTCGCGCACCTCGGCGGGCTCCTTGCAGTCGCAGAGGCTGAGCCCTGTGCGGGGCTCCAGAAGACCTCAGAAGATGCCTTCTGACCTTTGGGTGGGATGGTCACTGAAGGGGGTGGTCCTTCTCGGGTGCTGGTGCCATTCTGCTTTCTCAGAGGCGTCCTTGCTCTCTGACAGAGTCATGAGTGCAAACAACTTTTTTTTTTTTTTTTTGCGTTTTAGTCTCTTTGGTTAAGTGTTCCTTCTGTTCATTAATTTCATTCCTGAGCTCACTGGACTATCTCTGTGAGTTTTCATGTGGCTCTTTGAGTTTCCTCATGACAGCTATCTGGAATTCTCTGTCAGATCCCTGTATTCAGTGGCTTTAGTTTCTGGAGATTTTTCATTTCCTTTTTGTGACACAATCTTCCTGCTGTCTTCAGGGTGCTTGATGAGAGTGTTTCTCTTCCTGTGCCTTGGAAATAGTGAACACTTCTTGATTCTGATTCACCACGCTGGAAGGCAGTAGTCTTTCTCTGCTGTCCGTTAGGTGGCACTATAGCCTAACTTTTAAAGTTCCTTTGTCTGTGCTGCCTCTGGTTATCTTTGGGAGCCCGAGGTTCCCACCCTCTGCTGCCTTGTTAGAGGTGTCGCCCCGCAACCTCCTGGCTGCTCCCGAGCCTCTGGTGGCGGTGTGCCTTGCACTGCCGCTGTTGCTAGCGTCACTGCCCGGGCACCAGGGTAGTGGGCCCTTGGTCACGTGCAGCCCCAGGCACTGCTCTCACAGGAGAGGGGAGGGTGGACAGGAGCTGGGGTCACGGGCCCATCTCTGACCAGTCTGGTGTTGCAAGGTCTGAGGGCTTTGCTGCCGTGGCGGGAGGTGTAGGGGCTGGAGTTGTGGGCGCCTCTGTGACTAGGGGGACGGGGTCCTGGCCCACTGCCGCCCGGTCACCGGAAGCTGTCGGTGCTGCTGCAGGGGAGGCCAGAGCCGTGAGAGCCGCCGCCTCTGGGGCCGCGGCTCAGCTGCCGTGGGCAGAGGGCAGACTGCAGTCACCACTGTGTATTCCCTGGTCCCACCTTCCCTGTTTGCTCCGGTCCCCCCACCTCTAGACGTCTAGGTAAGTGGAATTCTGCCCCTGGTTGTGTTGAGCAGAGGCACCTTTGTTGAGTTTTTGGTGTTGTACTGATTGTAGAGTAAAAAAGGAAGACAAAAGGAGCATCTCACTCCACCATAGTATTGACTTTGTGATGACAGAATTCTTATTTCTCTGTTAGCCTGAATTTCTTATGACGTCAGTATTCTCTAAATGATGATGTCTTTGTATCCTCAGAACTAATAGGTTTTTGCTTTATTGTTGTTAAATCCAGTTAGTTTAGCTGTTTGACTTTTATCCTAAATCTTCAGTTAGTTGAAATCATTGACTTTAAGTGTCATACAGAAAATAGTTAAAAGATGTGAAAGATACTCATTGAATTTTGTGGTTTAATCTTACATCTTAACTCTTTAACAATGGGCAGCATATGTTTTCTGCCTTTCAGTCTCAATTCATATTGCCTTGTGAATGCATTTATGAGTATTGTATTCAATACAATCAGATCTTTGTATTTAAATGAGTGTCAGTCAGGTGAGATCATTCCCTTAATCCAAACTGTGACTTGGAGGAGAAACGCCTTCGCTGTTTCCTTGCCCTCTGTGTGGTGGCTGTGCGTCCCTGAACCTCCCTTGGGTGCATTATATGGGGTCACAGTCTGCCGTGTGCTGCTGGGACTCAGGTCTCTGCCTTGTGGTTTTTAACTCAGTCTCTTGAGTGAGTATGTGTCCCCAATCTTCAACCCTGACTACAAACATAACAGTTTGAATCCCAAGGAAAGAGGGAACTGTTTTGCTCTCTTATGGTATTGTTCATATTTATGGGCGGGAATAATATAATGTCAGTATGTTCACCTGGCTCAGTTTATGTCCCAGGACAGTCAGAGGCAACCTGATAGTAACATTTGGTATAATCCCTTTATCAATAGTGTTATAAGGTAAAAATTTATCTTAATAGTGGGAAACTCTTTATGAACATGGTATCTTGATAGTACGGACCTCTTTATGAACATGGTTTAATCCATGCCTTTTTTTTCCCTCTTAGCCCCCTTTCTGTGTCATCCCAACCTATGGATACGCTATGGTGCTGTGGGATTTATCACTGTGGTAGCTCACCAAATAAGCACAGCTGATGTCTACTGCAAACTGATGCCTTACCTTGACCCATATATTACTCAGCCAATAATACAGGTATGCATGTTCCAGCTTGGAATCAACCCTCCCTTCCAACTGTGCCCCTTTAAGAAAAAGGTTTGGAGAGTCCTATTTTTATTTAAACTTTTAAAGATTTAAATTGGACTGTAGACTTTTCACATTTCTTTTGCGGTAGTTAATGTTAATGAACAAACGCTCTGGACTGTGAGAGGAGCCAGGGAGCTGGTATGCTGTCCATCATGTTGAGTGTAATGCAGCTCCGTGGCTCACCCTTTCTCCTTTCGTGTGGTGTCTGAAGCGTCTGCTGTTACGGGAAGTGTAGCAGGAATATATATTGATGGACCTGCTTTTGTATAGCTGATTCCAGCCCAAGTTCACATTGATAATAAATTGGAAGTAGGCTTTTTCCAAAATTGGTTTTTAGAGCACTCACTGGTTCTGGTTTTTTTTTTTTTTTAATCTAAAGACAACTGACCCCTCTTGCTCCCTGCTCCTCCCCCACCCTTTCCTAAGCAGTGTAGCACTTGTTGATAAACTTTGGGTCTTTGGTTTGTACAAGGCAGTTATTTATCCAGCTTGTCAGTGTATATACCCTTCATTTTGCTGAATAGCCAGCTATCAAAATATTGATAGATGTTTAAATTGAATGGACTTTTGAGAGGTGATTCTAGTTGCTAAAGCATCCTAAAATACCTGTTTTTCTTTTGCAAGTTCCTATTCCTCTCTAGCTTTCTCCTACTTTTATAAGCCCAGTGTGCCTTCCCTGTGGTTGGAGAAAATGGCCTTGGATATCCTCTGCAAATAAGTGGCTATGACTGCCTTCCGTCTTTACTTTTCATAATAGAGTAATCCAACGTGGGGAATCATCATTTTTTCTTTCATAGAGTTTGTAAATTAAAATTTTCATCCTGAGAACAATTTATGTATCCTTGAAAGATAGATAATATTGCTAAAACATGACCTTTTTTGAAGTTTATTAAGGCTTTCTTAGAAGCCAGGTCTAGAGATTCCTACTGCTTTGACTGCTTATTCTATTTTGAGCCATAGAAGTTTGGCTCTTTGGAGAAGGCAATGGCAGCCCACTTCAGTACTCTTGCCTGGAAAAACCCACGGACTGAGGAGCCTGGTAGGCTGCAGTCCATGGGGTCACAAAGAGTCAGACACGACTGAGTGACTTCACTTCACTCACTCCATACTTTATCACTGGAGAAGAAAATGGCAACCTACTCCAGTATTCTTGCCTGGAGAATCCCATGGACAGGGAGCCTGGCAGGCTGTGGTCCATGGGGTCGCAGAGAGTTAGACACGACTGAAGTGACTGAACAAGCAAGCAAGTTTGGCTCTTAAACTATTAAGAAAGAAAGAAGTGTTTCTGGGATTGAAAAATTAGATTCATTTGTAATAACTTTTAGTTGTGTTTCACTAAAATAAACCTGATATTTACGTGGTTTGTTAGAAATTGCACCATTCTCCTTGTTTTTCAGAAATTGTTATTAGTGTTACTTTTTGCTTTTATCATTGTTGTATATTTTGAAAGGCCAGGTTTAGGAGCTGAGAGACTGCTTATCTATATGCTTCACAGTTCTCACTTTTCTGCAATTTGGATTAGACAAAAGATACCTTTGTATGCTGGTTTCTTTTGGCCAACTCACCAGGTAGTTAAATCTATCTAAAAAAGTCCTCTTGGTTACTGTTTAACTCCTTTTATTATAAATGCATTGACAAGGAGAATATTCTTGGGGATTAAAAATGAACAGATTTTAAGAACTCTATGGAGAGAGTAATGTTTTTTAGAAGTGGTTGAAGCTGTTGGGAAAACCTGATGACTGAAGGGTGGCCTTGTGGCTGTTGAGCATCTTCTCTGGATTAGTACCTTTTGGCTGTTAGACCTGCAAACTTCAGATACTTCATAGATCTGGAAATTCATCTGATGTTTTAAGATCTAGAAAACTTGGGGTCTAAACTTTTCTAGTCTGGACATTGGTAATATTCAAGTATGATAGACACAAATGTATACTCAGATGCTAAAAATGAATGAAGAAATACCTTCACTCTCTAAAGGTCCCTGGTGTTCTTTTTTCTTCTAAGCAAAAGTTGCAGATGTCAATATCTCCCGTTTTCTTAGAAAATGAATGCCCATGTTAACTTTACACAGGTTATATTTATTGAATTTGAAAACAGCTGTACTGTATGTTATATCTTTGGCTGATTCTTTTTATTTTTCTAATATAGATTGAAAGAAAACTTGTTCTACTCAGTGTTTTAAAAGAGCCAGTAAGTCGTTCTATATTTGATTATGCTTTGAGGTCTAAAGATATCACTAGCTTGTTCAGACATCTTCACATGCGTCAGAAGAAGCGAAACGGGTCTCTTCCTGACTGCCCTCCACCCGAGGATCCTGCCATAGCACAGCTGCTGAAGAAGTTGCTTTCACAGGTAGTATCACCTTTCCGAAATCTTACATTTAAATGCAGATTTTATAAAAACATGGAAGGATACATCTAGCATGTAAAAATATTTTTGATTAAGTTGTAGCATAGCAAATGAGTAAATAAATCTGACAGATATGCATTTGCTTTGGTATCTAAGGCATGCTGTGACGATGATAAGGCACTGGGTTGAGTTAAATAAGGAATCATGGGAGACTGTGTAAGTTTGTTTGTGGTTACTGGCTATGTACATGAGGGAAAAAGTAGATACAACCTTAGATTTAAGTAATATTCTCGATTGCATTTCATATTTCGTCAAAAATATAAAGAAATTCAGTTAGAAAAAAAAATTACAGAACACAAATGCAATAAAACTCTTGGTTTAATTCAGCTCAAAATTTAGAGTCTTCACTACATGCAAACAGCTGAAATGCTGGGACTTATAATGTGTCTTAGATTGAATAAACCAGCAGTTTACTGCTGTATCTTGCAAATCTGTGGATCTGAATCCTTGTTAACAAATCTCGTTAGAACTAGGAATCCTTGTTATTATGCTTGGCATTATTTAAATCTAGACTCAGCATCCTGTTCTAGAGGGGACGTGTGGATCCTAGAGAAGACAAAGTAGGAGTGTAACTCGTTAGAAATAAAGGGTACGGTTCCTGAAAAGATGTTCAGTGGGCCTTAAAGCGAATGCTTGGGGTCACTGTTAATGAGTGTCTTTAAGTCTGTGGGACATGATGTTTAAGAACATGAGTATCGGTCACTATCTTGTCTAAGAGAAAAGAAGAGAGAACACCTCTGCTGCGGAGAGAGAATCGGTCAGCTTCGGGAGATAAATCCTTTCTCACATCGATGCCTGTTACTGAATATCCGGTGCTGTCTGATGCCCAGATATCGGTTTGGGTGATTGAACTCTGCAATAGGCTTCTGTGGATGCTGGTTAATAACCCATCTTGGTTCTTTGAGGTCTAACTTTATCTGGAGACTTGAGCTGCCTCTGAAAGTCCCTTGCAACCCAGTGGTTCTGTTTCCTGTGTTTCAGAGGACTTCAATTTGATATGACTTGAATTGCCAGAGAGCTTGTTTCTTTGAGTTTTCTTTTAACCTTGGCTTGTACATTAGATGTATTTTCCAGTTTATGGAAAATTGGATATTGAATCACATTTTCCAGTTCTTTCTCCAGAGCAAGTAATTCTTATCAAAAAGATTTCCGCATGCATTAAAAACCACCCCAGTTTAGATGTTTCTTGGAGCTTGAATAGTGTAATTCTTTTGTATTTCTCTCTTCCATGCAAATCCTGTTTATTAAGTTGAAATCTTCTATGCGGAAGTTTTCTCTTCCGTGTAGGTCGTTAGTTATTTTGTGGAACCGCCTTAGCTCCTGATTGTTGCTTTTCACCTTGCCGTGGGTGTCAGTTTTCCGCTGCCACGGGTAAAGGGAGGGCAAGGGGAGGGGCAGCGTGCCTCCCTTTACCCTTGGCATAGCCCTTCTGCATCCTGCTGCTCTTCTTCCCAGCCCCAGGGCCCTGCTGCTCCCCGGCACCAGCCCCCATCACTGGGGTCCCAGTGAAAGCACTGCACTCTCGCTGACTTGTATTCCTGAGTCTCAGTGCTTGAGGTCCTCACTCATCTCTCCTTCCTGTGAGTGGAAACAGGGATATGCTGTCTCTGTGAATAATCTTAGGGACTAGTCACAGATACTCTCAGAAGACTCCTCAGGGGCAAGGATGCTCTGCTTTAAGGGCTAGGTGCTGCTGCTGGAAAGGACAGCAGGCTAGAGTCTCCGAGGCCCTGGGCAGCAGCAGCACAGCACTGGCTTCCCCAGGTTGAGAACACGCAGTGAGTCTACTTTCTGTGTTGTGTGCCTGTCCTTGAAATAGGTTTGATGAGTAGATATTGGCATCATTTCATTAGATAAGGAAACTGAGGCTCAGTGAGGGTAGTTAAGCTCCTGTGCATGCACACTTAGTGAACATTACATTTCAAAGCTAATGTTGGAACCTAAACCTGTCTTCACTCTGCATGCCTCCCCAAGTCCCCCACCCCCGCAAAGTGCCATCGTGCCTCTCAAAGTGCCCAGAGGATAAGGGACTAAAGCTGAGAGTCTTGCTGGGGTTTTACGTGGACTTAGGAAGAGGCCTCTGGGCCGCTCGTCTCTTCCAGCCCTGTGTGAGTCTGTCTTTTTGGTCCCTTTGCTACTGAGTTTGTTGGGATTACCAGAAGAGGCCTGGAGCCAGAGGCGGTTTTGGAGGTGGGAACTGAGTCCTTGTCCTAATGTTAGGAATACAGAGGGGAGAAATTAGCCTCTGTGGAGTTTACCCTCCTGCAGAATTTTTTTTTTTTTTTTGCTCGGGGTTCTTCAGTGCTCTTTTCTGTAGTACCACTTGGGGACACTTGAGATACGGTGTGACTAAAATAGGCCTTTCCAGAGCAGCCTAGTGTTGTTTCTCTGATATATTCAGAGCACCAGATAATAGACTTAAAGTACACTTCTGGAATTACCTCTGTGGGAGTTGAAATCTGCCTGTACTCCAGATTTTCAATAGGATTTCCCATCTGGAGGTAACACATGTCAGGATTATTTTAGATTGATCTCATCTATGAGAGCTCCCTGTTTTTTTCATATTCATTTAATCAGATACTAGAACAGACACTTTAACTAACATTTTAAACTTTTACATATTTTTAACTAAAAAGATTTTGACTTGGTAGTATAGATGCATGGTGTAAAATTGAAAAGCTGTATAAGAAGATATACAATAAAATGTAAGTTTTCGTCTAATCTCTGACTCCTGGCCATCCGTTTTTCTTTCTCTGTTGATTGTGAATTTTATACTGTTGGGTGCTGAATCCCTTTACACTACACAGTTGGCCCTCTATATCCACACATTCCACATCCATGAATTCAACCAACCGTGGGTCAAAAATATTAAAAAAAAAAAAAAAAAATTCCAGAAAGTTCCAAAGAGCAAAACTTGAATTTGCCTCATACTGGTAACTGTTAACATTGTATTTACAACTTTTTACATAATATTTACATTGTTTTAGATATTATAAGTAATCTAGAGGTAATTTAAAGTATATAGGAAGATGTTTGTAGGTTCCTTGCAAATACTGTGCTGCCATTTTATTTAGAGGATCAAGCATCTGTGGATTTTGTTGGGGGTCCTGAGGATGGCTATATTGTGTTGGATTTGTTCTGTAGTTAAACTTATTTGGAGTTGGTTTGATGATGTTAAGCCTTGGTTTTGAGCTTTGTTAGAAGAGATCCAGATCAGCCTTTGGTCAGTGGCCAGCTTAGCTTGATTCCTAGGGACTTGTGAGGACATGATGTTCTCTGTGGCAAGAGGTCTCTCACTTCCGGCTGGTAGGAGCAGAGTGAGTGATCCTCAGCCTTGTCAGCTCTGGGGTTATTTGGCTTGCTGCTTTCTGTTGCCTTTTCCTGGTCCCAGGTGTTGGTGTTCATACGCATGTAGCTCAGCACTCAGTGGGAGACTGGTGGCGCCCTGACCACAGCTCTTGCTTGGCAGGGGATCTCTCTTCTTCAGGGCTCTGCCCCATTCTTGGCCGTTTGGCTTCCTGGAACTCTGATTTGTCTCTTGAATGTGGCTCTGATGAACTCTGAGTCCCCCCCACCATCGCCCTCCTCACGCCATGGCCTGGAAACTCTCCAAAGAGTAAGCTGGGACAGTCATAGGACTCACCTTTATCTGGGGGAATCAGAGCCCTGTGCTTCCTGTTTTCCAGTGTCTGAAATGTGTCATATCGTATTTTTTGTCTGGTTTTAAAGTTGTTTTAAATGAGAGGGTAAATCTTGTCCCTGTTATACATCATGGCTGGAAGCAGAAGTCTGACGGATATTAAGGGACTACACTTTTGCTGTAAACAATAGAATGGGAAAGATGAGATCTCTTCAAGAAAATTAGAGATACCAAGGGAACCGTTCATGCAAAGATGGGCTCAATAAAGGACAGAAACGGTGTGGATCTAACAGAAGCAGATGATATTAAGAAGAGTTGGCAAGAATATACAGAAGAACAGTACAAAAAAGATCTTCGGACCCAGATAATCACGGTGTGAGATCACTAACCTGCAGGCATACGTCCTGGAGTGCAGTGTTAAGTGGGCCTTAGGATGCATCACTACGAACAAATGCACTCAATATGCCAGCAGATTTGGAAAACTCAGCAGGGGCCGCAGGACTGAAAAAGGTCAATTTTCATTCCAGTCCCAAAGAAGGGCATTGCCAAAGAATGCTCAAATTACCGCACAATTGCACTCATCTCACACACTAGCAAAGTAATGCTCAAAATTATCCAAGTCAGGCTTCAGTAGTACGTGAACCATGAACTTACAGATGTTCAAGTTGGATTTAGAAAAGGCAGAAGAACCAGAGATCAAATTACCAACCTCTGATGAATCATCGAAAAAGCAAGAGAATTCCAGAAAAACATCTGCTTCATTGATTATACCAAAGCCTTTGACTGTGTAGATCACAACAAACTGTGGAAAATTCTTCAAGAGATGGGAATATCAGACCACCCTCCATGCCTCCTGAGAACTCTGTATGCAGGTCAGGAAGAAACAGAACTGGACATGGAACAACAGACTGGTTCCAAATGGGGAAAGAAGTATGTCAAGGCTGTATATTGTCCCCCTGCTTATTTAACTTATATGCAGAGTACATCATGAGAATTGCTAGGCTGGATGAAGCACAAACTAGAATCAAGATTGCTGGGAGAAATATCAATAACCTCAGATATGCAGATGACACCACCCTTATGGCAGAAAGTGAAGAACTAAAGAGCCTCTTGATGAAAGTGAAAGAGGAGCATGAAAAAGCTGGCTTAAAGCTTAACATTCAGAAAACTAAGATCATGGCATCTGCTCCCATCACTTCATGGCACATAGAAGGGGAAACAATGGAAACAGTGAGACTTTATTTTCTTGGGCTCCAGAATCACTGAAGATGGTGACTGCAGCTACGAAATTAAAGGACGCTTGCTCCTTGAAAGAAAAGCTATGACCAACCTAGACAGCCTATTAAAAAGCAGAGACATTATTTTGCCAACAAAAGTCCGTCTCATCAAAGCTATGGTTTTTCCAGTAGTCATGTATTGATGTGAGAGTTGGACTATAAAGAAAGCTGAGCGCTGAAGAATTGATGCTTTTGAACTGTGGTGTTGGAGAAGACTTGAAAGTCCCTGGGACTGCAGGGAGATCCAACCAGTCCATCTTAAAGGAAATCAGTCCTGAATATTCATTGGAAGGACTGATGCTGAGGCTGAAACTCCAGTACTTTGGCCACCTGATGCGAAGAACTGACTCATTGGAAAAGACCCTGATGCTGGGAAAGATTGAAGGCAAGAGAAGGGGACGACAGAGGATGAGATGGTTGGATGACATCACCAACGCAATGGACATGAGTTTGAGTATGCTTCGGGAGTTGGTGATGGGACGGGGAAGCCTGGTGTTCATGGGTTCGCAAAGAATCAGACACGACTGAGCAACTGAACTGAGCTAATTGTCCTTGTCAGGGTTTTTTCTTTGTTTTTTGATGATGCATTCCTAACATTTTTTTAATTGAGATATAGTTCATAGTGAAATTTAGTGTTTAAAAGCACACAGTTCAGTGGTTTTTAGTGTATTCACAAAGTTGTGAAACCATCACCACTAATTCTAGAACATTTTCTAGAATATGTGAAGTCGCTTAGTTGTGTCTGACTCTTTGGGACCCCATGGACTGTATGTAGCTTGCCAATCTCCCCCATCCATGGGAGTCTCCAGGCAAGAATACTGGAGTGGGTAGCCATTCCCTTCTCCAGGGGATCTTCCTGACCCAGGGATCAAACCCAGGTCTCCTGCATTGCAGGCTGACACTTTATCTTCTGAGCCACCAGGGAAGCCCCTGGAACATTTTCATCAGCCTGAAAAGAATGTCCTTTTCCATCAGCAGTCATTCCCTATTTGCTTCTCCCTCTGGCAGCCACTCAGTCTGCTTTGTGTTTCTGTGAATTTGCCTGTCTTGGATATTTCGTGTAAATGAGATCACACAGTATGTGACTTTTGTGACTGGCTGCTTTTGCTCAGCAGAATATGTTTAGAGCTCCATGGTTGGGGAGTCTCTCCACTCAGCCTTCTTTCTGGCCTTCCCTTGTGTGGACTGAAGCAG
This sequence comes from Bos mutus, assembly GCF_027580195.1. Lineage (NCBI taxonomy): Eukaryota > Metazoa > Chordata > Mammalia > Artiodactyla > Bovidae > Bos > Bos mutus. The sequence goes on along the minus strand of NC_091617.1, from coordinate 149,128,829 downwards.
AGCCATCCTTTCCTATGAGCTGAAACGTAGGCTAAAAAAAGAGAAGAACTGTTAGCTGTGTCATTGTCTAAGTAGATTTTAGGAGAAATGTAAATAAATGAATTTCAGGTTAATATTGGAAAAAATTTGTCAAGGATATTGTACAAGTATTATACTTTAATGTTATTTTATTTCATTATTTCTTAGCTTTTTGACTTTCTAGAGTTGATTTTCCTCTTGTGCCAGTGGATTGTGACTATTACTTTAAGCTCCAGTTTTAGAGGGATTTTAGATTGAGGCCTTAGGGAATTGTCATTTTATTAGTTTTTTCATTTGCGTAATAAAAACATTCTACAGGAGTTCTTGGAGGTGGGAAAGTTAAGAAAATGCAGAACTGCTCCAAGTACCAGAATGTTTACTTTGCACATCGAATTCATTATTTAAATTAAGTAGTATTCATTAGCTGTCAGTTTGAAGTGTTTTGTCTTACGTGGATTAATTTACTAAAATTTTATAATCGTCTTATAAGATGGGTACTAGTAATTACCCTCATAGGTAAACAGAGGTCCAGAGAAAGTGGGTGGCTTGCTCACGGCCATACAGATTGTAAGTAATGCGGCTGGAATTTGAACCACAGGGCCTGACTCTAGTCTTCCTGTTACCTTAGGATGCCAGTGTGTTGCTTACACTTGCCTGTCAGTCCATGAGGCGTGTGTTGAGAATGCTCAGAATGCGTTATGTATCACAGAGTGCCTTCCCAGCAGTGTCCCACCGCATAGTCCAACACATCTAGGGACAAAGTCCAAGTACACACGCTTTCTTCTGCTTCATGCACTTGCAGAAGTTATACATTAAAGGTCTACCAGGCACTGTGTTAAGTTCTTTGGAGATTTCAAAGGTGAATTGTATTTGAATGTTGCCTGTTAGAAAGAATGTTAAGATATAAATCATGATACAAAGTAGAAAATGCCCGGTAGAGGGAGAGTGTCCTCCGAGATCAGAGTACTGTTGTTCTGTATTGATAATTCCCTTTTCTCTTGCCTTTGCTTGCTTCATTTTACTGTTCTCACTCTTAAATTTTAAATTGAGTGGTTTGACCCTTCAGTTGTGAGTCATTTTGAGGCCTATTATTACTTGCAAAATAACCTACGTTTTATTTGTTTTTAGGGAATGACAGAGGAAGAGGAAGACAAGCTTTTGGCTCTGAAAGACTTCATGATGAAATCTAACAAGGCAAAGGCCAATATAGTGGATCAGAGTCATCTCCATGATAGTAGTCAGAAAGGTGTAATTGATTTGGCAGCCTTAGGTATAACTGGGAGACAAGTTGATCTTGTTAAAACCAAACAGGAACCAGATGACAAGCGAGGTTAGTATATTTCTGTGTGTGCGTGTTAGCTTGTTATTACTAGTTATTTCATAAGTTTTTAGTAGTAAAACTAAGAAGTCACATTTCTCACATATAGAACTTTCAAATACAGTGAGTGAATGACTCCATTTATATTTAATAGCAAGAAGACTTGGGAGAGGAAAAGTGGAGAAGTGGACATACAGTTAAGAAATTAAGTAACTTTCCAAATTCATGGATTTGTACATGTGGAGTCAGAATTCAATCCAAAGTCTGACTCCAAAGCCTAGTTGCCTCTGTGGCAGTATATGATTGAAGGCAAAATTCTATTTTTTAATCCTTTAAGCACCAACCCAAGGTCAATAGTCTATGTAAAAAGAGGGTAAAGTTTCCTATCTTGTTACTAGTGGGTAACGGCCAGTGAATTGAATAGTCTTGCAAAGGAGAGATGCATTCATGATTTGAAAGTAAAAGTGTTAGTCGTACCGTCGTGTCTGACTCTCTGATCCCATGGACTGTAGCCCATCAGGCTCCTCTGTACATGGAATTTTCATGATTTTAAGTCTTGAGATTTAAACCTGTTGGCTCTTGTGACATTGATGTTGATTGTGTGAGGTTTTTAAAATCTCATGCATTCTTCCCTTTAACCTTTTTTGGAGATATACTGACTTCTAAGTACATGCCTTTTAAAATCCTTATATTCCAGCATCGGGCTTTCCCTGTGGCTGGGTGGTAAAAAATCCACCTGCTGTGCAGGAGACACAGGTTTGATCCTTGGGTTGGGAAGATCCCCTGGAGAAGGAAATGGCAACCCACTTCAGTGTTCTTGCCTGGAAAATCCCATGGACAGAGGAGCCTGGTGGGCTACAGTCCATGTGGCTGCAAAGAGTCGGACACAATTTACAACCTAACAACAACATTCTAGTATCAGCTTTTGAGGGCAGCTGATGAATTACTTTAAAAAAAGAAAAGACCTCTAACTGTTGAACTTGGAATAAAGTATTTGCAACTTAACTATTAACGGTTTACAGCAGCGGTCCCCAACCTTTTTGGCACCAGTGGCCGACAGTTTTTCCACGGGTGAGGGATGAGGTTGGTTTCCGTTTCACTGGCTATTCACATTTTGCTGTGCAGCCTGGTTCCTATCCATCAATGACCTGGGGGTGGGGACCCCTGACTTATAGCCATAAAATGTTAAGCATTTATACCATTCATAAGAAAAACCACAAGCTCCCGAAAGAAAAATAGTGAAGGATTTGAACATACAAGTTATAGAATAGAGATACACATTTAAAAGGTAAACAGTGAAATGAATGCAAATAGAAATGAGATGCCATTCTCTGCCTTTGTGATTAGTGAAGACTGATGATGCTTGTCAGCAAGCGGCAGGGAATGGGCATTTTCACTAAATTCATTGTTTTTGAGCTTATAAATTGAACATATTATTAATACTATTATTTTTTACTATTTGACTTATATTTTCAGTTCTGGAAATTTCTCATAGAAACGCTGACAGACATGTGAAGGAATATGCATAAGAATGCAAATGACTTTTTATTTTTTCTTTTCTTCACCCCATGTAACTGATTCTGGATATAAAGAGGTCATATTTATCAGTGTAGTCAGGACATTTGAAAAAGTTATATTTTTGTTGGTTCTTCAGATAAAGTGGTTCCTTGAAATTGAGCTAGCCTTGGACAACTAGGAAGCAGTTAGGTCTGATTACTAACACTACTGAAAGTGCATCTGTCCATCTGTCCTAGAGATGAAATGAGAGCTAACATGTTTATGCGTGAATATAAATAAATCAGCCCTCATGAAGTCCATGTTGTCCCCCTTCCTCCAGCCCACACACGCAAAGAGCAATAAAAGCACGGATTTGTCATAGATGCTTCCTTCAGATTATTCTGATCTTTTTTCATAGCTAGAAAACATGTTAAACAAGACTCAAATGTCAATGAAGAGTGGAAAAGCATGTTTGGCTCTCTGGAGCCACCGAGCATGCAGCAGGCCCTGCCTAAAGGGAGTGATCAGGAGGTGGTGCCGGCTGGGAAGCCGCCTCGTTCCGAGTCCTCCGCTGCTGTCTGCGTCCCTTTGTCGACTTCTCCACAGGTATTGTCATCCCGGCAGTAGTGCGCTTTTTGTCTGTGGATCTCATTCTACTGTTTGGATGTTTAAAGGCTGTGTACTGTACTGGAAAAATCAATACAGTGACTTGTCTTTTAGGAAGGATGTTTTTCTTTCCAGAAGAGGTTTATTTTCATAGACAAAGAGAAATCTAGTATTGAAAGCACCAAATAAGGTGATCTGAAACTGGGGTGAGGTCGTCATTATGAACTATGATTCTACTCATAGGCTGCAGTGAACCTTTAAAATCTTCTTTTATTCTTCATTTAATATAGCATAGTTACATCTGTAAGATAGCAAAAATACTTCTATTAAGAAAAGTCCCAGGTTTACTCTGTGTGAGAAATGTCATGATTTGGATATATTTGAAGTAAGTTTTTAATTTGCAGTAATTCTTCCCTAGGCAATATATTTTAATTGAATGAACTGATAAAATTCTCTTTCTTTTTTTCAGTTAAATTAATGAATATTTTTGTTTAATGTTATTCCTACACTGATAATTTTTTTAAAATATGGAGATTTGGAATTAGTGGTTAAAGTTTATCTTAATTAGGTTTTCACTGAAAAATATGTCCCTGTATTTAGATGGATTTAAAAATTGGTACATAACTAAGGACAAAAGTCTGGTGTAATAAATAGAACATGGGTACATTTTAATCATCAAACATACTGTACTTACGACACAGATACTTATTCTTTTGGTTTTGCAGATTCCAGAAGTGACAAATGTCCAAAATAGAAAACCAACAATACAGGTTTTAAGTAGTACAATTTTACCGTCCACTTACCAGATCCGGATCACAACGTGTAAAACTGAGCTTCAGCAGCTCATACAACAGAAACGGGAGCAGTGCAATGCCGAGAGGATAGCTAAGCAGATGATGGAAAACGCTGAGTGGGAGAGTAAACCCCCCCCACCGGGTAAGTGTGCCATTGACGGGCAGTGGTATTCCAGCCTGGGTGCCAGGGCCTGGAATCCAGTGGAAGAAACTGGTACCAGTTACTGGCAGAGGAAGTGATCACAAAGCTGTCACTTTGAAAGCCCACGATACCTAATGTTTTTGCCAGGTGGTCCAGTGGCTGAGGCTCCACGCGTCCAGTGCAGGGAAGCCAGGTTTGATCCCTGGTCGGGGAACCAGATCCTGCGTACTGCACCTGAGACCTGGTGCAACCTAAATACATACATACATATACATATATATATAAAATATATATATATATATATAATAAGCCCACAGGAAGAACCAAGAAGTGAGAAATCCCAACTCATTATTTGTGGAATTTGGATCTTGGCTCTGGCAGTGCCTTTTAGGCCTGTTACCTACTGTTTTATCCTGTCTGTGGTGCATGTTCCCCATTCATAGTGCTGGGTTTTACCTGCCTGCTTAGTGTCGTGCCACTTTCTCACTAAATGTCAGACCTCCTTGAGTAAACTCTGGCTTTCAATTTCTGAAGGGTTTAATAGCTATGAATTTTCTTTAAAAAATAGGTAGAAACATTTGAAAAATAATGAATGCTTTAAAAATAAATCAAAATCACCTATAACCAACCATCACTCAGCAATCGTCAACATTAAGATTTTTGGGAAAACACTTCTGTATTCTGAGAAAATTTAAAGAAACTTGAAATATTTTAGATGGAAACTGTGCCTCAGCTGTGTTAACAGACATGCCCAGTATTATGTGATGGAGCTCATCTCTGATATTGGACTGGCAGATTTTTAAAAACGTTTTTAATGAATTTCTGTATAGTTTTAATAATAAAAATGTATCTTAAAAACTGAGATGAAATATATGCTTGTGGATTAGTCAGTTCAGTCGCTCAGTCATTTCCAGCTCTTTGCAATGCCATGGACCACAGCACGCCAGGCCTCCCTGTCCATCACCTACTCCGGGAGCTTACCCAAACTCATGTCCATAGAGTCAGTGGTGCCATCCAACCATCTCATCCTCTGTCGTCCCCTTCTCCCCTGCCTTCAATCTTTCCCAGCATCAGGGTCTTTTCAAATGAGTCCGTTCTTTGCATCAAGTGGTCAAAATATTGGGTAGAGATTGAAAAACCACATGAGTTCCCACAGGCTTCCGTTGTGAATGTAGGAAAAATGCCAGTGGAGACCAATGATTTAAAGATTTCAGAAATATTATTAAGTGGTCTGTGTAGTCACATAAATTTTTTTTTAAGAAAATAAATACCCTGGAATGTTTGTTTCTATAATACAGTTCAATATGGTTTATCAGCCCTGCTTTAAAAACAAAAACTGTTGATCACGCTCTGTCTATTTTATTATAGAATCTGTCTTTATAAGTTGCATTTTATACCTAAGTGAAGCTATACGTTTTATTCAGTAATCCCAGAAAAGGTATCAGATTTTGTGGTTCATGAAAGGTACAATGACTGTTGGACTTTTGATTTTTTCCTTTCCACACTTGAGTGGTTTTGTGAAATTGATTTTCTCTTGGGGGAAATGTTCAACCTAGCCTGTTCTATTGTCCAGACTTCATGGCAGAATATTTTTTAGTATTCTCAAATCTAGTATATCCTCCCTGGAAATCACATTCAGCTGTTCTTTCCACACATGTGACCTAGAGATGCAAGGGGAACGGTATTTTTCGGTTGAATATGCCGGGTTTGGCAATGGTCTTGGTTTCAGGTTTGTTTCTTGGTAAAAGAAATAAGTTGATTTTAAGATAACGTTACTTAGCAGGCATAGATCCTTCAGTATAGCTTTTTAAAAAAATTATTTTAATTGGAGGATGATTGCTTTACATTACTGTATTGACTTCTGGGTGCAAAAAGATATGACACTGAAATATAAACTCCCCAGGTTGGTAGGTGCCCAATATGCTACTGGAGAAGAGCGAAGAAATAACTCCAGAAGGAATTAAGAGGCTAAGCCAAAGCAGAAACAGCTCCCAGTTGTGGATATGACTGGTGATGAAACTGAAGTCTGGTGCTGTAAAGAACAACATTGCATAGGAACCTGGAATGTCAGGTCCATGAATCAGGGTAAATTGGAAGTGGTCAAACAGGAGATGGCAAGAGTGAACATCGATATTCTAGGAATCAGAGAACTAAGATGGACTGGAATGAGTGAATTTAACTCAGATGACCAGTGTATCTACTACTATGGGCAAGAATCCCTTAGAAGAAATGGAGTGGCTATCAGTCAACAAAAGAGTCCAAAATGCAGTAATTGAGTACAGTCTCAAAAACGACAGAATGATCTCTATTCGTTTCCACAGCAAACCATTCAATATCACGGTAATCCAAGTCTGTTCCCCAACACTAACACCAAAGAAACTGAAGTTGAATGGTTCTCTGAAGATCTACAAGACCTTCTAGAACTAACACCCAAAAAAGATGTCCTTTTCATTATAGGGGACTGAAATGCAAAAGTAGGAAGTCAAGAGATACCTAGAGTAACAGGCAGGTTTGGCCTTGGAATACAAAATGAAGCAGAGCAAAGACTTAACAGTTTTGCCAAGAGAATGCCCTGGTCATAGCAAACACCCGCTTCCAACAACACAAGAGCTGACTCTGCACATGGACATCACCGGATGGTCAATACCAAAATCAGATTGATTATATTCCTCACAGTTGATGATGGAGAAGCTCTATACTATCAACAAAAATGACCAGGAGCTGACTGTGGCTCAGATCATGAACTCCTTATTGCAAAATTCAGACTTAAATTTGAATAAAATAGGGAAAACCCTAGGGCATTCAGGAATGACCTAAATCAAACCCCTTATGGTTATACAGTGGAAGTGACAAATAGATTCAAGGGATTAGATCTGATAGAGCGCCTGAAGAACTCTGGACAGAGGTTTGTGACATTGTACAGAAGGCAGTGAAGAAAACCATCCCCAAGAAAAAGAAATGCAAAAAGACAAAATGTCTGTCTGAGGAGGCCTTACAAATAGCTGAGAAAAGAAGAGAAGCAAAAGGCAAAGGAAGAAAGGAAAGATATATCCACCTGAATGCAGAGTTCCAGCAAATAGCATGGAAAGATAGGAAAGCCTTCCTCAGTGATCAGTGCAAAGAAATACAGGAAAAACCATAGACTGGGAAAGACGAGAGATCTCTTCAAGAAATTTAGAGATACCAAGGGAACATTTCATGCAAAGGTGGGCAGATATAAGGACTGAAACAGTATGAACCTAGCAGAAGCAAAAGATATTAAGAAGAGGTGGCAAGAATACACAGAAGAACTGTACAGAAAAGATCTTAACGACCCAGATGACCACGATGGTGTGATCACTCACCTAGAGCCAGACATCTTGGAATGTGAAGTCAAGTGGGCCTTAGGAAGCATCACTATGAACAAAGCTAATGGAGATGGTGGAATTCCAGTTGAGATGTTTCAAATCCTGAAAGATGATGCTGTGAAAGTGCTGCACTCAATATCCCAGCAAGTTTGGAAAACTCAGCAGTGGCCACAGGACTGGAAAAGGTCAGTTTTCATTCCATTCCCAAAGAAAGGCATTGCCAAAGAATGTTCAAACTACAGTTGCACTCATTTCACATACTTTGAGCAAAGTAATGCTCAAAATTCTCCAAGCTAGGCTTCAACAGTATGTGAACTGAGAACTTCCAGATGTTCAAATTTGATTTAGAAAAGGCAGAGGAACCAGAAATCATATTACCAGCATCCATTGGATCATCAAAAAAGTAAGAGAGTTCCAGAAAAACATCTACTTTTGCTTCATTGACTATGCTAAAGCCTTTGACTATGTGGATCATAACAAAGTGGAAAATTCTTCAAGAGATGGGAATACCAGATGATCTTATCTGCCTTCTGAGAAATCTGTGTGCAGGTTAAGGAGAAACAGAACCAGACATGGAACAACAGACCAGTTCCAAATTGGGAAAGGAATATGTTAAGCCTGTATATTGTCACCCTGCTTATTTAGCTTATATGCAGAGTACATCATACAAAATGCCAGACTGGATGAAGCACAAGCTGAAATCAAGATTGCCAGGAGAAATCAATAACCTCAGATAAGGAGATGATACCACTCTTATGGCAGTAAGCAAAGAGCTGCTAAAGAGCTGCTTGATGTAGGTGAAAGATCAGAGTGAAAAAGCTGTTTTAAAACTCAGCATTCAGAAAACTAAGATCATGGCATCCGGTCCCATCACTTCATGGCAAATAGATGGGGAAACAATGACATACTTTATTTTCTTTTCTTGGGTGACTGCAGCCATGAAATTAAAAGACGCTTGCTCCTTGGAAGAAAAGCTATGCCAAACACAGATAGTGTGTTAGAAAAGTAGGGACATTACCTTGCCAACAGAGGTCCATCTAGTTAAAGCTTTGGTTTTTCCAGTAGTCATGTATGGATGTGAGAGTGGGACCATAAAGAAGGCTGAACACTGAAACATTGATGCTTTTGAGCTGTGGTGTTGAAAAGGACTCTTGAGAGTCCCTTGGACTGCAAGGAGATCAGTCCTGAATATTCATTGGAAGAACTGATGCTGATGCTAAAGCTGAAGCTCCTATACTTTGGTCACCTGATGCAAAGAGCTGACTCATTAGAAAAGACCTTGATGCTGGGAAAGATTGAAGGCAGGAGGAGAAGGGGACAACAGAGGATGAGATAGTTGGATGACATCACTGACTCAATGGACATGAGTTTTTGCAAGCTCTGGGAGATGGTGATGGACAGGGAGGCCTGGCATGCTGCAGTCCATGGTGTCGCAGAGTTGAACATGATTGAGCAAGTGAACAATATATGTATGTCCCCTCTCTTCTGAACCTCCCTCCTACCTTCCATCCCATCCCACACCCTAGGTTTTTTTAAAAATTGATTAATATTAAATATTATTAAATGTTATGCCCAAATATAAAGTTTTTTTTTAATCAAACATTGAAGATTGTTATATGCAAAGACCTATGCTGGATATTGTGAATGATACAGGATGGATAAAACATAGTCTCTGGCCTCAGGGACTTTGTTGTTTACTAGAGGATATTAATTATTCATGAAAAGAATATACACGAGCAGAGTGTATAGATGTCATAAGGTACTAGAAAATCCTTGGGTATTCTGAGCCTTATTTATAATCCTGTTTATACCAATCTGTTGATGTCATAGAATATATGATTGCAGGCAGAGAAGAAGTCCACATTTGGGTTTTACTGTGGACCTGGGGCAGTGTTAGACGCTTTATATCTCATTTACCCATACAGTCATTGTGTGGGTTGAGTAATTTCCCCCTCATTTTACGTTTGTGGGAATTGAAACCTAAGTACCCCAAGATCACACTGTGGTGTGATAGATCTGGGTCTTTGAGGCTTTTGGAGTGGGCTCTCTCCCTAGTGCCCCATTTCTCTACATCAAGGTAGTCATTACCTCTTGCCGTTGAGCAAGTAGTTGGGGTTTTTCCTGGTAGCAGATGGCTAGTGTGCCCTCTTAGATGCTGGAGAAGGCCTTAGGGCAGTCTTTCTAAGGCTGTTTGAAAGGATATCTTCCTCCATAGGCAATAATATCTGATGTGGTCCAGTAGGCCACTCAGTATTGACTAGCTCTTGGGACCCTTTGTTTAGTTCTTATGAACTGTTCTCCTGTTGGCTGTTGATGCTTGTAGCTGGGCATAAAGGGAAGATTGTATCTGTAAACTGAAACTTAAGACACGCTCCTGGTTTTCCTCAGGGTGGCGGCCTAAGGGGCTACTTGTGGCACATCTTCACGAACATAAGTCTGCTGTGAATCGGATTAGAGTCTCTGATGAGCATTCACTGTTTGCCACGTGTTCAAATGATGGCACAGTGAAAATCTGGAACAGTCAGAAGATGGAGGGGAAGACCACCACCACCAGGTAACCTGCACCTAGGCGGAGAGGCCACCCCCCGACCCAGTCACTGAGTGCTCACTCCGTGACAGGTACTGTTTTAGGTACCAGGAATACAGTGGTGATAAATAGACACAAATACATGTTCTGGGAAAATTAACGTCAGTGGGAGAGGCGACAGACAATAAACATTGTGTAAGTAAGTAAAACAGGTTGTGTTTTTGGATGGTAAGAAATTTTATTGGAAAAAATGATAGCAGAAAAAGAGGGGTAGAGGGTGAGTGGGTGGGGTAGACTAGAGTTTAAAGAAATTGGCTAGAGACTTCTTCACGGAGAAGGTATCCTTTAAAGAAGCCCCTGACAAAGATGAGAGAAAATGCCACGGATGTCCTGGGAAAGAGCCTTCTCTGCAGAGGAAACATGGGCCTCAGAGACAGAAGAATGTTTGGCATGTTCGGGGAAGAACAGGAAGGTCTGTGTGAGGGAGAAGGAAGTCAGAGGGCCCGAGTTCACAGGGCCTTGCAGGCTGTCGTGAGGGGCTTAGCCTCTGAGTGAGGTGTGGGGGCCTTTGGATGGTTCTGCATGGTGGAGAGACATGATCTGAGTCAAACTTCAACAGAATTACTCTGGCTCTTGTGTTGAGAATAGACTGAGGAGGTGCAGGGTAGAAGGATTAGGAGGCTTTTTCTGTAACTGAGCGAGATGGGGGACATAGTGGGAAATGATCAGATTCTGGGTATGTTTTAATGCTGGCATCAACAAGATTTGCTGAATGGGTTAGATGGAGTGTGAGCAACAGAGAAAGTAGGAAATGATAAGAGTGCCCAGTCAAGAGAGACATAATTATTAGTTGAAATCTTGAAGACTCTTCACATATGCATGATGAGGTTATGATAAATGGGGGAGATATTTTAGATTTGTACAACTTTGTAGTTGTGTGCCTAATTTGGTCTGGATCCGAAAAGAAAGCTATTAGAAATCAAAATTGAATCTATGTACATGAAAAGATGTGGGGAACCTTTGGTACTTTTCTCATTATCAGTTCATTGACCATGCTGTTTTTCAGTCAGTTAAGTTGTGTCCAACTCTTTGCAACCCCACGGACTGCAACACACCAGGCTCTTCTGTCCCCACTCTCCTGGAGTTTGCTCAAGTTTATGACCATTGAGTCATTGATGTCTAATCATTGACCACTGACCATTTGACCAGTAACCACAAAATGGTCAACAAAATATCTTTGATAAACTAATTAATAAGTTTACTCCTTACCGACCTGATATGATTTTGTTCTGTTAATTCTGCTCTAATCTTTGCAGCATGCTTAGTTATTTTTCATGTTCATTCACTCTTGGCACTGCGTTGGTCAGAACATAAGTTGAAAACCAGTAAAAGAATCTTGGCTCCATGAGGCAATTTTTTGGTCAATATTTAAATGAAATTTTCAAACCTTGAGAGAGGTTTTCCAGTGAACACACATGCTTGTGGCAAGACTCTAAATACTTAACAATTTTACATTATTTGCTGTGTCGTATAATTATCCATCTTCCTATCAATTCATCTTTTAAAAATGTATTTCAGAGTGAGTCACAGATATCAGAACATTTCTCCCAAAAATTTCAGCCATGTATATTGCTAATATTTGTTTATAGTTCTCCCTTTCTTCTTGGGCATAAAGTTTGTATGCTGTGAAGCACACAGATCTTAACCATTCCAAAAGATCCAGCAAATACACAAACTTGTGCAACTTAAAAACCACTCTCAAGATACAGAACATAACTAGAATGTTCCCTCATGTTCCTTTGCATAAAATGCCTGCCTCCTCCCTGCCTACAGCCATTCTTTTGATTTTCCCCCACCATTATTAGCATTTTGATTAATGTTCTAAAAATCTCTGATAACTATTTTCCAAATGGTTCTTTGTTATTATCATCATTAGTTGTATTCATTTTTGCTTTTATTAGTAGGGTAAGTTTAATTGGTTTGAGTAAGCCTCTCAAGTAAAAACTTGGAATCATCCATTAACTTTGCAGAAACCTCTTGTTAATTCCAGATGCTTTTTATCACAGAGCCATGCCTTTGTCCCCGTGTCATATTTTAGGTAGTGGTAAACCAGAAAATGTGGCAGTTCAGCTGGCAGTAACTGTAGTCTTTGGAACGTTTGTATGATGTTTAGGAGAATGGGTGTCCTCTGGACACGGGGGCTTTCTTGTCTGTAAGAGCAGACTGTAAGCCTTAGCTTGGAGATGCTTCATTCCAGGTCCAGGGAGAGAAAGAGGGCGAGGGAATAGAAAGTGTTGCCCTCATCATGTGCCTTTGTGAGCTGATGAGGGAGAAGGAGGCCTTCAAAGCGGTGCTGTGTTTCTTAGGCGGTCTCACTAGTACCTTCTGACTGCCTGGGTATTTCCCTCATGCAGTATGTTGGCTGACCACCCCATTGCAGCTCTGACTTTCTCCTTGAATTGCATCGGTGATTTAGGCCATCTGGATCTTAGCTCTGCCGTTTGCTTCTTTCTTATTTCAGTTAAACTTTTAGTTTTTCCTTTGTGGACTAATTCTTGAAAAATTGCTGTGTTTTTTTTTTTTTTACTTTTTACATAGATTTTTAAAATTTAATCCTTTGTAGTATTCTAAACTGTATTTTCCATATATGCTCTTTGTGCTCCCCCATTTTTGGCTCATTTAGCTTCTCGATTTTAGGAAACACTGATGTATTTGGTACTTGCCAAATTTGATGGTAAAACATCTAAGTATAGTGTTATTCCAATGAAGAGTAGTGCAAGAAATTATCAGTGTTAGGATTACATAGTTTAGAGTCTGAGATAGTATTAGAAGTTGAAGTTTTTGAGTGATATGGCTACCCTGAAGTAAAGGGTTAACCTGAGGCCTGAACTTTACAAAATTGAATTTTGGGGATAGGAAGAGAGCAGTCAGAAAAGAAGAGAGAAGAAACCATTTAAGTTATGTCATACTGCAACAGAAGGGAGCGTTTAAGAAAGAGATTTATCAGATCAGATCAGATCAGTCGCTCATTCGTGTCTGACTCTTTGCAACCCCATGAATCACAGCACGCCAGGCCTCCCTGTCCATCACCAACTCCCGGAGTTCACTCAGACTCATGTCCATCGAGTCAGTGATGCCATCCAGCCATCTCATCCTCTGTCATCCCCTTCTCCTCCTGCCCCCAATCCCTCCCAGCATCAGAGTCTTTTCCAGTGAGTCAACTCTTCGCATGAGGTGGCCAAAGTACTGGAGTTTCAGCTTTAGCATCATTCCCTCCAAAGAAATCCCAGGGCTGATCTCCTTCAGAATGGACTGGTTGGATCTCCTTGCAGTCCAAGGGACTCTCAAGAGTCTTCTCCAACACCACAGTTCAAAAGCATCAATTCTTCGGCGCTCAGCCTTCTTCACAGTCTAACTCTCACACCCATACATGACCACAGGAAAAACCATAGCCTTGACTAGACGGACCTTTGTTGGCAAAGTAATGTCTGTGCTTTTGAATATGCTATCTAGATTTATCAGCAGCTCTCAAATGCAGTAAAAGTGCCAAGTGGCATGAAAGCCTAGTAAAACAATTGGGTGTTCTCACACAGTGACCTTTGGTGAGTATAGTTCATACATCCATCATCCATGGAAGGCTTTGGACTTTATGTATCACAAGCCTTTATGATGAACATATTCTAAGAAGAAGAAAGATTTAATTCAGATATTTAGTTTTGAGGCTGTTCAGATTGGCTTTTATTTTCCCCTAACATTTTTATTTATTTTTAATCAAAGGATAATTGCTTTACAGTATTGTTTTGATTTCGGCCACACATCAACATGAATCAGCCATAGGTACATATACAGCTCCCTCTTGAGTCTCCCTCCCACCCTCACCCCATCCCACTCCTGTAGGTTGTCACAGAGCCCCAGTGTGAGTTCCCTGAGTCATCCAGCAAACTCCCGCTGGCTCTCTGTGTACACATGGTCGGGCATCTGTTTCCCTGTTCTCCCTCCATTCATCCCACCCACCCCTTGCTGAGTCTGCACACACATCTCTTCTCTAATCTCCATCTCAGCTGCTGCCCTGCAGGTAGGTTCATCAGTACCGTCTTTCCAGAGTCCACATATGTGTTAGTATATGATACTTGTTTCTCTCTTTCTGACTTACTTCACTCTGTATAATAGGCTCTGTGTTCATCCACCTCATTAGAACTGACTCAAATGTGTTCCTTTTTATGGCTGAGCAATAGTCCATTGTGTATATATATACCAAAGCTGGCTTTATCCATTCATCTGTTGGTGGACATCCAGGTTGCTTCCACGTCCCAGCTGTTGTATACATGCTGCAGTGAGCATTCGGGTACATGTGTCTTTCAGTTATGGTTTTCTCAGGGTATATGCCCAGTAGTCGGATTGTTGAGTCATAGGTGGTTTTATTCCTGGTATTTTAAGGAATCTCCAGGCTGTTCTCCATTGTGGCTGTACCAGTTTACATTCCCACCAACAAAGCAAGAGGGCCCATTTCCTTCACACCCTTTCCAGCATTTATTGTTTGTAGATTTTTTGATGATGGCCATTCTGACCCATGTGAGGTGATACCTCACTGTAGTTTGATTTGCATTTCTCTGATAGTGAGCAATGCTGATCATCTTTTTATGTGTTTATTAGCCATCTGTTTGTCTTCTTTGGAGAAATGTCTGTTTAGGTCTTTTTCCCACTCTTTGATTGGGTTGTTTGCTTTTATAGTATTGAGTTGCATGAGTGGCTTGTATATTTTGGAAATTAATTCTTTGTTAGTTGTTTCACTTGCTTATTGTTTTCTCCCATTCTGAGTGTTGTCTTTTCTTGCCTTCTTTTTAATTATAAAAAACTGGGAGCAAACTAAAGATTCAGCAGAAGGAGAGAAACTGGATAAGTAAGTGATTATTGTGGTAATAAAGTGATTGCTGTAGAAATACATTTTTTTGGTATGGACTATATTGATACAGTCTGTGAAAATACAGTTTTGAGAAGTTGGTTTAAGAACTCATGTAGGATTTCTGTTTTTAGAAAGACAGAGTAAGAATTTTCAAAATTATTTTACTCCTTAAAAACAATGAGAACACTGGCAAAAACTGTCAAAAACTGTCAAAATCAACTTTTTCAGGATTCTAGAAATTAAAGTCCTTCATCAATCTGAAAATTGTTGTTTGAGAAAAACGGCTGACTCTCAGAACAGCAAGCCATGGATGTGAGCCCTGATTTCATCCCCCACTACTTCCAAGCTGTACAGTGGCTTTGGAAAACTTAACAGTAACCATGAAAACCAACAGCTTAGTAGCCCCTGGAGGGGTCGTAAAGGCTTTGAACTCCTCCAAGGCCCCGTTTCCAGAGAATTATCACCATTTGACCAGCTTGCTGTAAACCGCCACGATCAGGGCCTGTCCTGTCTTCGTTTGAGCTGTTACTTTGTTCTTTGAGGAAAAACTCTACCCATGGAGCATTTGTTGAAATTATTGATGGGATTTGTTTAACATTGCAGCTGCCTGAGGTGGCAGTCCCAGTTGTAGCTAAGAAGAGGCTCACGAAAAACTTTAAAGCAAGTGTGTGATATCAGTAGGGGGCTTTTGAAAAGTTTGGATGTATGCATGGGTGTCTATAAGACCACATGCACTTGCAGGGTTGTGTATAAGCCCAAGAAAGAACTCTGGAGGCTGCAGGTTCTCAGCTGTGGCTGACCTTGAGTCTCTGTGTGAGCAGGAGATGAAGGATGAGGCCGAGCTGTAAACTGCTTTGTTGAGGGTGTGCCACAGCTAGCACGGAGAGCCTCACAAGGGCTGGACCTCGCATCAGTTCATGAGATATAAGGAATGTCATTGTTATTTAGTCACTAAGTTGTATCTGACTTTTGCAACCCCATGGACTGTAGCCCGCCAGGCACCTTTGTCCATGGAATTTGCCAAGCAAGAATACTGGAGGGGGTTGCCATTTCCTTCTCCAGGACATCGTCCCAACCCAGGGATCGAACCCATTTCTTCTGCATTGGCAGGCAGATTCTTTAATGACCCCAGGAAAGTCATTAGCTGATCATTAATTTAACTGACGCGAGAGTTCAGTGGCCACGCATGAGAAATAAAGACTTTGTAGGATTGGTCTCTAGGCAAGTCACTAAACAAGCAGTGACAACATTGGTATCTTATTTCCGAAGTCAATACATACCAGTTAAAATGTCTAGTTTTGGACAAAAGTTAAAAGTCAGGCAAAGAAATAGGGAAGTATGTCCTATATACAGGAAAAAATGCAGGCAATAGAAACAGTACCTCACTAATCCAAGAAATTGGACTTTTTAGACAATGACTTTAAATTAGTGATTAAAAATATGTTCAAAAAATTAGAAGAAATTATGTCTAAAGGATTAAAAGGAAATTATGAGAAAAATGTATCAACAAATAGACAATGTCAATAAAGGGATAGAAATGATAAACAGAAATCCTGGCGTTCTGAAGTATAATAACAGAAATGAAGAGTTCAGGGCTGAACAGCAGATTTCAACTGGCGAGAGAAAAAACCAGGGACTTGAAAATAGAAAATAGTTGACATCCATTCAGAAGTATAAAAACTAAAAGAGAATAAAGAAAACCAAACAGAGCCTCAGAGGCCTGTGGACCACCGTCAGGTGTACCAACATACACATGATAGTCCCAAAAGGCAAGGAGAGAGAACATTGGAGGAAATACGGCTTGAACCACCCCCCCGCCCCCGCCCCAGATTTGGTGAGAAGCATTAATCTGCACATTTGAGGAGCTCAGCTAACTCCAAATAGGACAAAGATCAAAGAGAGCCATACGAGAGACATGATAAGCAAATTGTTGAAGCAATTGTTGAAAAATATTGAAGCAAAAGAGCAAAGAGACTCATCTTGTACGAGGGACCTTCAGTAAGGTTAATAGCTGACATTCAATCAGAAATGGTGGAGCCTGGAAGTCAGTGAGATGATATATTCAGAGTCTAGGAAGAAAAAGACTGACAGTAATTCTATATCCAGCAGAATTGTCTTTCAGAAACAAAGGAGAAATTAAGATATTCCAAGGTAAATAAAAACAGGGAATTTATTGCCAGAAGATTTCACCTGAAAGAAATACCAAAAGGAGTCTGTCGTGCTGACAGGAAAGGACATGAGACTAACTTGAACCACATGAAGAAATAAAGAGCATCAAGTAAAGGTATCAATAGATACAGGAGTGAACATAAGACAGTACAAGTTAGTTTTTTTCTGTAACTCTTTCTGCTGTCTGATTTAAAAGAAGACTATGTAAAGAAATAATTATAAAACTGCATTGAGTTTATAGTGCATAAAGGTGTAATTTGTATGACAGTAATAGTACAGACAAGGGAGGAGGGAGCAGATGTATTGGAGCAAAATTGGTGCTCATCTGATTGTGTTTAGATGTTGATTGTATTTTCCAGGGAAACCACTAAAAGAAACCCTTAAAAACATTTAGTAAAACTCAAAAACGTGTGATAGAGGAAATTAGGGATTGAAATCATGTACTGGAAGATGTCTTTATAACACACAGGAGCAGCGGTGGACTAGAGCAACCACCAAAACCCACATAAGACGCAGAGAAAACAAATAGCACAGTGTCAAACCTAAGCCCTACCTTATTCTAATCACGTTAAACGTAGTCAAAGGCAGAGTTGGCAGGAAGTAAGACAAAACATGACATGACTGTTTCCCACAAGAGACAACAGTTTAAATTCAAGAGATGCAGTGCGAGAGTAAAAGGGCTGAAAACGGTACACCCTGCAGACAGTTTCTAAAAGAGCTGGAGTGGCTATGCTTATTTCAGACATTTTAACACAAAAATCGATACTAGAGATAGACAAGGATATTTTATAATGACAACAGGGTCATCCCATCGGGAAAACATAGCAATTACAAACACGCTGCTAACAGCATAGCCCCTGCATGGAGGAAGAACGGACAAAATTGGAGGGGAAAGTAGTTTAACAGTAATAGTTGGAGATTTTAATGCTCTTCCCGTAAGAAGAGTTGAGCACACTGCAGACCTATCAGGTCTGACATCTATAGAACACTCTACCCGACTGCAGCAGATTATCTAGGACAGACACCAAGCTTCAGTAAATTTAAAAGCACTGAGCTGTATCAACACACATGTTCTTTAACCACGGTGAAATGAAACTAGATCAGTAACAGAAATTCGGGGGATTCACAGGTTTGTAGAGGTTAAGCAGCGCATGGCAAAATGACCAATGGCTCAAAGGGAAATTAGAGAAATACTTTGAGGTGACTGAAAATGAAAACACAACAAACCAAAACTTAAGGGTGCAGTTAAAGGAGTATTGAAGAAGTTTATAGCTGCATGCAGCTGTATTTAAAAAGAAGAAAAATCATAAATCAGTAACTTAGCTTTAACCTTAAATCTAGA
The DNA here is from genome assembly GCF_027580195.1 of Bos mutus. NCBI lineage: Eukaryota > Metazoa > Chordata > Mammalia > Artiodactyla > Bovidae > Bos > Bos mutus. The sequence continues at coordinate 149,110,166 of NC_091617.1, read as the reverse complement.
AAAAGAAGAGCAAAGTAAACCCAAAGCAAGTAGAAGGAAGGAAATCATAAAAGACCAAAGAAGAAACAAATGACATAGGGAATAACGGAGAAAAACCAGCAAAAGCAGAATTCAGTTCTTTGGGAAGGTAAGAATTGGCAAACCTTTAAAAGGGAGAGTTACTAAAGTTAAAACTAGGAAGGAAAGAGGGAATGTTACTGTTGAGTACATCGCTATGGAGCACAGAAGAATACTATGAACAATTGTATGCCAACAAATAAAATAACCTAGATGAAATGGACAGATTAGATTCCTAGAGAGATACAACCTATCAGAGGTAATCAATAAGAAATAGAAAACCTGAATATTTAGACCTATAACAATAAGATTAAATTAGTAATTAAAAGAAAAACTTCCTACAAAGAGAAGCCCAGGCTGAGATGATTTCATGGTGCATTCTACCAATACTTAATGAATTAACGCCCATCCTTCAAAAACTTTTTCAAAAAAAATAGATGAGGGAACATTTTGTAATTCATTCTATAAGGGCAGTGTTACCCTGATACCACAACCAGGCAAAATATATGACCAGAAAACAGTAGACCAAGATGCACAGGTAATATGGGCATTAAAATCCTCAACAAAATACTAGTAAACGGAATTCAGCATGTTCAAAGGATAATATACCATGACCAAGTGCAGTTTATCCCAAGAATGCAAACCCTTTCCAACATTTGAAAATCAGTCAGTGAATATATCACATTAATAGAATAAAGGATGAAGACCACAGATGATCTCAAAAGATTCTTAGAAAGATTTTGTTAAAATCTAACACTGTTTTATGATTAAAAGCAACTCAAGTAGTTACAGTTTAGTGCTGATAAGGACGTCTATGAAAAGCCCACTAACATCATACTTACAGACTGAACACTTGCCCGTGAGGCGAGCCATGTAAGTAAGAATGTCCACTCTGACTGCTTTCATGGTTTCTTAGTGGGGTCATTTAGATAAGGAAAAGAAATATAAGGCATCCAGGTTGGAAAGGAAGAAGTAAAATTGTATTGGCAGTCAGTAAGCAATAAAAAGAAAAACCTATTAGAACTATCAAATGAGTTCAACAAAAAGTTGTAGAACATACGATCATATTGTATTTATATGTATAAAAGTCACTTGGATTTCTGTGTGCTAACAATGAACTATGGGCTTCCCTCATAGCTCACTTGGTAAATCACCTGCCTACAATGCAGGAGACCTGGGTTCAATTCCTGGGTTGGGAAGATCCCCTGGAGAAGGAAATGGCTACCCACTCCAATATTCTTGCCTGGAGAATCCCATGGACAGAGGAGCCTGACAGGCTACAGTCCACAGACTTGGAAGAGTCTGACACAACTTAGCTGCTAAACCACCACCACCAACAGTGAACAATCCAAAGATGAACTAAAGAAAGCAATTCTGTATACAAAAGCATCAGAAACAATGAAGTACTGAAGAATAAATTTAACAGAAACATACAAGACTTGAATACTGAAAGCTACAAACATCACTGAAAGAAATATTTTAAAATATTTATAGAAGACCTAAGTAGAAACACATCCCATGTTCATTCAGTGGAAAACTTTTGCTGTTTGTTAATATAGCTGACATCCCCAAATTGATCCTCAGATTTTCCCTATGAAATTTCCAGCTGCCCTTTTCTACAGAAGTTGACATTCTGATCCTAAAATTCATGAAGATATGCAAAGGACTTAAGTAGCCAAGACAGTCTTAAGGAAATAACTGAGTTGGAGAAATCACACTCCCAGATTGGCCACCAAACTACAGCAGTCAAGACACTGTGTTACCGGCATAGGGATAAATGCATTAGTCAGTGGGCTAGAGCTGACACGCAGAGGTGCGTTTATGGTCGCTGCTTTCTGACATAGGTGCCAGGACAGCTGAGTGTGGGGAAGAACAGCCTGAACAGATGGTGTAGAGATTACTGGGCAATTGCATGCAAAAGAATGGGTTTGCAGAGAATTTTTCAAAATGGATCATAGACCTGAACGTAAGAGCTAAACTGTAAAACTTGTAGAAGAAAACATAGGCATGTAATTCTTCATGACCTTGGATTTAGGCAGCCCAGATGGTAAAGAATCCACCTGCAGTGCAGGGGACCCTGGTTCGATTCCTGGGTTGGAAAGATCCGCTGGAGAAGGGATACGCTACCCACTGCCGTATTCTTGGGCTTCCCTGCTGGCTCAGCTGGTAAAGAATCCGCCTGCAATGAGGGAGACCTGGGTTCGATCCCTGGGTTAGGAAGATCCCCTGGAGACAGGAAAGGCTACCCACTCTAGTATTCTGGCCTGGAGAATTCCATGGACTGTATGGTCCACGGGGTCTCTAAGAGTCGGATACAACTGAGCAACTTTCACTTCTGAAATATGCCACCAGAAAATACAGTGACAAAAATAGATGTGATTTCATCAAAATTATGAACATTTGTACTTCAAAGGACACTGTCAAGAAAGTGAAAGGACAACCCACAGAATGAGATAAATACTCTGAATATATAAAGAACTGTTTTAACTCAACAGTAAGAAAACAAGTAATTACAAAGCAGAGGACTCAGATAGAGTTGGCCCTTCATACCTGTGGGTTCTGCAGAATCAGTCAACCAGGGATAGAATATTTTCTGTTGATATGCAACCCTTGGATACAGAGGGCCTAGAGGGACTAGTTCATTCTGATTTTAGAATCTGCTGGGGGTCCTGGAACCAGTCCCCTAAGAATATAAAGGGTAACTGGGAGGTATGCAAAAAAGGTACTCTGCATCTTTAGGGAAATACAGATCAGAACCACAGTGGGATACCACATCACACCCACTAGAATGACTAATCAAAAAGACAAGAACAAGTGCTGGAGACAGCATGGAGAAATTAGCACCTTTGTACTTTGCTGGTATGAGTGTCGAGTGATGCAGCAAGTTTGGGAAAAGGTTTGGCAGTTTCTCAAATGCTAATCATAGAGTTACCTATTACTCTGCAGTTTTACTCCTAGGTATAAACCCAAGAGAGCTGAAGACATTTGTTCACATGAAAATCTATAAATGAGTGTTCATAGTAGCATTATTCATAATAGCCAAAAAGTGGAAACCATAATGTCTATCAGCTATTGAATGGATAAGCAAATACAGTATATCCACATAATGGAATATTATTTAGCCATAGAAGGGATAAAATGCCCATGCATGCTCCAAGTCACTGAGTTGTACACTTTAAAATGTTACACTTTATGACATGTATTTCAGCAAGGCTGCTATTAAAAAGTGAACTAGAGAGGCATGATTAATATATAAAATGTTCCATATTTATTTATAAATCAAATATAAATATACTGTAATATGCATAGAAAACTCTTTGGGAAGCTATATAATAATGTCTGTAGTGTTCCTCTGTGGTTTTCCCAGGTACCTCAGTGGTAAAGAATCCGCCTAACAATGCAGGAGGCCTGGGTCCAGTCCCTGGGTCGGGAAGATCCCTGGAGAACGAAATGGCAATCCACTCCAGTATTCCTGTCTGGGAAATCCCGTGGGCAGAGGAGCCTGGTGGGCTACAGTTCATGGGGTCGCAGAGAGTCAGACGCAACTTAGCGACTAAACAACAAAAGTGTTTCTCTCTGGGTGTTAGAATTATGTTTTTACTTCTTTTTTTTTTTTAATAGTTTTTGTATATTTAAGATGTATTAACTTGTATAATAAATTATAGAAGATAAAGGTGAATAAATTTGGTGTTTTGGGGCTTGTGACCTTTAAGGAGTGGCCGCTTAGAAGGCTGAGTATGTGACCCTTGTGGAGGGTGATGAAGGAGGAACTCTGCAGGCACCGCTCGTCACATTCAGGAAGTTCGGTGGTAAATTTAAAGGAGGGGGACAGACAGCTTGAGGGGTCAATGTGTGTGTGGGAGAGACTGAATATTACAGTAATACTGTGTGTTAATAAACGTTTCATGATTTACATGTTAATTGAGCTACACTATGTCCTGCTTAGAAATGTTGGGCTGTAAACGGGTAAACTGAGGTGCAGTGCAGGTTAAGTGGCTTGACTCAAATCATACTGGTGGTCAGTTAGTGGAACTCGGCCCTGTGATTCCCAAGCCAGTGCCGTCCTGCTGTGGCAGGCTGCATCTGCGGGATTATGGAATAACTGCAGGGGTAAGAGGAGGGCTTCAGGAATTGCAGAAAGGAAGCAAGCTGGGTCAGGCCACAGTGAGGGAAGTCCAGCTGGAAAGGAGGGTGGACAGTCTTTCCTTGATCAGAGAGAAGCGTGTGAAGACGGCCACTTGAAAATATCAGAAGGAAAGGTGGTTTTGTGCCAGTGCTTCTGAGGGGGATTATTTTTGTTACACGATCAAGGAGGGAAACAGACCTCAGAGTATCATTTTTTGTTTGTTAACAGTCCTGTGGCTGTTTAATGTCAGCGATAGTAATACTCCGTGGCTTTTCAGAAACGCAGTTCTGCTTTTCTTTGTGCAGGTCTATTCTCACCTATAGCCGAGTCGGGGGCCGTGTCAAGACGCTCACATTCTGCCAGGGTTCCCACTACTTAGCCGTAGCGTCCGATAACGGTGCCGTCCAGCTTCTCGCGATTGAGGCCTCCAAGCTGCCCAAGTCTCCCAAGATTCATCCTCTGCAAAGCAGGTATCTGTCTGTCGTTTGTGTTTTTTAAACTGCATTTGGTGTCCTGGGATAACGTAACCCTCCTTCTGTAATAGTTTGGATCAGCTGAGGGCCTGTGACAATGTACTTCTGTTTTTAAGCACATGAAATGAATAAAATTGGGTTTCCAACTCAAATCTATCACACACAGTTTGAGGAAACTATTTCTGCCAATTTGTCCAAAGGTCAGAAGGGCAGCTTTGAACATGTGGCTCATCCCAGTCTGGAATCTGAATAACCTAATTATCAGTTACATCTTCTGTCTGAGCTCTGGCTGCTGGTTTCGAAAATGTGAGTGTTCTTCATTAAAGGAAGCTCACAAGTGGTGTCAGCATTTTGTCACTTGGCAGTAAAGCCTCTGAAGTTGCTGGGAATGGAGCAGAGTGTTCAGTCATATTGTTTGCTTATCATTTTAAAAAGAAGATCCTGGCTGGCTTTATCTAAGAATTTCCTCCACTTCTTACAGATTGTGGTTGCTTGTAGATTAAACCCATGCAAGGTAAGATATTTAAAGGTCAAACAGAACAATTTTTCAGCTGACGAGTGTGTGCTGCACATGGAAAATTGCAGAAATGAGTAAGATGTGTTTGTTATACTCTCTAAGAAACGAGCCTAGTGGGAGAGGCAGACCAGCGAACAGATGACAGCATGCCCTGTGCCGGGGACGGGGGACCAGCTTACGGGTGGATCGGGGAGGCGGCCTGGAGGGGGTGCCACCCGGTGTGCCCACAGCAGGGTGGTGGCGTAGGGCGGGGTGGGCACAGTGGGGACCCTCAGGGAGGAAGCAGAGCCCCCAGATGCCTCGTCACAGTTTCAGTGGATTACAGCTCACCTCCACTGGGCAGCTGAGGAAGAAGGGGGTGACGATTGGGTCACCTGGGACTTTATTATTTCTTTGTATCATTTTGTTTATTCTTTGTTTTGCTTTTACCAATTAAGATTTTTTTTTTTTTTTTTTTAACACATTCACTAAAGAGACTTGGGCAGCTTCTGTCCAGGACCCATTATAATAATCTTGAACTAAGAAGTCCTTTCAGCAGAGAGTGGTTACAGAGCAGCCTCTGCATGGCGTAAATCTCCAGAGGGCTCTTGGCGGAGTGCATGGTGTGAGGACCCCGCAGCAGAGTATACATTTCGTGTGGGAGAGCCTTTAAGCTGACAGCACTTTTCATTGCGAATATTAGTTTTTACTGTTTACCCTGAGCAACACTTATATCTTCCCTGATGGCTCAGTTGGTAAAGAATCTGCCTGCAATACAGGAGACCCCAGTTCAATTCCTGGGTCGGCAAGATCCACTGGAGAAGGCATAGGCTACCCACTCCAGTATTCTTGGGCTTCCCTTGTGGCTCAGCTGGTAAAGAGTCCACATACAGTGTGGGAGACCTGGGTTTGATCCCTGGGTTGGGAAGATTCCCTGGAGAAGGAAAGGCTACCCACTCCAGTATTCTGGCCTGGAGAATCCTATGGGTTGTATAGTCCAAGGGGTCACAAAGAGTCAAACACAACTGAGCAACTTTGAGCAACACCGACTCTCTGGATTGGCAGGTTGCCCCAGGAGGCTTTGCCTGGCGGTGGGCGCTCCCAGGAAACCCAGCGGGGCGCGTATTTGGTCTGCCCGTGTCACCTTGGCTCTGAGTACTTAGGATCTGTGGATCCTTTTCACTGTTTGTTTGGCATTTGGACTTTTCATCATCACCTTAGGGAATATTGTCATTGTTAGAATGTTTATAATTGTTTGCCTAAGACAGGAGTTAGCAAGCTACAGCCAGCAGTATGGCCCATGTTAAGAATGATTTTTGCATTTTCAAAGGGTTGTTTTAAAAAAAAGAACATGCAGCAGAAATGCGTGTGGCTTTAAATCCTGGCAGATTCACTGCCCGGCTCTCACAGACAATGCTGCTGACCCTCAACAAAGCCAAAACAGCAGTGTGCAGAGGCCTGATACGCACTGACCAAGAAAGCCAGCCAGCATGTTTATGGCATTATTTTAGTTTAAAAATCCCTCAGCTTGAAAAAAAAACAAAAAACAGGTATATCAAGGAATGGAATAGTACTTACAAAGCAATCACTAATCTTATTTACTTCACTTTATTATTAGTAATAAAAGGGAGCGAATGATTGATTCATGCAGTAACAGCAATGAATCTTAAATCCTTCTTTCTAATAAAAGAAGTCATCAGCATGAGGGGAAGTGAGTGAAAGATACATGGAAGTCTGTGTACTACATTTGCAGCTCTTCTGTAGTTCTGAAGTAATTTTTTAAAAAATGCTCAACTGTCCTTGTCTTCGATGGGCCACAGAGTTTCTTGACCATGGTTAGAAGGTAGATTGATCTGCAGTGGAGGCGGGTGCTGTGTCTTTCATGATGGATGAGCCTTTGCCTCTTGACGTGTGTCTCCTAGAGTCCTAGACCAGAAGGAGGATGGCTGCGTGGTGGACCTGCATCACTTCAGCTCCGGGGCGCAGTCTGTGCTGGCCTACGCCACTGTGAACGGCGCTCTGGTGGGCTGGGACCTGCGCTCCTCCAGCAACGCCTGGACGCTGAGGCACGATCTCAAGGCAGGCCTCATCACCTCCTTTGCCGTGGACATCCACCAGTGCTGGCTCTGCATCGGTAGGGAGCTGCCTTTCAGGTCCCCGCCTGGGTCTGGATGCTACTGTCAGGCGTGCCTCTTAAGAAAGCTCTTTTCCTTTGTCTTCATTGCTAATTTTCCCCTATGTTCTTTTTTCCCCCCTATAATTATTATAATACTTACATTTCAATTTTTTCATTAAAAAACAAATTTGAAAGAGTGAGGTCAATATTCAGCGCGTGTAACAATTTACTCTGTCCCTTCGTTTTTAAACGCGCCCCTACAGTGGTCAGATTTGCTGGCATTTTCTTACTCTGCCAGGGAAGCAACAGGCTGGGTTTACGGGATGAGGACATTTGAATTTGAGCAGCTCGGTTTTAAATCCCGGTAGCCACAGGCAAGCTGCTTCACCCTTCTGGTCTTACTGTTCTCGTCTTCAGATGGGCCCATTCCCTCCAAGGGCAGCTTTGAGGATTTAATGAGGTGAAAGGGCCCAGCACAGGAGGAGAGCCAAACAGTGGCCGCGGGCCTTGTGACCCCTGCCCCCGCCCTGTGACCTTGCTTCTCTCCTGTTTTAGTTTCACTGGCCCCCCTCCCCCTGCCAGGCTTTGAACCTGCCCCTTTAGAAGGTACTGGAGCTTATTCATTGTCACTCGACACTCTTTCAGAAGAATTAGACTCTGCTACGCTTGAATATTAGTTTCTGTTCAATAGATTCCCTGTCTTGAATTTGCGACATTATCAGCCCTTTATTTTATATGGTTTGTGTGAAGTGCATTATTTTTTGCCTTTTGCGAGACTAAGCTGCCCTGGCACAGGAAGATGTTGTGCCAGGCTTGGAAAAGTAGCTGTCACACGCGCCACAAGGTTAGTGAGTTGCCCCGGTGGCTCTCATGCAGCCCCACCAGCTCTGAGGGGCCTGCAGAGGGGCCAGGAGACGGAGGGGCCCGCTGCCCCTTTGGTCTTTCCCCACCCCCGTCTCCACTGGACCTGGAGACCAGCCTTGGCATTAGAGTGCACGTTATTCTTCGAGTTGGGTGGCATTCTCTCTGTGTGGTTTCAGATGTCGTGGGCACACATGCAGGCAGTCACCCCAGTGTCTGCTGTGCTCAGACAGCCATGCCTGTCTCCAGAAGGTTTCAGAGAAAAGGGCACGTGGCAGAGATTGAGCTCTGAGGACGGCTGCAGAGCTGCTGCTGCTTGAGGGCTGACTGAGATTACCGAGCGCTAGTAAACCACCTCTGGTTACTTAAGGCAGTCTGAATGTTTTGCTTTATCAGATTCATGTCTTCTCTAGGCCTTCTGGGTTTTTCCCACGGGTGCCTTCGGCAGTTAGTAAGTGTCAGTCATTAACGAGTTATTCATTCTTGCTTCACACTTGCTAGGTTTGTGGTAGCACTGTGCTAGTACTCTGTACCTTTGGGCTAAAGGTGCTGTTGGGAACCGAGGAGTGGGGCGGGCAGCTTCCCGGAAGTAAAGCCTCTTTCCTAAGTGGCCAGCCAGGTTGAACGTAACGTCAGGGGGAATCCGCACTGATGCCGAGCCTGCGGCAGTCACGTCTGCGCTTCTCCCCTCGCAGGCACGAGCAGCGGCACCATGGCCTGCTGGGACATGCGCTTCCAGCTGCCCATCTCCAGTCACTGCCACCCGTCGCGGGCCCGCGTCCGGCGCCTCTCCATGCACCCGCTCTACCAGTCCTGGGTGATCGCAGGTAGGAGGCGGGTGGGCTGGCGGGGCCGGGGCAGACGACCCTGCTGCCCAGGTTCATGACCTTAAGAGTTTTTACCTGTGAGCCAAATGCTGGCTTTTGTGGTCAGTTCTGATTCCGTGGAAGTTCCTGCCACGGATATCTCAGTGTCGTTTCTCATTTATTGTCTTTTGTGAAGTCTCATCAGTCACACCACCACCGTCCATTCCTGTCCACCACCGCTTCCTTCCCGTTGTCGTCTTTCTCCTGTGTTCCCTGTTTTTAGTTGCCATCATCTTCCTGGAAATCTGAGCTGGAAGCCTGAGGTCATCCCTCAGCTGCCATTTCTGTTGCATTTCTTGAAGCCTCCTTCCCCTTCTCTTATTGGGTGTTCAGATTTCCTTGTATAGATTCTTAGGCAAGACACTTGGGCAGCTCTTTGAAACTCATTTTTCCCAACTGTAAAATGTGGCTAAAAAACTTGTCTAGCAGAGTTGGAAGAATGTGAGGTAACACATGTCATGCATACGGTCTGGTACACAGCGAGTGCCAGATAAGCGGTGGCGCTTACCGTCTGTGTTTCCTCCTGGTCTCTTGTCTCCAGGCCTGCCCCTTCCTCTCCTCGCGCCCCCTCCAGCCCCCCTCCCAGGCCCCTCCCCCCCCCTCCTCTCCTCGCGCCCCCTCCAGGCCCCCCCCCCTCCCCTCCCCCCTCCTCCCTCTCTCCTCGCCCCCTCATTTCCCCGCCCCTCCCCTCACGCCTCCCCCGCCCCCTCCTCGCACCCCTCCAGGCCCCGCCCCTCCATTCCCCCTCGCCCCCCCTCCCCTCCTCTCTCCCGCCCCTCCCCTCCTCTCAGGCCCCCGCCCCTCCTCTCCTCCTCCCCCTCCATTTCCCGCCCCTCGCCCCCCCTCCATTCCCCGCCCCTCCATTCCCCGCCCCTCCTCTCCTCGCGCCCCTTCAGGCCTCCTCTCCTCGCGCCCCTCCCCCCGGCCGCCATTGCCCCGCCTCCTTCCTCCCATGACCCGCCCCTGCTGTCACGCCTGCTCACGGTCACGCTGCCTCCTCCCATGGCCATGACACATCCTGCGTCTTACAGGACTTGGTGCTTGCTTGGTTGATCATTTCCTCTCTCTGAAACACTTTCCTTGTTTGATATTGAGGACGTCACTCTCTTGGTTCTTTTGTTGATTTATTTGCTATTTTTTCCCCTTTTCCTACTTTTAATCTGTGGCCAGCCCGAGGGCTTAGTCTTGGTCCTTCTGTGCTGTCTCCCTGTGTGAGCACATCCAGTCCCAGGCAAAACAGTACCAAATTTATTCATGTTTTTATATCTACCTATTTAAAATCTTCCCTAAAAGCTGTGGTACACACAATGGAATACTACTCAGCTATAAAAAGGAACACATTTGTCACTTCTAATGAGGTGGGTAAACCTGAAGCCTATTATACGGAGTGAGTAAGTGAGAAAGACAAAGACAAATACTGTCTGTTAACCCACGGATATGGAATTTAGAACACGGTGCTGATATCCTCCATGCAGGGCAGCAGAGGAGACGCAGACGCAAAGGACAGACCTTTGGACTCTGGGAGAAGGCGAGGGTGGGATGAATCGAGAGAATAGCATTGAAACATGTGTATCACCATGTGTGAAACAGACGGCAGGGCAGGTTCCATGCGTGAAGCAGAGCCTCAGAGCCGGTGCTCTGGGACCACCCAGAGGGATGGGGTGGGAGAGGGGTTCGGGATCAGGACACACATGTATGCTGTTTGGCAGAGGCCGTCACAATATTGTGGAGTAGTTATCCTCCAATTAAAATAAATTAATTAAAAAATTAAAGACAGTTAAGAACAGAAGTGCTTTGTCACTCACAAAGAGAAAATTTGTAATACTGATCTTTGAAGATTTGCTTCAGCACCTCAGCCTCCCTGTGTATTGAGAAGGGCATAGGTTTCTAAAGACACGGAAACTGATGCAAAGGAAAGCAGTTAGTGAGCTGCTTATCTGGATATCTGCTCGTTTTGTTGGTCTTCTACTTTTCAAGTTCAGTTTGGCTCATTATTTTTTGAAGGGTGACAACTTAGTCAACAAAGATTGTTCAACATTAGTACCTAAGATCATATCACTCCTGTTAAATCTCAACATCATTTTTAATAATAAAAGTCTAATAATTAGAAAATAAAATCTTCCCTAAGATGTCTGACAGCCAGCTGAAACTTGACCTGCCCAAGCCGGACCCTTCGTCTCCTGTCCACCCGCCCCCCACCCACCGCCGCCTCCCCCCAGACAAGCTCGCTCCACCTGCAGTATCGTCCCAGGAAATGGCAGCCGACTCAGCTTGAAGCTCCCGAGGAACCCTGACATCGTCCTTGGTTTCTTTTCCCTTTCTCTTCCCACTTCCCATCCATCAGCCAGCTCTGTGTGTCCTGCCTTAAAGTGTGTCCAGAGCCGACCCCCTTGTACGGTTCCCACCACCGTCCCCTCGCCCAGATGACAGCGTGTCGTGTTCCTATTAATGAGTCGCTCCTCCTAGCCTGTTCTTTCTTCTGCTCCATACCTGCCAGTGCCTCCCACGGAACAGCCCAGCTCATCCCCATGGCCTGGAGGCTCTATGGGCCCTGTTCCTGCTTCCTCACGACCCTCTTGGCCAGTCCCAGCAGGAATCAGATGGCATGCCCAGAGTTGGGTCATTTGAGGAGGATGTACCATCCAGGGACTGTTTCCAAAGGTGCACTGAAACGGTTCCAGCCACAGGGGCTTTCTGAACTTTTCCTTGAGCTAGGGCAGATTCCTGCTTTAGGGCCTCTGCGTTTTTGTGAGATTGTTGTCACCACTAGGGTGTGAGTTCTGTGAAAAGGAATTTTTTTTTTTTTTTTTTGCATTATTTGTCCTCTCTTCCTCAGGACCTAGGACAGAGACTGGCTCACAGTAAACATAGTCAGTTCAGTAAACATTAGTGAAGAAGTGAAGGCTGGGGTATTGTCACTCCTCAGAACACTGCTCAAAAGTACTTTCGAGAAAGCCCCTCCTAGGCCTGCAGGGACCATTCCCCAGCATCTCCCTCTGCCCTTCCTTGCGCTCTCCCCATCACAGACGTGCCCCAGTCAGACCATGACACTCGGACACGGGTGTGTGTGCTTTGCTCCTTCCATCCTGTCTGCCCCCCGTGATTTTCGTGTCCCCTGTGTCTGTCCCAGTGACACACTCCTCAAAGCGGCCTCCATCTCGCCCACCGGATGTGACCTTTCCTTCTTGAGTGCACATGGACTTTTGCATTCTCTCTTCTGTGCTCATTGTCTTACGCTTTGTATTTTTTTCTTTCCTGCTAGACTGTAGGTTTCTTGAGGGCAGAATCTGCTTTCCACCTGACATTTCTCTACACTCAGCTCGACACCAGTAAAATACTGACCAGTAGGTTAGCAGAAACATTTCTCTTTGGCACTTCAGTGTGGAGGCAGGGTCACAGCATGACTTAAAGTGTCTGTGAGCATTTCCTACAGGATGGGGAGCAAATGGAAATGTGTGCAGGCTAACTTCCTCTGCCAGGACGTGGACTCGCTGAGCGGAGCCCTCGTCCGAGTAACACTGGCCTGTCTCTCTCAGCTGTCCAGGGCAACAACGAGGTGTCCATGTGGGACATGGAGACAGGCGACCGAAGGTTCACGCTCTGGGCCAGCAGTGCTCCCCCGCTGTCCGAGTTACAGGTAAGGCCATCTCCCACATCCCCAGCTTGGCTGGGCGTCTCTGCCAGCCGTGGTCCTTGTTGGGCTTTGGGGTTGTGCCTTAAGCTTGGGTTTTTACTAAGTAAGTGTTAAGCGGGCTTTGCTGCCCTCTGCTTTCCAGTTCCCCAAGTCTGCTTCTGTGGGTGTTCTAGCTCCCAGCCCCATAAGGTGTGTGATGTTTCTTTGGAACCCAATAGAATCTGGGTTAATTAGAAAAGGAAAGATTAAAGCTTAGATCATTAGAAAAATGGAACGTGACCCTGTCATACATAACTTTTTAAAGCTGCTTTGTTGGGGCAGAGGGTAGGAAAGTTTTTTCTCTCCTTTAGTTGGGATCCTTCTCATTCCCAATGGAAAGTTTTAGGAAGCTGAGGAGGCTTTGCTTCTTCATTCAGGGTGATACAGAACAAATGTATTTTAAATTCCCAAAGAAAGATTTAAGACATAAGTGATCTGTCTCTGGTCTCTTCAGTTAACTGCTAATAGCTGACTTATCTCTAGAAATGGCTGCATCCTTCATGGGCAACATTTGACTCTCTATTTCTTTACTTCCTTTAAGCCTTCTTCTCACAGTGTCCACGGGCTCTACTGTAGTCCTGCGGATGGGAACCCCATCCTGCTAACGGCCGGCTCAGACATGAAAATAAGGTACAGTAAAGAGACTTCATATTCAGCACTTGAAAGGAGAAGGGCAGTTAAATGTGTGAATACCGTGGTTACCACAAGGTGGTGTTTACTGCAGATACCAGCAGTGGGATGATGTTTGCAGTCATCCACACCCTGCAGGGACAGCTGTTAATACTTCATTTGTAACTGATTTTAGGCTCTTCTAGAAAATCTCTATTTCAAACACAGAAGAGGACACACCAGCATTGACGAGTGTCAGTCAGTGATCAGCCGTCCCTTGTCTCCTGCGACACAATGACCCCTTCTCTCCTCCTCCGCAGGTTTTGGGACCTGGCCTACCCAGAGAGGTCCTACATCGTCGCGGGGAGCGCGGGCTCCCCGTCCGTGTCCTACTACAGGAAGGTCATTGAAGGCACTGAAGTTGTCCAGGTATCAGCGTTCCTTGCTTTCCTGTCAACTCTTGTAGGAACAAAAACGGCTAACATAAATATCATAAATGGCTTTGCCCAAGAGTGGCAGTATTTCTTTGAATTTAAAAAATTTTTATTTTCTCTTGACTTTTCTGTATTTTTAAAATCGAGTTTACTAAGGTAGAATAAACATAGAAAGTGCACATATAATTACATGAGCCAAAGTAAGCACTTTGAACACTTGCCGGGTCCTTTATAAAAACTCCGTGCCTTTATCATCTTCCTTCCGCAAATGAGAAAGTTGAGCACATCGAGGTTGTGTCGCTCATCTCAGGTCAGCTGGCTTGTAAGCGGCAGTGCGGGGACTCATGAGTGGCAGCGAGCTTCGGGAGGGCTGGAGCGTCTGACACATACGTGTGTCCAAGCCTGGGTCGTCACTGCCTCTCAGTTCTTCCCCTTTGTTCTTTGAAGCTGACAGAGGTAGCACTCACAGGTTATCAGCCTGTCTGTAAGTTTCCATGTCTGTAAGTGGTGCTTATGGAGTCCAGGGACTGGACACCTAGACCCTCATTTTGGACTCCCCTGCGGTGCCTCTGTGAAGCGTGGCTCCTTCGAACCAGCACCAGCCTAAACAAAGAGCAGTGCTCCTTAGAAGCAGGGGTGCGGACAGGCGGCAGGATGTGCTCCTGCCTTTGACTGTGGCCTTCTTGCTTTTAACCACCACACAGGAGATTCAGAACAAGCAGAAGGTGGGACCGAGTGACGACGGCCCACGGAGGGGCCCGGAGTCCCTGCCTGTGGGCCACCACGATATCATCACGGACGTCGCCACCTTCCAGACCACGCAGGGCTTCATCGTGACCGCCTCTAGGGACGGCATTGTTAAGGTTTGGAAGTGAAGCCCGGGAGATGTGTGTAATTTGCAAAAACACAGCAATACCCTGTGACTCGAGAAAAAGTGTTTTTAGAGAACAGAGTGAGTGCAGATCCCTTTGCTTAGTTTTCAGAATCATGGCTATTATTTCATGATTAAACAGATCCCATGCAAGGTGGCTAAGGAACTTGCTGGCATCCTTGTGTGTGTCTCAGCTGGAATTAGCTAGACAGCAGTATCTGGCGCTTTTCTTACTGTATATATCACAGAGATAAGGAATTTAAAATGACTTACACGATCTCAATTTACTTTGTATTAAAGACAGTTGAAAGTTGGTTGTAAGCTATTACAATGTAAACGCATTTTTCTTTTGCTATTAAAAATGTTATTCAAACCAGCCAATAAACTGTAGTCAAGCATCTTAAGGGGGTTTTGTGTGTTTTTGTTGGTGTTTTTAACGATAAACGTGGGCAGAATAACCCTCAGCGGTGTGTGGACCCGTGTCACAGGCACTCCTGTGGCATGCGTCCTGCTCCGGCCCATCTTTCCTCCCTTGTGTTTGAGAGCCATCCTTCTTAGATGTTTAACCCTGGAGACTTGATCTCCTGTGCATCAGCTCCAGAGAAATGTGTCTCTTCTTGGTCATCATGACTGTTTTTTTATAGTTTCTACTATAAATTCTGAAACTTGGCCCATCAACTTGGTTTTATCCAGTGTGCGTTATTTATTAAATGCACGAAGAGAGAAAAATAAAAAGATTAAGCTGTTAAAAACATGCCAAAATTTATATTTTCAAGAGTCCAAAATTTGGTCTTCCCCACTAAAATGAACCCTTCAAATTTATCGATCACTGTTAGCACAGGAACTTCTCCATCCACATCTCACTGTCCATCCACTTGCCAAAGGGTTTATGGTGTTCAGAAATATTTTGATTTGAAATTAGCGTGAGTCTGTAAAAGCAAGTTGAACCGATAACCTGAGTCCAGGGAAAATACTTGTTTAAGAAGTATGCCAAAAATTTCCCTTTCTGTAATTATGTACCTAACTTAGTGCAGGGCACGGGGTTCAGTGCCCTTGGTGTTGAGACACGAGAACAGTGACGCAGTCGGGCAGCCCCGTCAGGTCAGGACTGGGCCGGGCGCCAGCGGATCGCCCAAACTTGCAGGTTTCACGTGGGCACTGCCACGTTGCAGAGCCTGTTTCCCTTAAGCTCTGCTGAGACCACATGGGCAGAGTTTCTAGCTACTAAGTCAGGTTTAGAGTCTGAAGAGGTTGGGGGAAGTTTTTGAGACATCAGCTTAGGCTGAAAAGGGGCCTCAAGCCTGGAGCCGTTAGCTAAGCCACAAAGGGACAGACTTGGAGATCCCGAGGGGACAGATGGAGCCGCCGCCCGTTTCTCCCCGTCTTCCTCGACTTACTCTCCCCACTTAAATAACACTCCACCCTCCACTGCTTTAAAAAAGGCCCTTTGGTTGAATCGTTTGAGTGTTACCGCCTGCTGCCACAGTAAGTTTGCATCTCTTTTGGACATCCATAGGTTTGTTTTTTAATACATTTGACTCATATTCAGTGCAGAGATAATAGAAGAAATTGTCCTTTATAGTCAGTTAATTTGATTTTCTATATCAAGAGCATTGCTGCTTATTTTGTGTGATTCTTGGTTTAAAAAGGTTTTTATTTAATTTATAGTTTGTGGTACTTGCCCTTTTAAGAGAAAGAGATAAATCACGGAAAAATGCTAATATTAGGGATTAATATTTTTTAAAGGAACTTAATATTTACATTATGTTTTCAGACCCCTTACTAACTAATGATTAAAAATATGCTGCAAAATGCTAAAAGAATCTCAAATCACCAACAGGATATTTGTTTGGCGTACTTACCAATACAGAGAGGCTAGACAAATAATATTTTAATAGTATTTCCAACAATAAACAACAAGAAAAGGAATTTTTGCTTAATCCAAAGCTAACCAGGAAAATCCCTTTTATTCAAATACCTCTTACATATTGCTCATCAATTTCCAGTACTTGAATTTTTCCTGAACCCCTAAGCACCATTTAGGATACACAAAGAAGGCCAATGTGCTGTATTCTTCTCTGTTACCTGAGTGTGGATACAACGGTTTAACTCCTTGCTCTTTGGAGACATTGGGAGCCGTTTCTATGGAGTTGCCTGGGGAAGGATGGCAGGCGTGATCTGGAGCAAACACTGCAGATGGCTCTTCCCCAGGTTTTGTGAGCAGAGGCATAAAGAGGAGAGTCGGGATCCCTGCTGGTCTTGGTGTCCGTAGCCGTGTGCTTCACCCACCCCTGCAGGGCTCCCCTCTCCCCAGAGACCACGGCCATCAACGCGGCCAGGCTCCTGTGACCGGCTGTGGAGCAAGCTCTGAGAACTTGACTTTATGTCTAAATTGAGTACTGCTCCTTCAGTGTTTAGTTGATTAAAAATTCGGTGTGTGCTCTGGATGGGAGTGAGAAGAAAGAGCCACCCGAGATGCACTTTGAAGACCTGCCTGCTGTCACTCACAGTGATCTCTTTTTGCATTTCCCCTGCCCGCGCCCCCGTAAGAATTTGTAGATGAGGACAAGGACACCTTTGTCTTTTCCAAACTCAGTGTGCACTTAAGCCCTGTTTAGATCTCTGCCTGTCCTCTTTGGTGCTGCTCACGATTAACAGGAGCTACCTGGCCGGCAACGCAGAGCTTCACCCATGACGTGCTCGGTCTTTACTGTTCTTGCCTGAGCATACACAGGTTAGTTAATAATAATGAAGATGACAGTAATGGGAAAGCAGAAAATTACTATCAAAATACTGCTTATGTTCTGAGCAAATATGAGTTGATTTTCAGCGAGTTTAAACAGGATTGGGAGCTGGGGAAGTTCACCTCTGTTTCTGTCCAAGCCAAGAATACACAAGGTGGAGGAAGTCTTCGAGCACAAGCCTGTTGGAGGTCCAGTCAGTCCCGGCAGACAGAGGTGGGTTGAAACAGAATCGTGTGGGAGGTCAGATTTTCAAAGTTAGGCATACAAATAGCATTGCTTTCTAGGGTTGATGCTGAGATCTTCCAAAACATGAACCTTTGGCTAAGTAGATGAGAGTTCATCAGTCCTAAGCTGAGAAGCAAGGGCTCGGCCTGTAGAAGGTGGACTAGACGCAGAAATGCAGTTTCAAAAGCATGAGCGCTGGCCCGTGTGCACACATGCATACGTGATGCAACATTTATCTTCAAATCGAATCTCCATGAGACCTCACAACACTCCTCTTATTCTTCTGTCTTTTGATGATAACAGTTCTTGAACATACCCGGCTCTGAGTGCTAGAATTATCAGGAATGGTCAAATAAATGCACAAGATATATCTTACTGCCAATGAGTGCAAGGGGTCAAGTTGCACGGTGACCCACCACCTGTGGCATGTTCAGACTGGGCCTCAGATGCAGGGAGAAATGCAAGTAAAGTTGCCCGACGTCGTGACTGTGAATGCAGTTGTCTGAGCCCAGAGTCTGACCACGCTCCCTGAGATTACACTCTCTGAGCGCTTCGTTTAGCATGTTGTTTGGGAGCTGCTTTTATCACCCTTTTTCCATTTTCGAAGACGTGGAATATGTTTCTGGTAAAATTTTGAACGGTACCATCTCTGCCGCCTCTTGCTATTCTTGAAAAGTAATTTTTGTATTGAAAGAACTTCGCCTTCTGCAATGCAGCTTCTTTGAGGGTAGCTCTGTGTGGCCCAGGAACAACGCTACACAGAGAGACAACATAGGAGATAAATATTACCGTGTCAGCTGGAGCGGACTCAGCATTAACCTGTCTTCCTAATGGTCGTGGACCCATTCTTTGCTTTATCCTTCTTCAGGGTAAATGCACTGAGATGATTCAGTGGGGGATGAATAAGACACCTTGTCAAAGTGCCCAAAAGTATAACTTTCACAGCAACGTTTCTTTTTCGTGGAGCATGTTCTACCCAGAACTTCATATGATTGGCTTCTGTTCACCCAGATTTTGGTTCGAGTGGTACCTCGTTAGAGACCACCATATGTACAGGTGTCCCTGCCCCAGACACTCAGCGCTACATGCTCTTACTTTTTTCCTAACTTAACAACTATCTGAGTTTTTACTCCTAAACTTCTTTGTGATTTCCCCACCCTCCCACCACCCCAGACGGAAAGTGTCATGAAGCCATATCTGGTCACTATAGTTACCCCAGGAAACCAGAGGCGTGCTTAGCACACATTAGCTATCAGTACTGATCCAGTGAAAGCATGGATGAATTCCTCTTCCTTCCCCCTTCTTTCCTCCTGTTTCCCTCCCACCCATCCATCATCCATCCATCCAAAGGTTCACGCTCTAACGAAAGCACTGTGTTAGGTACAGTGGGGGATGCAGACGTAGCGCCCAGTCTGGCAGGCACGCCGGTGTTTGGTTGGGAGTCGAGAGTAATCCAACAAAAAAATGGAGCTAGGGTCAGACCCAGAGAGGCCTTGAATGCCAGACCGGCGAGTCGGGGAAGTCAGAAGCTGAGTGCTGCTGACCACAAGTCCTAGCCTGTCCCATCGAGCTTTCTGTGCTGGTGGAAAGGTCCCCTGGGCTGCACTGGCCGGGCAGCCGCTGCCCCGTGTGCAATCGAGCACTTGAAATGTGGGTAGTGTGAAGAGGAAGTGAATTTTTAGATTTTTTTAGTTGAAAGCTGGTGGCAACAGAAGTGGACAGCACGGACAGGGAGCTGTTTCCGACCTTATCTTACAGGGAGGCCGTGGAAAGAGCCGTGGGTCCTGGAACACTCTTGTATTCTAGGTCCTCTAGTTGTTAGCTGAGCAGCCCACTCAACTAGAGGGATCCTTGTTTCTTCAGGTGGAAAGTCAGAATACAAACCACCAGTGCTGTGAGAGACAAAGCCCCAAGGTGTCAGCTGCTCAGACATGAGTATGGGGCTCGTGGGAGGCAGAGCTGAGGCTACAACCAGATTCTTCTGAGAGTAAGAGTCCTGTGTTACTTCCGTGAAACTAGGTTTTTACCCAGGAAACTACAGAGGACTCTCACAATATTTGGAATAAGAAAGTGAAAAGATGAACGTCATGCTGTCAGAAGACCTGGATGCACGGGTGCAGGGCCGCAGGAGGGCAGGTTGCCAGGGGCAGAAGTTAGGAAGCTATGAACTCTTCATGAATACTTTTAAATTAAAAATGAGAGGGGCCTGGTGGCATAGGAGAGGCTCACTGTGTTTTGATTGCGGAAGACTCATACGTGAGAACTGCAAAATGTTGAGCCCAGGAGGACAGCAGCAGCCGCTCACCACATTCACCACAGTCCCTTCCTCTGTGTCTGGATTTTTCTGCTTTGTCCAGCTGTCAATCCGATCTCTCTCACAAAAGCATCGTGATTTAGAAAATGAGTAAGTAAAGGCCGTAAAAAGAAGTGAAAGTTATCTTGCTGCCCGCTTTCTCTCTCTCACACACTCACGTTTTCTTCTTTCATCTGTAGTGAGGGTTGTGGGTAAGGGAGACATCAGACCAACAGATAAGTCCTGTAACACAGACCCCAAGGCCACTGCACCTCGTGTACAGCATGTCTGGGCTTCTGTCGTGCTCTCATGAATGTGCTGTGTTGATTAACAAGCTCCTTCAGTCACCAAGAATGGCAGCCCTGGTGCAATTCCAGGGCAAATGCGATTTCTGCACACCTTCCCCTCTTGTGCTTTTCTCTATATTTTCTTGTTAAAGTGAAAGTGAAAGTCGCTCAGTCATGTCCGACTCTTTGCAACCCCATGGACTATACGGTCCGTGGAATTCTCCAGGCCAGACACTGGAGTGGGTAGCCTTTCCCTTTTGCAGGGGATCTTCCCAATCCAGGGATCGAACCCAGGTCTCCTGCATTGCAGGCAGATTCTTTACCAGCTGAGCCACAGGGGAAGCCCAAGAATACTGGAGTGGGTAGCCTATCCCTTCTCCAGCGGATCTTCCTGACCCAGGAGTCAAACCGGGGTCTCCTGCATCGCAGGCGGATTCTTTACCAACTGAGCTATCAGAGAAGCCCCATTTTCTTGTTAACTTCCAGACTAAATGTTATGAACTCAAATCCTCCAAAGTGGTAACTGTCTATATGCACAAACCATGGCCCCGCGATAGTGAGGGGACATTCTCTCAGGCCTGGGACACACGGCTGAGTTTACCTTGCCTGTACTGCTTTCTCTCGTCCAGCCTCACGCTCTCCCTTTGGATTCGATCCTTTTTGCAACAAATTTAGTTGTCTTTGTCTTCCTCCTCCCTCTTTGTTAAGAAAAAGTTAAATTCCTTCTACAGCATTGTGATGTTATTCTCCCCCCTTGAGTATTTTTATTCTTAATAGGGTTGATCATAATAAACACTGTATCTCTGAATCTTCCATCTTTTCCATTGTATCATATATGGAGTGTATAATTGGTTAAGCACTCGGTAAGAATGATTTGATTATTCCAGGAATCATAGAGACTTGCTGATTTTCTTCCTCTCATTCTGTGTCGTTCGGATCCTTCTTTGTTGATGGGTAATTTAAACAGCATGTAGTCAAGATGAAGAAACAGGAATGAAATACTGTCCATTCATTTTGCAGTTGTGCCCAGCTCCAGTAAAACTTGGGAAAGAAAAATGGGTGGGGCTAGTTGCAGATTTCATTCCCCTGTGATCACAGATTCCTTCAACTATGCAGACGACCAGGAATCAGTCAAGCTGCATTTATTACTTGACTGGATGTGGTGGCGTGGAAAATGCAGGCAAGATGGCTTTTATTTCAAGAATTCTTTTCACCTCACACATTTTGTGCATCTAGAAAACACATGTTGGAGATTAGAATTACAATAGATGTGTATTTACATGGCACTGGTAACTGTGCCCATTTTAACAGTTCAGTTGTTTTGGTTCTGGCCTGCCATCGCTTCTAAGTCTGGCAGGGGTGCTGGCCTGCCGAGATGAATAGGCAGGTGGCTTTCAGTCTTTTATTGTCTGAGTGGATGTAGGTGCTTATGTAGAGGCTGCCCTGCAATCTCTCCCTCATGGGCATCTGTTTCCTTGGTTGCTTGTGATTTGGTTCAATGTTTTTTTTTTTCCCCTTTGGAGAAGTACCAGCTTCTGTCTGTATTTCTCAGAATCTGACAGTGGAATGACCTACTTCTCATGCAAGTCATTCTGAGGACAAAGGAAGTCATCCTGGTGGCCAGGCCTCTTGCTGCCAGGCATTCTTGTCTCCCTCAGTTGCGTGTGCCCAGTTCTTGAAAGGCTCCGGCAGGGAGTTTCAGAAGCAGCCGTGTGGCTTGTTACCTTTTATTACGGCCTTTGATGACAGGACACGCCTGGGGAGTCTTGGCTGAACACACTGTCAGGGAATCACCGATGGCAGTGTGGATTTGTCTCCTCCATATGCCCCTGCGTTTCCTGGCATCTCACCCTTCCAGGTATGCAGGAGAATCCGAGCAGGGGATGACAGAGGGCGAGATGGTTGGATGGTATCACCGACTCGATGGACATGAGTTTGAGCAAGCTCTGGGAGTTGGTGATGGACAGGGAGGCCTGGCATGCTGCAGTCCATGGGGTCACAGAGAGTCGGACACGACTGAGCAGCTGAACTGAACTGAGTACATCTTAAGGCAAAGTGCAGAAGCAGGAGGATATGCAGGGTGGGAAGGTTTTCCAAAAATGTCTTTAATTTTGATAGGCTGGCTCCCGCATGTGCCTTGCAGTTATCTATAATATATGAAGCCTGATGCACATGCAAACTCGAGGGCCCTTTCCACACTGACAGACACCGCAGCAGGGGGAGCCCTGCCCCTCCCGAACTGACTGCCCCGGCTTATGGAACCTGACTTCAGAAGCGCTTGCTGCTGGACAGTTCCCCTGCCTCCCAGCAAGGTGAGCAGCCTCCAGGCAGAGGCTTCTTGCGGCTTCTGGAGCCGGGTCGGAAGGGCTCTCCGGCCCGTCACCGCACAGGGATGCACCCTCTATGGAGCCGGGTCGGGAGGGCTCTCCGGCCCATCACCACACAGGGACGCACCCTCCACACATCCAGAGAAGCCACACTCGGAGGCGTCTGCCTCAGCCTCAGACTGGGCACTCTGACTTCAGCTGTACGTGGGGAACATGTGTGTTAGTACAGTGTGATTCACACTGAAAAGAGACACTCTCCTAACTGCTTGATTTCAATTATTTCTAATTTAAAAAATAAGTAATATTTGTACATGCAAAGGATATGATCTATGTGTATATTATTGTTTTAAAATAACTAACTTTTGCCTTTGTTGCTGGCAATTTTTTAAATTAAGATTTTTTTAAAAAGTATGTTCTAATCTCATTCCATTCTTTGAGTATTTCTGTTTTTGTCCTATAACACTTTAAAATTTTTTAAATTATTTTTAATTACATTTTTACATCTTTAAAAAAATTGAAGTATAGTTAATTTACAATGTTGTGTTAGTTTCTGTTTTTTTTATTGAAGTATTTTTTTACTGAAGTATTTTTAAAGTGTTTAATTGAAATATAGTTGATTTACAATGTTGTGTTAATTTCTGGCATAGAGCAAAGTGATTTAGTTACACACACACACACATATATATATACACATTCTTTTTTAAATATTCAATATAATATTTAAATAATATTCCTTTCCATTATGAATATCATAGGGTATTAAATGGGCTTCCCTGTGGCTCACTGGTAAAGAATCCACCTGCAGTGTGGGAGACCTGGGTTCAGTTCTTGGGTTGGGAAGATCCCCTAGAGAAGGGAAAGGCTACCCACTCCAGTATTCTGGCCTGGAGAATTCCATGGACTGTATAGTCCATGGGGTTGCAAAGAGTCAGACACGACTGAGCAACTTTCACTGAATATAGTTCTTTGTGCTATATGGTAGAATCTTGTTATTTAATTTTTTTTGTATATATTTTCTATTACATCTTAAGAGCAATGTCTAGCTCATTAGCTTTTAGAGTTTAAAAGATTCCCTAACATACCATGGAAAAGTGTATGGAGGTTCCTCAAAAAATTAAAAATAGAACTGTCACATGATCCAGCAATTGTACTTTTGGGTATTTTCCTGAAGAAGATGAAAACACTAATTTGAAAAGATGTATGTATGTTCACTGCAGCACTATTTACGATACCCAAGATATGGAAGCAACCTAAGTGTCCATCTATAGATGAATGGATAAAGATATGGAATTTATACACAATGTTATATTACTCAGCCATGAAAAGAGAGAAATTTTGCCATTTGTACATGGGTGGACCTAGAGAGTATTATGCTAAGTGTAATATGTCAGACAGAGAAAGGCAAAGGCCATATGATTTCACTTACATGTGGAATCTAAAAAGCAAAGCAAATGAACAAAAAACCCAGAAACAGATTCATCAACATGAAGTGGTGGTTACTAGACAGGAGGGCGTGTGGGACGATGGGCAAAACAGGTGAGGAGGATTCAGAGGCACAAACTCCTCTAGTTATAGAATAAAGAAGTCATGGGGATGCAACATACCGAAATGGGATATAGTCAATAATATGGTTATAATTTTAAGTGGTGATGGAGAATAGCTAGACTTGTCATGGTGATCATCTAGTAATGTACACAAATGTTGAATCACTGTGTTGTATACCCGAAACTAATATAACATTGTTTGTAAAGACATTCCCCTAACACGAGAATTGGAACTATGAACTTTGCTGAAATATGAATTCTGAAGCAAGCATCCCACAAATTTTGGCATGTAGTATTTTGATTATTATGTAGTTCTAACAATATTTCTAAGTTTTATTATGAATTTTTTCATTAGTTATTTAGAAATGTGATTTTGATTTAAAAACATATGGACTGTGAAAATATTGCATGTATGAATTTCTAACTTGATTGTGATCAATTTGGACTGTATGAAGCCAGTTCTTAGAGATTTGTTGATAGTTGCTTTATAAATAAAACTGCACAATAGACATCTGTACACTCTGTACCCTGATGGAGAGTCATTAACATTCCATTTAAGAAGTTCAGAAGAATGTCTCATTTTTCTGTGCAGAATTCTATATGAGTCTATTCAAGCTTGTTACTTATGATTAAATTACTTTAATTTTTGTCTGCTTGACCCAACTATTCAAACTGATGTACTAAAATCTCCAGCTCTGATGATATTTTAATAGCAACTACTCCTTTTTCAATTTTCACTTTGTATATTTCAGTATTACTTTATGAAAGTGTTATAATCACTTAGTCGTGTCTCACTCTGCAACCCCATGGACTGTAGCCCACCAGGCTCCTCCGTCCATGGGATTTTCCAGGCAAGAATACTGGAATGGGTTGCCATTTCTCCAAATGTCATTAATAGAGGCTTTTTTTTTTCCTGCTCTAGGATGCAACCACCCCACCGGGCCATTTTGTCTGTGGTCTCTCCCATCCTAGGACATTACTCCACAGCCTCTGCTGTTCGTGACGTTGACACCTAGAAAGAAGACAGGCCTGCTGTTTTGAAGGACCGTCCACATTCTGGAATTGTCCGGTGGTTTCCTCATTATTTGAGTTGGGTCAAAGCTCTCCCTCCAGAATCCCACATTTGATACTGTGTCTCCCCTGCCTCCCCTCAGGAGATAAATAGTATCAGATCCTGGTCACAGTAGGTGTGGCCAGACCTCAGCAGGAAAGGCTACCATCCCTTGTTTGTAATTAGTAAGTGTGGGAAGGCTTCTCTGGGGCTGGGTTTAGCATTCCTTGATTCTTGCCTGACTCAGTTATTACAGCAGGGATTACAAGCTCCTGGTTTTCTCATTCTACCACTTCTTCATTTATTAGCTAGCATACTTGTATAAGAAAATAACATTTCCTCCCCTCCTCTCTTTTTGGGTCTCTACATAGAGCTGTGGATTTTTAAAATTCAGTGCTGTAATCCATGACCATCATTATTCTTTCTGATGTTCAAATAGTCCAAAATCCTGCCAGTGGTAAACCCTTTCAAGACTACTCATTTGCCCTTGTGACATGACTGTTATTATTATTATTATTTTGCTACTTTCTTGCTTTCTGGCATAATGAATATTCCAGGCTCACCTTGTACTTTCCCTGTTACAGCCTAGGATTAGTTGTTTCTGGAAGAAACCCTGATTCCTTTCAATGGAAACGATACGTAGAAACCAAGATCTGGTTATTTGGTGTGCTCATTGCCACTGGGGGGTCCCTTTGGTTGTTTCAGTTCAACAATTAGATTTTCTATTTTAAAAAACTCTGTTTTCAGATCAACCTGGCGTTTTTTATTATCTCTTGTTCCCTCAACTTATGTCTTATTATCACATAGTGATATATTTTGTCCAAATAGCATAGAGGAAGAGGGAGAAAAGAAGGAGGGGAAGAGGGTGGCACATTCATTGTTCGAGTAAATACCAAGCAGGTTTATACCTTTGCACAAACTGGAGTGGGTGCTGCTGCGGCTCCGTAGAGCTGAATCTGTTGCACTTTGCTTTGATATTTATTGGTGGATATTTGTTGATTGCACCTAGGAAGAAAAAGAAAATCTGTGAGGAGACTCTTATTCACAGCAATGAACATGACCGCAATCTGCTTTGCGTGCAAAGCATCACATCACTGTACTCAACACCCATGAAAGAAAGACACCAACTAGGGTGGCCACGTGAGATGAAAGCAGATTTCTCATGGAGTCTCTAAACTAGGCTGAGAAGAGTCACGACGGCCAAATGTATAAGTAGAGAATTCAACTTACTTTTCAGTAAGATGCTCTTAGCTCCCAAAGTCCATTGAACATTAGAGGAGAAATCATGAGCCCATCCTAAAAGTCTGGCCTCTAACTGACCTGAACTAATCAGAATAGTTATTTTTTATTTGCTCCTTTGAAATGCCAAATTGCAAAGGGAAAAGGATATTCCTTTTATGTTCTCTGCATCATTAACAGCAACAGTAACTGTGGTCCATTTTGGGTTTAATTCATTATGATTCATTTCATCTGAAATATATTATTTTTTCATAATACTAAAGCATGCTTATTCCAATACCATTTAAAACATTAAAAAGCCTTTTTTTGATGAGAAACTTTAAAATTGCACTATTTATTTCCTTGAAGCCTTTAATTTAATTGTATGTTAAACATGATTAAACCTCTTCCTGGTGATCCTGGGTCCCCGTAGTTACAAGTTGGTCCTGGACTGTGACCCAGCACCATCTCCTGAGCTGCTGTTGCAGACTGAGCCGTGTGCTTCTAGACTGAACGGCCCAGACTGGGCGTGTTTCCTTTATGCGCATCTGATTTTTCGTTATCTGTCTTCACTCTAAGTATCAGCAATAGTTTTTGTCAGTAGTAGTTTTGCTTAGAAAATATGTTTATTCTGTGGATTGTGTCTGGTAGCCAATTCTGTCACAGTAGCGGGATAAACAGGAGTTACTTAGGGAGCTGGATGGGCATGCCTGGGAGGGTTGGGACCAGATCTATTTTGGTCCCTTCTTGATACCCCGTCCCTCAACAGTCAGTGGCTCAAAGTAGGTACCTAATGTGCCATGTGCCTATTTGCTCAGTCGTGTCTGACTCTTTGTGACCCCGTGGACTGGAGCCTGTCCTCTGTCCATGGGAGTTTTCAGGCAAGCATACTGGAGTTGGTTGCCATTTCTGCCTCTGGGGGATCTTCTCAACCCAGGGATTGAACCCACATATCCTGCATCTCCTGCATTGGCAGGTGGATTCTCTACCCCTGAGCCACCTGAGAAGCCCCTACATATGTGTTAATATTGAAGAGGTGTGTGTGGGTCTGGGGGCCTGCTCTGAATGGAGGATGTGGGATTGAATATGATTATGTCAAAGTCATACTTTGGCCATCTAACGCGAAGAACTGACTCTTTGGAAACGACCCTGATAACGGCAGAATTGAAGGCAGGAGGAGAAGAAGACAAAAGAGGATGAGATGATCAGATGGCATCACCAAATCAATGGACATGAGTTTGAGCAAGCTCCGGGAGTTGATGATGGACAGGGAGGCCTGGCCTGCTACAGTCCACGGGGTCACTAAGAGTCAGACACGACTGAGCAGCTAAACTGAATGTCAAAATCTTTTCAACGTTTTGTACTTTGAAAGCTATAGTTTAAATGTTAGAGATTTCTAGGAGAAGGAAATGGCAACCCACTCCAGTGTTCTTGCCTGGAGAATCCCAGGGATGGAGGAGCCTGGTGGGCTGCCGTCTATGGGGTCGCACAGAATCGGACACGACTGAAGCGACTTAGCAGCAGTAGCAGCAGTGACTGTATAACATCCAGCTGAAGACTAGCAGGGGAGTACTCTTTCTGCCCCCTTCTGATGCCTATGTCAGAAGCTTTCTCTATCTCCTTTATACTTTAATAAAACTTTATTACACACACAAAAAAATAAATGTTGGAGATTTCTAGATGCTTTTTAGAAAAGTGGTGTCATGACTATAGTTTTTCACAAGCACTTTATATATTTCTCACCCACCCCAAGTAATTCTTCTTAAAGCATCTCCTCCCCTTTCCCTGGGTGGTGATTTATCTAATCATATAGTTTGACTAGTTACCATGAAACACCACTAAGAATTTTGTGGGGCCAGGGAAGTAAATTCCATCTTAACCTCCTTTCAACTTTTTGCCTTATAAGGAGTGTTTCTTGACAAATTTCTCAGTCTTTCAAGGTGTTTTCTGTTCTGCTTTTCCATGAAAATGGGTTTATTTGGGATCAGCAGACACTTGTAATTCAGGGTCTGGAACATTGCAAGCCACAAGCAAAAGGTTCGTCTAGTCAAGGCTATGGTTTTTCCTGTGGTCATGTATGGATGTGAGAGTTGGACTGTGAAGAAGGCTGAGCGCCAAAGAATTGATGCTTTTGAAGTGTGGTGTTGGAGAAGACTCTTGAGAGTCCCTTGGACTGCAAGGAGATCCAACCAGTCCATTCTGAAGGAGATCAGCCCTGGGATTTCTTTGGAAGCAATGATGCTAAAGCTGAAACTCCAGTACTTTGGCCACCTCATGCGAAGTGTTGACTCATTGGAAAAGACTCTGATGCTGGGAGGGATTGGGGGCAAGAGGAGAAGGGGACGAGAGAGGATGAGATGGCTGGATGGCATCACTGACTTTATGGACGTGAGTCTGAGTGAACACCAGGAGTTGGTGATGGACAGGGAGGCCTGGCATGCTGCAATTCATGGGGTCGCAAAGAGTTGGACACGACTGAGCGACTGATCTGATCTGATCTGATCTGAAGGACAGGAGAACACGTTTGCAGAGAGGAGAAGGAAGGAGGGGGAGGGGAATGCTAATAAACAGAGTCAGTGGCTTTTCAGTGGCTGAGTTTCAAGGTGCTCTTCTGTTTTACCCTTACAAATGCCTCATGAGTTCTTCTTTCCAAATGACCCCTGGCCTTCACTTATTTTTTCCCCCTCATTCCCCCAGCTCTTCTTTCTGGTTCCTATTCCAGAACCCAATCCACAGAAATTTTATTCTAGGAGCATATGGCTCGTGCATCAGTGTTTCTCAAACCATATAATGTATATAGGAATCACTGGGGATCTTGATAAAATGCAGATTCTGGAACAAAACGTCTGGGGTGGGGCGGGAGAGTCCGCATTTTTCACAAGCTCCCAGGAGATGCCGGGACATTGGTCCTAGACTCACACGTTGAGTAGCAGAGAACTCGAGGACACGGCATCAGCCCCACCGACTATTCCCCAAGGCCCCTCAGACCTCCCGGCCCTGACCAGTCAGGGTCTTTGCAGCTGCAGCCTTAGCTGGTCTCACGGTGAATGTCAGTGACAAGTTTGCGACCTAGGATGCGGCACTGGGTGCCCTTTAGCCTGCGTGTCCGCTTTCCCTTGTCTGAACTCCAAAAGTAAAATCATCAGAAGTCTGACAGTGCTTTTCGACCTCCATAGCCATATCAGGACCAGGCTTCTCTGAATCCATCCTGCTGCATTCAAAATGAATTGCAAACTTTCGAGACAAGCTCCTGCCAAGAAATATAACCCATGTTTCTTTTTTTATGGGCAACAGTTACACTAATTACTGGCGTCATAAAGAATCATTAACAAAGCTAAGAAAGTTTTGCAAGGATGCATCTTTCATTCTGACATGTAAAGTGGTACCTCCTAAAACTTCAGACTCTGCCTTTAGAACTTGTAAAAGCAAAGCCAAGGATTGTTGAATTTTTCTCTAGCTCTCTCTCAGAGTGTTAACTGGTCAAACTTTCCATCAAAGGGCAGCGTGATAATGTTATATGGCAAGCGTTTCTACTTTGTAACTAGTATCCCGGCTGTGACTACAGATGTGTGAGTAGCTGTTTGTTATGACTGCTTCTCCATAGAAACCAGAAGCATAAAAAAGAGGAGCCAGAGAATTCAATGCTTAGAAATCATAGGCTTCCTCCCTGCACCATCCATCATTCCCTGTTTTCCTTTCTCACCCTGCAGTGCCCTTGAAGACAGAGGCTTCCAAGAATCCATGTCAGTTCATCAGCCCTTCTTTGGGGAATCCCAAATATACTGAAATGTGCAAGAAAGAATATGATTTTATGACTTACGCCTGACTGAGCTTATAAAAGCCTTCACAAACTTCACAGCGTATCTGTGGTCAGGCTTATGAATGCGGCCAAGCTGGACCAAGTGGTGATCCAAAGGGTAGCTGGCTAGATCTTCCAGTTCCTGGTCATTCCAAGAAGGCCCAAGGGAAAACACGAACAGGGTATACCCTTGACACTTGGCCCTCAAGGATTCTTTCTTTAAGGTTTCCCTGTCCAAGTGACTGGTTTCCCCAGCAGATACCACAAAAATGACTTTATTCCTTCTCAGATTGGGTGTCCTTGAGAAGACATTGTCCAGAGTCCACTGGAGCGCGTGACCAATAAAAGCATCTCCATTTGGCTGCTGAACGGATTCTCCCACATGTCTCTTCATGAGGCGTTTGCTCTTGTAGGTGGTCAGGTTGAATTCGCTTCTAACAGGGCTCCTCTGAGTGTTGGGTAGGAAGTGAGGGGGACTGAGGCTTAATAGGGCCACCCGGTCTCCGGTGACAGAGGACTCGGGCTCTGGGGTGATTTCGAAGTGATCTAACAGCGCCCCCAAGAATCCTCGTATGTCTTCAAATTCTGCACTTCCCACATGCCGGGAGCCGTCCAGAAGGAAAGCAGCGTCCACGTAAGATGGCACAGGGGGTGGTCTGGCTTGATCGCAAGAAGCGTCCGGCTTGCATACATCTGCAGACCAAAAGTCATTTAGGGTTACTAAACAGAAACAGACAGAAAAAGGGAAGATAGCATCTCAAACATTTCGACATTTGGAGGCTGCATGATCTTTGATGTTAATATAGTAACTGAATGACTTTGAGGTCAGCAACAGAACATTTCCTAGAATATGGTTTGCACCCTGATCCGCAAAGTACAGATTTTATACTCAGCCCGTGTTTCGAGTTCCATTCACTGACGCTATCTGACTCTTTGAAATTAGGTTGCTTTCAACAGAAGTTTCATCTTGGCTGAGTTTTAAGTTTGTAAAGATCGACCTGGACAGTTGATCTCATGCTTGTGTGTGTGTTTACTGTATCATGACATAAAAAGTAATGACCTCTCTAACTGATAATATACAGGTTAAACCAAGGACCCCTGTCATTCTACACACACTACCTTATTATGAAAAGAAATATGCTTAAAATGTAGGAGTGCAAAAAAGCAGTGCATCTTTTATTTCAATTTAAATAAAGGTTTATAACTCGATGTCTTTTTTTTTTTTTTTTTTTGTAGAGACATTAAGGACAGAGCTACCACTTATATTTTATACCTATCAGTTGAAAGCGCAGTACGTATTTATTAAATAAATGAATATAAATACTACATGTTAATGGACTTTCATAAAATATGAGGTCATTTTAATGTGTGCATATCTCATTTTTTAAAAGAAGGTGTAGTAATAAAACAGAGTGCATTTTACTGAATCTGACCACAATACTCAGAGGAACAAAAAAACTTGGAAATTAAAGGATCTTAGAGGTCATCTAATCTTCTAATTTTACCAAAGAACCTGAGGGCAGGAGAATAAAATCATTTTGCCAAAGGACATCAGCATTTCTAGAAGTATCTGCATATGAAGTCAGCGTTGTACTGTGCGAGGCAGGGCCACACAGTGCCGCAGGGTGGGGAGGCCCATTGGCCTGAAAGTCAGGATATTTGGGCTCTGGTCTGGCTGTCCCCAGTAACAAACATGCTGTGTGCTCCTGTCCAAGCCTCCACCGGGCTCCAGTTCCATAGAATGAGATGGTTGGATTAGACGCACCTCGAGAGCCCTTATAGAGCCAACACTCTGCAGTCCTACATTTTCAATAACAGTTAATGGTTGCTGCTAAGTCGCTTCAGTCGTGTCCGATGCTATGCAGCCCCATAGATGGCAGCCCACCAGGCTGACCCGTCCCTGGGATTCTCCAGGCAAGAACACTGGAGTGGGTTGCCATTTCATTCTCCAATGCACAAAAGTGAAAAGTGAAAGTGAAGTCCCTCAGTCGTGTCTGACCCTTAGCGACCCCATGGACTGCAGCCTACCAGGCTCCTCCATCCATGGGGGTTTCCAGGCAAGAGTACTGGAGTGGGGTGCCATTGCCTTCTCCAGTTGATGGTTAAGGATGAGCATTAAAGAGACTTTTCTCTTTAAAAACCAAAGAGAATGAAAAGCCATGCATGTGGACAGCCAGTACTTAGACAAGGGCCCAGCCATGAATAAAAGGGATTAGATGAAAGGGTAATAACCAGAGTGCAGATCCTTAATGGATGGAGCAAACTTCAGAACTCCCGTCTTGCTCACAGACTCAATAAAGATATAAACTCTGGGAACGCCCCTGATGGTCCAGTGGCTAAGACTTAGGAGCTCCCAATGCAGGGGGGCCCAGGTTCAGCCCCTGGTCAGGGGACTATATCCCACATGCTGCAGCTACAAGTTCGCGTGTCACAACTAAAGATCCCGTGTGTTGCAGCTAAGACCCAGCAGAGCCAAACAAATAAATACATATTTCAAACCAGGGACAGCAGCCTGCCCATTTGCTCAGTTTTGTGGGGTTTCTTAATTGCGGGAAACAACAGCCAAAATACCTTCCATTATGTGCCTCAGAGACAAGGCTTTAAGCCAAGAAATGGAGCCCAGATCTATCTCCAGACACACGTGGACCACTTCTGACCACAAATCACACTGGCACATGTGTCACTGAGGAGTCTGAACCCACAGCTGAGAACTCGAGGGGGAAGAGTCTGCCCGCAGTCTGGTGAGCTTCTCGGGCTGGGGGAAATGACTGATCAGAGCACAGCAGAGGGCAAGACAGCAGGAAGAGAGGGTTGTGAAGAGAGAATCCCCCTCTCTCTCAGTTGCCACTGGCCCATGAATCACTCACATGGCCAGAAGGAGCGTCTCATTGACACACGTGGAGAGGAGAGGAATTAACCGCTTACTTCAAGGCCAAGTTCAGAGTCTCGGGGAACAGTATAGTGCGATCTGTGTTTCTCAAAAACTGCAGGCGTCTTAAAACTAGCTTTCTTGATTTCGATTTGGCTTTTAGCCAATTATTTCACCTCATCTGTAAAATGGATCTAATAGTCATTCAAAAATTTTAGGGCCATTATAAGGATCAAATAAAACCATTAGAAGGGTGTTTGGAATGCATACCTGGTGGTTCAGCTGGTAAAGAATCCACCTGCAATGCGGGAGACCTGGGTTCGATCCCTGAGTTGGGAAAATCCCCTGGAGAAGTGAAAGGCTACCCACTCCAGTATTCTGGCCTGGAGAATTCCATGGACTGTAAAGTCCCTGGGGTCGCAAAGAGTCAGACATGACTGAGCAACTTGCACTGCACTACACTTGGAAAGCATTAAACCCAACAGCCTGAGTAGTAAAAATTATCATCACTACCATCACTGTTACATAAAGCAATTACAACAGTGTGTGGCTAATAATGAATGTCTGATAACCATTAGCTATCACACCCACCAGAAACCTCAGTGACTCCCACTCTTGTAATTATTAGCATGTTCAAATTATTAGAACACTCAAATGCAGGTTTTGGCCAGTTCTCTACCTAGAACTACATACTGTGTGTAAAGCAGTCACAGGCAAATCAGCATCGCAAATCTTTCGAATCCCTAACATTTGGGGCTTTGAGAAAGCCTCTTTCCAATGAGAAATCCATTTCTGCTAACTTCCACTTCCACCATAAAGCATTTCTTTGGGACTATGAACATTTGAAGTTTAGAAAGCTCATAAAAGTATTTCACTGCACAAGGAAGTTGGCCATGAGACAGGCTGAGGTTTTCTAAAAATGATTCCTGTTTCCCAGAACGTGCATGAGCTGAGAGGATCCATCTGTGGACGAGGCTGTGTGGCAGGGTGAGCCACGGGGAGACTTTCCCAAGACCACTCACGTTGCTGCTGCCGAGTTCCAGCCCCTCCTTTCGATAGTGACTCACTGTGCTGCTGAATGATCTGAGCAAGTTACACACTCCCCGGGGGTCTCACCGTAGCAGAAAGTACACCGCTGGAGTCCCTCGAGTACTGGTGCAGAGTCAGCTCCGGATGGGATAATGATGACTTGGAATCTGCCTGTGTCGTCAATCTGCAAGAAGCAAAAGCGAGAAGAGCTTCATGGGTGGGGCTGCGGAACCTCCCAGGATGGTTCAGAGGGCTACAGAGAGCAAAAGAGCCCCCTTCCTCTCAGAGGGTCCCCGGGGAGGCAGAACGTCAGTGGGCCCTAAGAACACTGGTCTGGGTTTAAATCAGTGACTCTCCCTTTAGCTGGAGGATAAGCAGCTATGCCTCTCTTTTCTCATCTGTGAAACAGAACAGTCATGTTACTCTTTAAAAGGGCAAGTGTGCACACAAAATGAGTTCATAACTGAAAAGCATGTTACTGGTATCAGGTAGATACCACCGAAGTCTACCTTCGCACTGAAGAATTGATGCTTTTGAACTGTGGTGTTGCAGGAGGCTCTTGAGAGTCCCTTGGACTGCAAGGAGACCCAACCAGTCCATCCTAAAGGAGATCGGTCCTGGGTGTTCACTGGAAGGACTGATGCTGAAGCTGAAACTCCAATACTTGATGGCCACCTGATGCAAAGAACTGATTCATTTGGAAAGCCCCTGATGCTGGGAAAGATTGAAGGCAGGAGGAGAAGGCAACAACAGAGGATGAGATGGTTGGATGGCCTCACTGACACAATGGTCATGAGTTTGGGTAAACTCCAGGAGTTGGTGATGGACAGGGAGGCCTGGCGTGCTGCAGTCCATGGGGTCACAGAGAGTCAGACACGACTGAGCCACTGAACAGACTGACTGTGTAGCACAGGGGACTCTAATACTCTGTAATGGCCTATTTGGGAAAAGATCCTAAAAAAAGAGGGATTATATGTGACTGTGTAATTGATTCACTTTGCTGTATGGCAGTAACTAACACAACACTGTAAGTCAACTACACCTCAATAAAAATTAATTTAAAGAAGAGCCTGTGGTGGTCAGGCGGCAGAAAAGGGGTGGGCAGTGGGAACAAAATGGGGGTGTTTTGTCAACAGGGGCCTGTGCGCACAGGGTCTTTACTCTTGCCTAACCCACCAGCAGACACAATTAGTCTTTATTAATTATTAATAATTCATTAATGGCTTTTAATTACTAGTGGCTTTTCACAGGTGTCTGGGCAATCTTTCCAGTGAATCGTGTCATGACTTCATCTGCACTGTGATCAGGGACCAGGAAACCACATCCAGAGAATGTGGATCAGATCATGTGACAGGGGCAAAGTCACCTCTTCCTGCCAACTGTCAGGGTTCAGGGAAGCAAGTCACAGAACGCTTGGGCTAGAAGGAATCTCAGAAGCCAGTTCTACCATTTCAGCGATGAGGACAGTGAGCCCAGAGGAGGGTGGAACAAAGACGCCTCCAGCTTAAACTCTGCTTTCCCCACGTAAGACCTGCCTTCCACACTCTGCCTGAGCTACTTGGATGACTGCAGTTCTGTATCAAGGGTTCAAACCTACCTCAGAACACAGCTTTCACCATGTCACCCAGAGACTGCCGCCCCTGGTGCACTAGTGTGTGTTCTGTGAGTCTAAAATGTGGCAGCTAGTTGGTAACTTAGGCTTCACGTTTAATCCTGTGGCAACATGATGGTGTCAACCTAAAGCCATACTTCCTACTCACCGATGCTAGCGCATGTTTTTTTTAAACATGGAGGACCCCAGGGGGACTGTGCTCTCCCCTCCCCCTCCCCCAAGTAATCTCCTAATCAATAAAGTTCGGCAGATGTGCTCTTAGAGATCATTCATCCTACCACACAGCATTGAGCAACTACTGTTAGCATATTACAGAAAAATTACCCAAGCTGAGTTGGGGATTTAAAATAAAGGTATCCTATGGTTCACTTTTCATTTTTAATTGGGGGAAAATTGTTTTAAAACGTTGTGTTGGTTTCTGCCATACAACAACACAACTCAGCCATGATCATGCCTATATCAGTTCAGTTCAGTCGCTCAGTCATGTCTGACTCTTTGTGACCCCATGGACTGCAGCATGCCAGGCTTCCCTGTCCATCACTAACTCCTGCAGCTTGCTCAAACTCATCACCATCGAGTCAGTGATGCCTTCCAACCATCTCATCCTCCCCTTCTCCTCCTGCCTTCAATTTTTCCCAGCATCAGGGTCTTTCCCAATGAGTCAAGTCTTTGCATCAGGTGGCCAAAGTATTGGAGCTTCAGTTTCAGCATCTTTCCAGTGAATATTTAGGACTGATTTCCTTCAGGATTTCCTCTAGGAAACAGCTCAACTGGAGGTCATGAAATTTCCAGCTGAGCTATTTCCTACATAAATCATGTCCCTCTTGAGCACCCCACCCCTCTAGGTCATCACAGAGTGCCAGGCTGGGCACCCTGCGTTAGGTTCAATTTTTCGATTGCTCAGTATCCTGTGGATTCAAAGCTGCGCCAGCTTGGATGGTCCACAGGTTGGCAACGTGATCTTCAGTCTATGGTTCTGGGTGATACCTTGCTCTTTCCTTTCTCAACAACATGGGTTCCAAAACTGTGTGCATTCGAGAAGATACAATTAATACTCTGAGTTCTCTTCTTTCTTTAGACAATTCTCTATCAACAAAGGAAATCCTTCAGAAAATAAAAAGCCTGGGTGCTCAGAGTGCTGAAGTTTTCCACTACCCACAACCCCCGCCTCTCCACCAAATTTCACCTCTGCCTCATCACTAGAAAAATCTGTGATGTCAGCTATTACACCTAATGTTTCTTTCACTGGGAATGCTAAACAGCAGAGTAAAGGAAAGAAAATAAGGCTAGCCAAAAAGGATACATTTCTTGTAAGTATATTGTAAAGGGAGGCCCATTCTACTCTAGAATTCTTCACATGCAGCAAATAAAAGTCCACCAGAATTAAGAGGTAATTGCCCAACAAATCATAAGAGAAAACCTCTGGGACAGAACAAAGCTGAGGTTAAAGTTTTTTCAATCAAAATAGCCTTCGTTCCAGAAGAATGAATGGCTCATCACTCAGCTTCACACCATCATGAAAAATGTCCAAGAGGGGGATCACACAATCTGTTCACTCAGAAACACAGGGAAATGAGTCTGTGTTGTCAGAGCAGCTGCGTCTGAGATCTGCCATACACATCTACACCAGTTTTGAATTTCAGATGGATTCTGCTGAACTCTCAGACAAATGGAGATGTAGAAGAGTCACAATGGTTATGAAACAGATGATGGCTTTGTAATATGGCCTCCAAATAAAAATGTACTGTGTCATTAAAATTTTGGGCTCTGCTCCTAAAATACTAACAAATGACATATTTATGGCTGATTCATGTGGCTATACAGTAGAAAGCATCACAATAGTGTAATTATTCTCCAATTAAAAATAAATTAAAAAAGAAGCCAAGGGTAAATGGAAAAGTAGTAACATCATCTCTCTTGAGCGATGCCTGGTATTAGGTTCCCATCCATTTGTTCTGAGCCCTCTGGACAACCCTGCATAGCTCCATCCTCTAGTGGGTGAGGTCTTTTGGTTTTCTACTTACTCTTGTGTCCCCAGGGTCTCAGATGGCATCTGGCATATTTCAGTTGCTCACTAAACATATGTAGGATGAATGAACCTTGGAACCAAGCCTGACTTCTGTCTGCATGTTTAACTCTTTTTCTGCCCAAGGAATGTTGAAGCCAATACTGCTCTGGTCAAGAATTTGAACCTCCACTGGTGTTCTTTTGAGATAAACTCCTTCAATAAAGGAGCAAGGAGTCTCTAGGTGATTTGGGTAGAAACTCTAAGTGGGATTGTCAGTCCTCCAAAGCTTAAAAGAAAAACTCAACAAAATACATTTTTCTTAAGCTGTATGTGATGCACATACCTTTGAGTGGGAGGGTGGAATTGTGTCTGTTTAAATTTGTATCACAGGTACCATCGATTATTTGAGTCAGGATATTAAGTTGCCTTTTCTGTGACTAAATAAAGTCAAAGGACAAAGGGGCTCCCAATAAAGACAGGGAATTAGGAGGACTCTGGGCTTCCTTCGCACCTCAGTTGGCAAAGAATCCGCCTGCAATGCAGGAGACCCCA
The DNA here is from genome assembly GCF_027580195.1 of Bos mutus. Classification (NCBI taxonomy): domain Eukaryota; kingdom Metazoa; phylum Chordata; class Mammalia; order Artiodactyla; family Bovidae; genus Bos; species Bos mutus. The sequence goes on along the minus strand of NC_091617.1, from coordinate 149,072,026 downwards.
GTTCAATTCCTGGGTGGGGAAGATCCACTGCAGAAAGAATAGACCACCCACTCCAGTATTCTTGGGCTTCCCTGGTGGCTTAGCTGGTAAAGAATCTGCCTGCAATGCGGGAGACCTGGGTTCCATCCCTGGGTTGGGAAGATCCCCTGGAGAAGGGAAAGGCTATCCACTCCAGTATTCTGGCCTGGAGAATTCCATGGACTGTACAGTCCAGGGGTTACAAAGAGTCAGACAGGACTGAGTGACTTTCACTTTCACTTTTCTTTTGTGTATCCAGTCACAGAGCTCTTGAGCCACTACCTCTCATAGCAACTTCATTAGCGTAGGCTGGTTCCAGCTTCTAATGTGCAAGCATTTTATTTTGTGAGTTTCATACACCAACCTGTTTCTTTTCGTAATTCTGAGTTTGTTCAATGATGCTAATTGCAGTTTCAGCTCCTTAACAATGCAGACTTTAATATTATTAAATGGAGTTCAGTTCACTATCAAGAAACTGATCACAGTCCTAACTAAAACAAGAGCTACTATCTTGAGTGTTTGCTATATCCCAGGCACTGGTGCATGGAGCAACATCATTTCATCTTTGCACCAACTTCAGGAAACAAGCACCGCTTTCTGCATTTTATGGAGGAGTACTATATTTCAGTTCTGATCTGCTTAGCTTAGCACTTTCACAGAAAATATTAGGAAGCTGGAGAGGGTCTCTAAAAGGCATCTTAATCCTGCTTCTCCAGGACAGATGGAGGTCGCCCTTGCCAGGCGAGTGACCACTCCTAGAGAAGGCCTCAGAGAAAGGCGGCGTCTTGCCCACTTACATTTAGTCACCTGGCCCGTGACAACATCCATCAATCTTGCCTTCAGAAAGTTTCTACTTGAGTCTAAACCAGGGTTTTCCACTGCTATGGCTCCCAGTTTCTCTGATGCTTGCTGTCTTGGAGTCGGCTGGTTAGTTCTCTGTAGTAATAAACCTCCACACACCTCAAGGCCGGGGCTCAGCTGCTTCTCACTTCCCTTTCTCTCCATGAAATAGTTTTCAAACACTTGTCCTCCTGGCTCAGGTTGTATTTCCCAACACCCTTTGCAGCTGCACTGCAGTCTCTCCTCATGGCCCTCCCACGAATGGAGAACAAACCAGCACGCTGGGTGGACACCGATGACCAGAAGGACACTGTGCCAGGTCCAGTGGGTGTTCTTTTTTTGTAAGGAACCTCTGCCACAGAGGCTCTACTCACAGGGAGTTTTGAACATCACTGTGATACTGGGTGGTTTATCTACAAATGCTACAGTACAGTGAATTTCCTGGTGGTCCAGAGCTCGGGACTCCATGCTGTCACCACTGAGGGTGAGGGTTCAATCCCTGGTCAGGGAACTAAGATCCCACAGGCTGCTGGGCACTCAAGAATGAAAAATAAAAAGTGTCAATAGAAATATTAGGTGGCAAGATTTTTAATCTTCAACCTAAGAGGCTGTAACTGGAATGATTCTTCCTTCATAAAGGGTGGATATTTACACGATCGGTAATGTTACAAACTCGGTCCATGGGTTCCCATCACATAGCAGAGACCAACACGCTGGCCACCTCAGTGACATCCTTGAGTGTCTATTGGCCCTCCAACTTGGTATCTATACACCAGAGCCAACTCAGGGAGTCCTGGAGAATAGAGGCCTGGATCCAAGCCCTGACTCTGCCACAAATCAGCTGTGTGAACCTGGGCATATGGGTCCACTTCTGCAGACTCGGGCTTCCTCAGTGGCTCAGCGGGTAAAGAGCCCTCCGGCAATACAGGAGACCCTGGTTGAAATCTCGGGTTGGGAAGATCTGCTGGAGAAGGGATAGGCTACCCACTCCAGTATTGTTGGGCTTCCCCAGTGGCTCAGCGGGTAAAGAGCCGGCCTGCAATGCAGGACACCCAGGTTCAAATCCTGGGTCGGGAAGACCTGCTGGGGAAGGGATAGGCTACCCACTCCAGTATTCTTGGGCTCCCCTGGTGGCTCAGCTGCTAAAGACTCTGCCTGCAACGTGGGAGACCTGGGTTTGATTTCTGGATTGGGAAGATCCCCTGGAGAAGGGAAAGGCTACCCACTTCAGTGTCTGGCCTGGAGAATTCCATGGACTCTATGGGGTGACAAAGAGTCCGACACGACTGAGCAACTTTCACTCACTCACTCTGCAGACTCAGTGTTCTCATCTACACAGTGGGAATAACAGTGATTCCCATCTCACACACACTGCTCACACACTGCTTGTGTGAACTAAACAGGAAGGTGGGTATCAAGGGCTTGGCATGCTCCTGGTACATAGTAACAAAAACTTTGCCTAGCTCCTCGCCTTCCTGTAAATGCCCCTGAACACGGGCAGAAAGACAGAGAAGACTTCTGAGGCAGGTGGCCCTTCTTACCGCAAACGATCGCCGGACGGCAGGCACCTGATTGAAGGCAATAACCACTGGGATGATGTCCAGGGCGCTGAACTCCAGGCCAGCGGTGGTGACGGTCTGGGGGTCCACAGACGGGCCGCCGCTGAAGAAGGTGGCGATTCTTCTGGCGTGAGACCCTGGGAGCATCCGCTTGAAAACGTGCCTGGAGACAAACCTCATGGCCTTGCCGATGTCCCTGCTGGCCGTGGAGCGCTCGTAAGGGAGGGCCTCGATCTCTCGGAGGAGTCGGTCCTTCCTGTACGTGTCGGAGAAGCGGATGAGGAGTCTGGCGTGGGAGTCGTAGGCCAGCACGGCCACGCGCGCGCCTGTGGGGCAGTGGTCCTCCCGGACCCGGAGGCCGCTCAGCAGGGAGGACAGCATCGCCTTCATCCGCACAAACTCGGGCTCTGTGACGCTCCGGGACTGGTCCAGCGCGAACACCAGCTCCATGGGGTACACGGGGCACTGAGGCGCTCCTAAAAGGCCAGAACAGGCACCTTACTATGAGACCACTCGCTTAAAATGAAAAAAAAAAAAAAAAAAAATGATGCGTACATAGAAGGCTAAGTAATTTTAAATGTTAAACATTAAAATATGGAAACAACTAAATCATCAAATGTTAATAACTCAAATAGTAAAACACATACTTAAATATTTAAATCTTGAATAATTAAGATTGTGTTCTAAAAACTGACTTTGCTCTCTTAAATAAAGCAAAAGATGAACTCATTTATGAGACAGAAACAGACTCACTGACATAGAAAGCAAACCTATGCCTACCAAAGGGGAAAGGGGTTGGGGATAAATTGGGAGTTTGGGATTAGCAGATACACAATATTATATACACAATAGATAAACAACAAGCTCCTACTGTAGAGTACAGGGAACTATATTCAATATCCTGTAATGACCACAATGGAAAAGAATCTGAAAAAGAATATATATACATACACATGTATGTATGTCTATAACTGAATCACTTTTATGTACAGCAGAAACTAACATACTGTAATCAACTCTACTTTGGCCACCTGATGCGGAGAGCTGACTCACTGGAAAAGACCCTGATGCTGGGAGAGATTGAGGGCAGGAGGAGAAGGGGATGACAGAGGATGAGATGGCTGGATGGCATCCCTGACTCAATGGATGAGTTTGGGTAAACTCTGGGACCTGGTGATGACAGGGACCATAGTGCCTGGCACATGCCAGGTGCTCAATTAATGCCCGCCATTACTATTATTGTTATTGACTTACCCATTGAGAGAGAGAAGAGCTACATCACTTAAAAGAATGAGGAGAGTGTTAACTGATGAATTTTTATTTATGTTAGAAAAACAAACTTAACCAATAAATATGCCTTCTTACTTAGAGAAACTTTAAGACTGTTAAACTTGAATGTGTTAACATTTATTCACTGATTGCAATTCATTCATTCTAATCCCAGTGTCCTGCACTTATCACAGTCAGAGATTTATATCTAATTATCTGAGGAACGTTTGCCTCTCCCACCACTTTATGAAGTCTGGAGATGGTCTCTCTTGATCTGCCAGATGATTAGTCCCTGCCATGTATGTGGGGTCTCATAAAGGTTGAATGAAAAAGAAGCAAACGAAGGACAGTTCTTTGGAACAGGGACGGGAAGAAGAACAGAACTTTCAGGATGGATGAGATGCCTGGTGTTGAGATGCATGTTAGTAAAGAGGAAAGTTGAGGGATGTCCTTCCCTTGGAGGGGGGCCTCCTCTCATTCAGAGGCTAGCAAGTCAGCTCTTCCCAGGCGAGCTCAGGACTCTGACCCACAGTGTCTGGCCAAGTGGGCCCAGGAGGGGGTCACCTTCTCAGCTGGTCCACCTGGACCTCATCACCTTGGTGGTGGTTTAGTCTCCAAGTCCTGTCCAACTCTGTGACCCCATGGGCTGTAGCCTGCCAGCTCCTCTGTCCATGGGATTTTCCAAGGAAGAATACTGGAGTGGGTTGCCATTTCCTTCTCCAGGGGATCTTCCCAACCCAGGGATGGAACCTGGGTCTCCTGCATTGCAGGCAGATTCTTTACCAACTGAGCCACCAGGGAAGCCCCATCACCTTAGTGCCAGGCTATCATCTCCTTCTGGTCCTAGATGCTGGGACCTTCACAGGCAAAAGGACTAGCAAGAATAAATGTTCAACCCCCGAATTGCGCGTCTCAAGGCAGAAGGGCAGAATTACTAGCTTCTGAGTCTAATTTAGTGGGCTGAGCAGAAACTTAAAAATTTCAGAAATTTCAAAAAATCAAGGTCACGGCAATTTTACCATAAAAACTGAGTAAAATTGTGACCAAACACGACCAAGTTTCCACTAGATTTTGTTTGGGCTGCTGTCTCACATGGGAGCAACAGCAGCAATAACAGCATTGCAGCCTCAGCTCTGTAAAGGGGGAAAAAGATACAAGCACACTGGCTGACGATAACAAAAAATTCAAGCTTTTCGAGAAAAATCCCTCAAGGCTCACCAGCATGCTGCCAGCACCCCGAGGATTCTCAGGAACGCTGGGCTGGACTGTGGAGGCGCTGGGGAGGACCCATCCAGACGTGAGTCCCCAAGTGGAGGACCGATGTGCTGACAGTCACTGCACAGCCCAGAGCAAGTGACAATGAGGACAGAGGGAGGCGAACCCAGGCCCCTCCAGGGGACCACCACCCAGCAACGGAGGCCCGTCCAGGCCACTGCCAAGCTGGCCTAGAAGAGCCCCACACGGCCCCTCCCTCTAACACGAGTCCTCTGGCTTTTACACACATCCTCCCTACAAGGCTTCCCTGGTGGCTCAGTTGGTAAAGAATCTGCCTGCAATGCAGGAGACCCTGGTTCAATTCCTGGGTCTGGAAGATCCCCTGGAGAGGGAATAGGCTACTCACTCCAGTGTTCTTGGGCTTCCCTTGTGGCTCAGCTGGTAAAGAATCTGCCTGCAGTGTGGGAGATCTGGGTTCAATCCCTGGGTTGGGAAGATCCCCTGGAGAAGGAAAGGCTACCCACTCCAGTATTCTGGTCTGGAGAATTCCGTGGACTGTATAGAACTTTCACTTTCCCTACAATGTACTCTCCCACAGCAGCCAAAATAAACCTTAAAAACTTGTTCGTCAGTTCACTTTTATACCTTCAATACTTTTAATGCCCTCCCATTCCATTTTGAATAAAACCTGGCCTCCTAAATGTAACCTACAAAACCCAGTGGGAAAGTCCCTGCTTCCTTCTCCAATTCTTCACATGCCACGTCCCCCTCGTCATCATGTCTCTGTGGCCGTGGGCTTCCATCAGGAACTTGAAAACACCTGGGTCTCTCCTGTGCTGTGGCCTTTGCACTTGCAGGATTCCCTGCCTGGATCTTGCAAAGCCAGCTTCTTTTTTATTCTTCATCCAAACTTTAGTGTCATTGCCTCATTGATGAACCCGCCCTTCAGAGGCATTTCCCCCCTCCTCTAATGTTATTCTGTAACAGAATATTCCATTCTTTATCTCTTTCATAGTAACCAAAGGATTCTGTAATTCTTTTGCTTGTTCACTTATCTGGATCCTCCACAAGAATGGAAGCTTCCAAAGACAGGAATTATGCCCCTCTTAGTCAGCACTGTCTGGGACAGAGACTGCAATATAATGGGCTTCCAATAAATATTTGCTGGATGAGTGAACAAGCAACCAGAGGGCACAGATGCATTTATATAAAAAAAGTATAAGGGTATAAAGGTATGGAGGGCCATCGCCCTCTGGGTTATAACAGAAACATCATGTATCCAGTTTTTATAATATTCCTGAAAACTGGCCCAGAAAGATATTAAGCCAATTTGGTAATTAACATCAGCCATGATCTCCATAGGTTTTAGCACTATCTGAGCTACACATGTAGCTTACTTGCTATCTTATCATCCCTAGCTTTATTCCATGCACTTTTGCCCTTTGCCCTTAATCCTTAAAAACTAGACTACAGACATAAATAGAGAGAGAAAAGGGAGGGAGGAAAAAATATTATTACAGAAAGTCTACTGGTAAGGTAAATGGTACTGGTAGTCATTAAAATGTTAATAATTAAAAGATCAAAAACTTGGTTGACAAAGAGTTGTGAGACTCAGCTTAAACGTGAGTGATTTATTGGAGGCGGGGCTACGGCTGTACTACCAAGAGGGCTTAGATAAACTTTTTATAATTTGGCAGGCAACACAATGTTCTAACTCATCTTTCCAGATGTGCGACATTTTGGAGCTTGATTATAATATGCTATAAATAAAATTACTCACCCTGTCTGCCAGCTGGGGAAGAAGAACAAAAGAAGTTTGGTTATTATTTGGTAGGAGAACAGCGTTCTGTATTGTGTAAGAAATCATGGCAACCGAGACTCTACTTCGTGAGCTTTTTGTAGACGACTCAACAAATCAAGGCCACAAATAGTGTTTGAAGATATGCAGACAGATCAAGCATCTTGGTAAAAACACAGGTCCTTCCACAGAGAAACAGGGCTGGAGACTCGGGAGGGCCATAAGTCAGCAGCAGGCAGCCAGCTGCCAGAGGGAAAGGCTCTCTGCCTGGGAGGGGGCAGCACATTGCAGAGAGAGGCACCGAATTTGGAAAGTTAAAAGGTCTTAACCCCTTTTCACTCTAAATTTCCCTGTGTAGGTATCTATAGCTATTGATTACATATAGGTACACATATATACATATTTATATACATGTGTGTATGTGTAAACATCCTCGATAGATTTAGTCTTAAGTAAATGAAGCTTTCTCTAGGGATTTGTGTTGAAACAGAATTTCTGGGACACAGAGTATCAAACATCTTCAACTTCAATGCACTTCAGTTGTGTCTGACTCTGTGCGACCCCATAGACGGCAGCCCACCAGGCTCCCCCATCCCTGGGATTCTCCAGGCAAGAACACTGGAGTGGGTTGCCATTTCCTTCTCCAATGCATGAAAGTGAAAAGTTGACAGATTACTCTCTTACGTGGGTTTCCCTAGTGGGTCAGTCGGTAAAGAATCTGCATGCAAGGCAGGAGACCCAGGTTCAATCCCTGGGTCAGGAAGATCCCTTGAGAAGGGAATGGCTACCCACTCCAGTGGTCTTGCCTGGACAATCCCATGGACAGAGGAGCCTGGGGGGGCTACAGTCCATGGGGGTCTAAAAAGAGTCGGATGCGACGAGCGGCTAACACAAATGAAGCTTAAACTTTAGGGCCACACTGTCCAATAAGAAGGCCACCCGTCTCGTGTGACTATCAACATTTGAATTAATTTAAATTAAATGAGATAAATGCAGCTTTTCACTTGCACTAACCATCCATCAAGGCTCAAATTCCCCTGTGGCCAGTGGCTACATGTTGGACAGTGCAGTGGACACTTCCATCATTGCAGAAAGTTCTGGGCAGCACTGTTGCCAGCCTCTCACCCGAGGGGCCCCTGGCAAGGCCTTGAGAAGGGCCTAGCCGTGTGTTCACATGATCACATACTTTTATAACAGGCAGAAGTCATTGGCTGTAATTTTCTTTCTTGTTCTAAATGACACTTCTGAAGCAGTTTTGTACCTGGTTTTGGATTTACAATTCTGTGTTAAATCGCTCACATTTTGAAAGCTCAGATCTCATCACACTTGGGTCTACCCTTGAGTCAATATATGTCACATGGCTCCAACATCAGAAAGCCCACTCTGTTAGTCCAGCCTCAAAGCAAGCAATCTTCATGATCCAATGCATAGATTTGATTCCCAGAATGGATGGTTCCATTCTGCTACAAGGCAGAGTTAAGATCAGCACTGCATTCAAAGCTTTGCAAAGTCTGTCTTTGAGACCCATACTCTCTCCAGAAATAGGATCTTAATTTGTCTGTTTTCTCCCCCCAGATGCCTTGAGGGAACTGTGACATTTCTTTCAATCCTAACGTTTATCTAAGAAGTCGTTTGTAGGTGAACATTAAGCAACCAAGTCTCCTCATCTTGTCCATGGCATTCCTTTGATGCTGCTAACATGCGTTTTGATAGAAGAGCCTGTTCTAAGGGTCTCAAAGCAAATTCAAAAGAGCCTTTGCCAAATCAAAACCCATTTCTTGCTATTAAAACTTTGAAAGTAAAGAAAATACAGGTAGACTGGGTAATTTTAGAAGCAAATGAGTCTAATTCAAGGCAGTCAAGCACACCTTCTCAGGGAATGATAAATGTCAGAGTTCCCACCTGCCAGGATACCTCCTTGCCATGGCTGGCTCTTTCACAGCAGCTGAATTCGATCCTTAGCTGTTGTCAGGGGTTAATAATTTTATAAAGTTTAACGTGACTCCTCACTGGTTGATCTCACCATCAGGAGAGTTCTGACCTCCTATCTTCATTTTTCCCTGATTAAAAGCACTAGATGTATCCTTCGTTAGTGTTGGGACGCGTTTCAGTAGACATGCTGGGAGCCAGAGAGGGAGTTAACAGACATCAGTCTATGCCACCTCCAAATACACACAGTGACATCGCTAGTTTTAAGAAACTGTCTGGTAACTAGTCTCAATTTTGAATGCAGAATTTGCTGCTTTTTTCCTATGAATGCTGACACCCCGGGTGATCATCCTAAGCGGGTACTTACGACTATGGTCCCGCACATACTGGATGAGCTCACATGTCTGCAGTTCAAAAGATAAAACAGAATGAATTAACCAACAGACTCCAGGTCCTGCAAGTTGAGAAATAAATAAATGTCACGGGATGCTTGGGCTCTGTTGGAGTCAACAGATACATACAGAAAACGAAGCCAATCCTTTGGCCCCTTTCACACCCTGGGGAAACAAAAAGAATGTGGTTTCAGGGTTTTGGAAGCACATCGCAGGAGCCAGAATATGCATCAACATTACTCTAAGAAAAAGATAGCTTCTTAACCTTTTTATTCTCACTAAGAGGGACAAAAAAACTCCCTGTAGGATACTCATCATTAGATTAACAATAACGCTCTAAGGGGAGGGAACTGTACATAGTGAGCCTCCAGCGGCCACTGTCCTCCTGCTGTGTCTCTGGACGATGATAAGGGTTGTCCAGAAGATAAAGACGGAGCTGGCAATGAGACACCGGCCGGGAGAGCTTTGCAGCAGACCCTGGGGCTAGAACTAGACAAGGCTGAGCCATCCCCTGTGCTGGGCCCTCCTTAATGCAGAGGTATTGAGTTCCCCAACACTTTGCCTTGGTCACTGGGCAGCCGCTGAGCAGAGCCTGAATCTGTGCCCATCATCAGCTGGATGACAAAGGGCCTAGACAGGCCAAATATCTGGAAAGGCAATCCGCACTGTCTTCCAAAAATGAGTGTATATATATATATATATATATATATATGTATATGACCATATATACATATATATGATCATATATATATATATATATATATATATATATATATATGTACATTTCTATCTATCTGGGTAGGGGATAGAAAGAACAAAGTGGAATTATTTTGTATTTCATCTGTTCAGTCTCAAGTTGGAACAGGAAGAGTCTGGCTGCTCAAAGAGCTCAAAGAGACGGGGAAAAATGTGACGGCGCCCCACCCAAACTCCTCAAGAAAATAAGTTCCATGTGAATGCACTGTTGGGAGCTTATTCACTATTTGTTAATTTCCTCTCCCTTTCTTTCATTCACTGATCACTGACTCTGAGAAAAAAGGCAAGGATTGGTCAGATAAATAAAATTCACTGATCATTGAGAAACCTCATTCTAGATGAAATAAGAAATGTCTTTTTGCTTCCTTCCTCAGTTCCCCCCACCACCCAAGAAATAGCAACTAATATTTAATCAGCATTTTTTTTCCTCCTCTCCCTGAGGACATTGAAGGTGGAAAAGTGGTGGAAATCATTGACAAGCTGCAAACACAGAAAGCATATGCATTTGGATAATGAAGACTTCGGGCACTGACTTTTTATCTGGAAAAGGAGCTGATGTGATTTATGGGTTTTTGATTTACCTTGCGTCCAGGAGGTCCCAGCTCCCCAGGGGATCCTGGTTCTCCGGGAAGCCCAGCAGATACCTTAAAGCAGAATTTATTTACCTTAAAATTATACATATATGTTTGTGTGCTATGTGGGTGTTTTACATTTCAAAAGCAATACACTTTTGCCGGGAGCCGGCAAGAGGCACTCCATTCATGACAAAGGTCATGAGGAAGGAGGCTCGGCATACGTAAAGGTGGGATCGAGCCTCAGGAGTCCCCCTGGATATTCTCGAGCATCTACCCCCAAAAACCAGAGTCTGCCTACTTTACTGCTTTGTGCTCTCACCTCTGACTTTACTGGGGGCTGTCCCCCACCACCATCTCGCTCTCTCTGATAAAGAGTTAACTGACAGCTCCAGTTAATAAAGTTCCTGGGCATTAGGAGTGTTTAAATCTAAACCCCTCAGATAGCTCTCTAACTCGCCTGACAAGTTTACCCGGACTCCTACAGCTATGCATATGATTGTTTACAGTCTCTCAGCCTCGAGAGGCATGGGAAGCTTAAGATATTCAATTAGCTTAGAGCCTCTCAGAGAGTTAGAAACCGTCAGAATAAAACTAGTAAAAGATTTCACTGATGAGACAATGCTTGCTGCCAGGTTTCCACATCCCCTGTATTGTATCCTTGAATGTGTATTAATTAATATAGTTGGTATGTAGAAAAAATAAGTAGTGGCCTTGGTGTTAGCAACTTTAGACCCTTAAGGTAATAAATTCTTTCCTTTGTTGTAAACCCACTGCACCTCTGCCCTATAGGAATGCAATTTTATCTAACGCCTTCGGAGGATGGCGCCAAACCTTAAAATAATTACTCTTAGAGAAAATTAGTCTTACGGTTGACAAACCTTTGTCAAGAGTCATAAAATGTTAATAGGCCTTCTGGCCAGAAGCTGATGTAAATCACCTAAACCATTTGAATACAATAAATTTGCAGGAAAGAAACTCTGGTTTTTGATAAGGATCAAAGACTGCTGACTTTGTATGATTTCACATCCCCTATTATCCTCTATGTGCAACTTACGGTATAAAAGGCCCTGTTGAAAATAAAGCTACAGGCCTTGCTCAGCAAAGCTTGGTCTCCCCATGTCATTCTTTCTTTTCACATTCCGGCTGAAGTTTCCATCTGGAGTGTGGAGGTCCTCTGCGACCATTTATTTGCCTGGGCTTCTAAGACCCACTCAAGAAGGTGTCTAAGGTGGGGCACCTTCTGCTATTCGAGAGGGCGCCTGCAGCCTCCATGGTCAGAGCTAACCTGGTGTCACAGGTTATATTGATTTTCCGCGTAAACCAAGCTACTCAGCCTCTTTTCTCCACTGAATTTTCCTACTGAGCTATCCTCATTCTACTACTCTTTATATCTTTGATGAATATTTAAATAGTTGCCGACGCCGTCTCCCCTTCAAATACCCTGGATCAGCTGGGGCTGGACCCCAGCACACTTTCACTTTAGAAAACTGAGCGATTCCCAAAAAGCACACAGAAGGAAAAACATCCTCAGCAGCCTCTTCTCCCTCAGATAATACTCGCTGACATTTTGTTGTTTCTTCTTCTAGTCTTTTACTTATTTATCCTTTTGGTGTTAATCTATCTATATCTATACCTATATCTATCTATCTATCTATCTATCTATATTTAGATTAAAATCATGGTCTTTATTTTTAATTCTAACAAGTATTTTTTAAAAGCAATTTCAGGTTCAGAAAACAAATTAAGAAGTTACAGACATTTCCGATATGTATCCTGATCCTTCACATTCCTAGATGCCCCCGTTACTAGCATCCCCAACTGGAGTGGTACATTTGTTACAACTGATGAACCTACATTGACATCATAATCGCCCAAAGTTCATAGTTTACATTAGAGTTCATATCTGGTATTTTACATTCCATCTTAATATATTTATATACTTTTTATTGCTGCCTTTTAAACTAAACATGTATTTCTGGACATTTTCATATAACTAAATATTCTTTCACAAAAATTGCCTTTCATGGCCACCATGCTGCTGCTGCTGCTACTTCTCTTCAGTCGTGTCTGACTCTGCGACCCCATGGACAGCAGCCCACCAGGCTCCTCTGTCCCTGGGATTCTCCAGGCAAGAACTCTGGAGTGGGTTGCCATTGCCTTCTCCATCATGGCTGCCATAGTATTCTATCAAATGAATATACTGATTTATTTAATCAGTTCCTTATTGTTGGCATTTAAGTTTGCTGTTGTTGCAATAAGCATGCCACTATAAAGTCATATGTGCAATTCTGATTATTTCCTTAAGAAAGATTGCTAGAACTAGAATTGCTGGGTCAAGGGAGAAACTTCTATCTAAATGAATTTTTATCTCAATTTATCTGAATTTAGTAGGTGACTAAACTAACAAACACATGAAAACAACAACAAAAAAAACTCAGAAAAGCAAAAATTTAAATATAAAAACTCTTGAAAGAACCACAAGAAAGCATAGAACACGTGGCTGGAAATATCTGTAGTAAAATGGGGAATAGCAGCAGCAAAAAAACACCAGCTGTTGACTACTTAGCTTACGTGTGTGCATTCAACAACATAATTTATCATAAAGAAAGCAAGAATTTAGTTTAAAAATTAGGACAGTATTTCTTTGTTCATTAGTAATGTCATGAGATGTACAAGCTTTATGAGAGTGAAAAACAAGGTTGTTTAAAACCAACTTAATCTGTAAAAGCATTGCCTATTAAATAGCAAATAATTACTAGATGACCTTTGTGTCTTCCAATGATATGCACAGCATGCTGGGTTGAGTGACAAAGCAAGACAAAATGCAACCTTACTATTTTATTTAGAAGATATAGATTAACCTCCAGGGGGGAAAAATGTATATTGGACATAAGTGCTTACTTTTTTTCCCTCCAGTGTTTTACTAAAATAATACTAAGCAGACTTTTTTTTTTTTTTAAGACAAAAAATAACAAACATAGGGGGAATGAGAAATGAGACAATAGCTTTCAAACTGGAAAGCATTAAATGACTTAGAGCTGAAAAAGCTGAATCCTAGGCCAGCAGCAGGGAAAGCTAGGAGGCTGAGTGTTTTATGATGCGTTCTCAGAAAGTACCTCTAGAAGTGTGGGTGTAGGAGAGAGGGCAAATAAGGCAGCTTGGTTGGGGAATTCCCGGGCTTCCTCCCCATTCTCAACAGTTGAGTCAAATGTCCCTTCTTTCTCCTTGATGGCAAAGGTGAAACTGAGGTGGCTACACACCAGGAAACCCAGGCAGAGCTGAAGGTTGGTGGTATGGTCCAGAATACAAGGTAATCAAGTGAAGCTGTGGAATAGATGTGAGACCCCTGGAAAGCTGGGGCTCCTGGAAAGCTGGCAGCCAGACCTTCACCCTTAGGTGGAAGATTGAAACAATCTTCTCAGGGGAATCTGACTAGACAGAGAAGAAAGACCCCAGGATGCTGGTCTCAGATGTTTGCTAAGTAGCAACTCAGTCAGATCACTCTTCAGTGAAACCTGTAGTTGACGAGCCCCATTTACTTCCTTGGGGCTTCCAGTTAGATTTTGTGTCCTCAGCTCTTCAATAGAGAGACTCGTGAGCTGGGCAGAGAGAGACAAAGAGCAGGGTAGAAAAAAACACTGCCAGGAACAGGCTATGTTGGGCAAAGGAGACTTCAAAAGTACTAATTTATGTCCTTAGAGAGATGAGATGTTTCAGCCATGAAACAAAAATCAGATCAGATCAGATCGGTCGCTCAGTCGTGTCCGACTCTTTTCGACCCCATGAATCACAGCACGCCAGGCCTCCCTGTCCATCACCAACTCCCAGAGTTCACTCAGACTCACGTCCATCGAGTCAGTAATGCCATCCAGCCATCTCATCCTCTGTCGTCCCCTTCTCCTCCTGCCCACAATCCCTCCCAGCATCAGAGTCTTTTCCAACGAGTCAACTCTTCCCATGAGGTGGCCAAAGTACTGGAGTTTCAGCTTTAGCATCATTCCTTCCAAAGAAATCCCAGGGCTGATCTCCTTCAGAATGGACTGGTTGCATCTCCTTGCAGTCCAAGGGACTCTCAAGAGTCTTCTCCAACACCACACTTCAAAAGCATCAATTCTTTGGTGCTCAGCCTTCTTCACAGTCCAACTCTCACATCCATACATGACCACAGGAAAAACCATAGCCTTGACTAGACGAACCTTTGTTGGCAAAGTAATGTCTCTGCTTTTGAATATGCTATCTAGGTTGGTCATAACTTTCCTTCCAAGGAGTAAGCGTCTTTTAATTTCATGGCTGTAGTCACCATCTGTAGTGATTTTGGAGCCCAGAAAAATAAAGTCTGACACTGTTTCCACTGTTTCCCCATCTATTTCCCATGAAGTGGTGGGACCGGATAGGATAGTTTAAAAAAGAATTTCAGGCAGAAAAAAAAAAAAAAAAAACTGGGGGCAAGTCTGTGTCCCTCAACCCTGACTCCTGTGGGGACATTTGACAATGACTGGAGGTATTTTTGGCTGTCATGATGGGGAGAGGGGGATGGGTGGCGCTGAGCCTCGTGGGTAGAGGCCAGGGGCACTGCTAAACATCCTGCAAAGCAAGGAACAGCCCCCACAGCGATTACCCAGCCGAAAACGCCAGTGGTACTGTGGCTGAGGAGCCCTGCCTTGAAGGGTGTGCACGTGTAAAGTTGATAAAAAGTATAAATACAAACATACCTTTATACCCCAAACAAGGCAGGTTAAAAATTATGGCATTTTCAAAAAAACAAAAAACGAAAAAACAAATGCTTCAGTTGGGGTGAAAAAAGGTAAAGATTTAGAAAACTTAAACTAGGAATGTCGGAGAAGGCAATGGCACCCCACTCCAGTACTCTTGCCTGGAAAATCCCATGGACGGAGGAGCCTGGTGGGCTGCTGTCTGTGGGGTCGCTAAGAGTTGGACACGACTGAGTGACTTCACTTTCACTTTTCACTTTCATGCATTGGAGAAGGAAATGGCAACCCACTCCAGTGTTCTTGCCTGGAGAATCCCATGGATGGGGGAGCCTGATGGGCTGCCATCTATGGGGTCGCACAGAGTCGGACACAACTGAAGCAACTTAGCAGCAGCAGCAGCAGCAAACTAGGAATGTAATCAATCCAAGAGAACTAAAGAGATACTCAAAGCTTTATTACCAAAACCCTCCAACGAAAACTTGGAAGTTTTTCAGTGTCTAAACTTCAAACTCAAAAATACAAGTTGTAGAAAAAGGCAGCTTGGCAGGTGAAATAAGCAAGTTGAAGATAGTGATAAATTGTCCAATGTGGGGAAAAAAAATGAAGTAACCAAAGGCCAAGAGAAAAAGATTATATATTCCCCATTAGCTATATATATATATATTTATTTTAGTGATGAATATGTCACTGGGTACTAAGAGAACCCAAGAAACTGCTGGCCGTGTTTACGGGCCTCCAGTGTTCAAGGGTAAACTACCTCATTAACACGTTGAGGGAAAAGATCAAGATGTATTTCAATGCAGATGACATCTAGATTAATCTGAAGGTCTTTTCCAATTATCTTTATCAGTCTTTTTTTTTTTTTTTCTTTGAGACCAAAAATGTTAAGGGACAGTCAACCAAAAACATGTATAAGGAAAAGAATTACAGCCAGGAAACAGGCCTCTTGGGAAAAGCAGGATGGAGGGAAAGAAGTTTCTTTACTTCGTACCCCTAAAGCCCTCATGAATAGTCTCTTCGCATACAGTTTTCGCTATACTTTGTAGGAGAAAACAGATTAGGGTCAAACTAACTATGGTGACAAAACTGAAAAGCCGCCTCAAGTAACAGCGTTTTTTTTCATCACACTTTGTGTTTTTCTTATCCAGAAATTGACATGGTATCAAGATCTATTTACCTGATCGGAGTTGTTCTGATGAAAAGAGATAAAGTCTCAGGAGATGACTGTCATAAGATTGTGTCTTTTATAAAGTGACCATCTCACTTTTGCAATGTATGGTAAATAGAGTCAGCAAAGGCAAAAGCCATTGTTAGCCCACGAGAACCCGAGGCAAGCTCAAGTTACGAGTGCGGATGCTTCTAGGGTACGGGAGATGGGATGTTATTCTGAGTGGCCCAAAGCTTTAGGCACCGTCTTACATGATAAATGGAAACTTTCTCAGAGAGCTCAAGAGGCACTTTCCTGAGCTAAATTGGGAGAAGATCATCTCCTTAAAGTAGTTAGACGAGACCTTAACAAGGGAGACAAGACGCCAGTGGGCAGTAAGTTACATGAGGTCTGCTGAGGGGCTAGGATTAAATGCAAACACTGTTTTGGACCACAAGGTTTCCTTAAAAAAAAAATGCACAATTTATTTCCAGTGTTAAGATTGGTACCTTATCAGTCAGATCAGGTGAACCCGGTCACTAAGAGCCAATGGTTCGTTGCCTTATTGCTGGCAAAGAAGGAGCCAAATATCCATCTCCCTGCCCCAAGTTTGCCTTAACAAAACCTACACGTTTTACAAGCTTTTGGGACCGAGTGCCAACTCAAACGACTGTAAGAGCCTGAGAAAGGACTTCCCACGGTAGTTGAGGTTGTCAGGCTTTTACGACCGACGAAACTCACCGTCTTGCCTCTAGCGCCCTTGGGTCCAGTTTGTCCTGGGCCACCAGGGTCCCCGACCTCACCCTAAATAAGTTCAGAAAAATAAAACAAAACGGTTACTAAAACCAAAGAGGTATATCTCATTGTGTTTTTATACTGGTTCCAACATGAAGACATTTTTCACATATGCTTTTATCTTTAATAGCCTTCTGTGAAGTGTCTTTGCCCTGATAACCCCATTTTCTGATTCTCAGCACAGCCCCCTGGAGTCTCACTGTTTTATTTCTGTTTCTCCAGATGAAACACAGCCTCCTTGGAGATATGGACCGTGCTTTTTACTTTGTCCCCTGATCCTATCACAGGAGCTGGCATTTACTGAGCTCAGTCAGTGTTTCCAGTCGGAGTGGAAGCCTTAAGCTAGAGGACATCATGGCTAAACTTATTACCTGAAGGTGACTTACAAACACATTAGGAGAACTGAGGCAAGTGAGATCAGGTAATTCTGGTTTTTCTCACATTTTACTTCCCTTGGGCAAAGAAGAAAATACATATGGTAGAGGGGGAGGAGGACACGTGAGGAGGAAAATATGGATGATTTCTTCCTAGTGAATTAAAAAGCTAGAAATAAAAGATTATTTTTAAAAGCCTGCTTCTTTCTTTTCCCCTTGCTCCATAAAGGTTTCTTTTTATTCATTTATAATTAATTTTTCTTCTTTTGTCCTATAACACATTTCATAAACCCAGGAGCATCTCTGATCTCTAGTTAGCATAAAGTACACAGTACCTTAGGTCCGATTTCTCCAGGGAATCCTTCTTGCCCCTATAATTGAGAAAATTAATATATGCACATATCACTGGCATCGGTTTATATTGACTTTAATTTTGCCTGCTGCCTTATTTATTTTAAATGCCTCTGAACCAACAAAGGGCCAAAACAAACTGTACTGCATGGTCTGAGACACTAACTCCAGTCTCTAAATTAAACTATTGACCGGTCTCACCAAAACATCATGACAACCTAAGATCAATGGGTAAAACGTACACCTTGGCTCTCCTTCAAATGTAGACATTCAACAGGACAGCTGGTGATCTGACCATGTGTTTCTGAAACAGTGTTCTTAAACTGGATTTCAACTTTGAGGGAGAAATTGGGGAAGCCTGCAGACTAAATCTGATCGTTTGGTTTCTGGTGCTCTGTTTGCCTTACTTTGGCCACAGGCTATAGTTGTAAATGTATGATAATCCTAACTTGATGAAAAAAGTATTTTATTTAAGATAATGTTTGTTTTCTGACATTAAAAGTAATATCTCCTCAAATATATTTAAAATAATAAAAAGACAGAAAGAAGAAAGTTCACCCAAATTTCACTTCCCAGAACCATTACTATAAAGTTTTTGCCATATTTTATTTAATCTTTTAAAAATGCATTTTAGCACAGTTAGGATACATTTTTTTTTCTTATTACCTTTTGATTTTTACTTGACATTGTCACCTAAGTTCTATGTATTATGTATAAAAGCATTCACATTCATTTTAAAGAGCGGCTAATATTTCAGTGGCTTCACTGGTGGCTCAGATGGTAAAGAATCTGCCTGTAATGCAGGAGACTCGGGTTCGATCCCTGAGTCAGGAAGATCCCTTAGAGAAGGGAATGGCTACTCACTCCAGTATTCTTGCCTGGAGAATTCTCATGGACAGAGGAGACTGGAGGGTCACAGTTCATGGGGTTTCAACTGAGCTTAGTCACAACTGAGCAACTAACACTTTCAATATTCCAGGGCTATTAGCCACTCAATAGTTCCACTTTTATCAAATACTAAGGCTACTTTCCATGAAAATTTCACTGGAAATCCTTCATTCATTAGGGTTTTTTAAAAAGAAATTTTAGCTTTTGGGGGTTTGTTTATCCTTCTAGACAGCCTCTTACATCATTCTCATTGGGATTTCACTTGAAATTACATTGATCCTTGTAATATTTTAGACTTTCCAACAAGTATTTGTTATGTCTCCAATTACTGAAATTTTATATCCCAGTAATTTTTGTTTTAGGTCTTGAATATTTTTGTAGAAAGGATATTCTTAACTATATTATGTTTTTATGGGTGTTACTATGATTTCTAAGTGGTTATTGTTGGTATATAGCAATCACTGCTTTGGGTAAAGTTATCTGTCTTACTTCCAGCACTGAAGTATTCAGTGACAATGTTAAGTTATAATTCTCATATAAAGTTATGAGGTTTAATCTTAAAATTACTGCTTGGCCCATTGCGTTAGGAAAGGCCCTGGAGAACTCCTCACAAACAGTTAGAGTAAACATATTCAGAGGACATATTTTGGAATATGTCTACAGCCTCCCTCAGGCTCTAGATTAGATGACGTGTTCAAGCTGGAACCAGTCAGCCCCTGAATACGCATCTCTGCAAAGAACTGAAAATTAATTTCGAGTTTCAATTGTTGCATGCCCCTTAAACTATCAAGTGTTTTCCTACTGTATTCTCCATAAGATGTCATCAAATAAATGATCAAAATCTATCTCCAAAGATCTAAGGCTACCTTATTCACTCCTTTTTTTCCTCTTAAATGCGGCCCAAAACAGCAACAACAGAATTGAAAGTGACCGGCTTTTAGGCAACGCGTCTTACCTTTGCTCCTCTACTTCCAACACTTCCATAAGCTGGGTTGCCGTCATCACCCTGCAAGAAGAAGCAATTATTTACAAACACCCCCAACTGCAGATGCAGATAGGCTTCTTCACAAGAGAACTAGACAGCCAGTTTTTTGTTTTGCTTAGGAAAAATCAAGCAGCAGGAGTCTCCCTCGGGGACAGGCCACTGACATAGTGACGCTCAACGGAACTCTCAGTAGCAAATGCAGACAAGGCATTGTCACTTAGTCTCACTTGCCTCATCATAAAGGAAAAATCATAATTACACCTGCGAATCGTGTTCTGAGAATGAAATGAGAAAACTTCAGATGTATAATAATCTTAATAAAAGAAGGCAGAAGTGTTATCTCTCCTGGGTTACATTTGTATTTATATAGAGATATACCTTATATCTGAAGCATTTCAGTTTGCTGGATAAAAGAAAGATCTAAGTGTCTGGGTATTGGCTGCTGCTGGATCCTTGTACAGGACTCAGTGAGAAGCCCCTAGCATGGGTGGAAGGGTGGACTGGGTTTCCCATGAAGGGGTTTGGGTGAGACGAAAGTGTGGAAGCAGGTTGGAGGATGTCAAGCACAGGCTTTGTCCCTTTTGTCATTTGGCTTTAAGAGTACCCTTGCCCAGGATGCTTGGGACCTGGGAAGTTGTCATTTGGAAAAGCTGGCCAAGACAAAGATGAAATCTCAATTGCTAGAAAGTTCTACAACTAGATTGGGCTGTTATCTTCATCACACTCTTTAGAGAACCACTCTAAAGACTTTAGAGACTCAAAGTGAGAGAAAGTGAAGGGCCCTTCTTCTCACATCAAGAGATACCTATTGAACTAAAAAGAGTCCAAGAGCCAGATCAAAAGTAGGAATAAAACGCAAACCGGCAAGCCTCGAGGACCCCGAAGGCCAATGGCTCCCTTTATTCCCAGATCGCCAGGTTCTCCCTGTCAAACAGAAAAATGACATGTGTCTTCATTAGGTTGCTTTTGTAAAGGACATTAGAAATGATGGGACTAAGACAAGAATTTTCAATTGCGTCCATGACCATGGGTTTGTGGCTGGGACTGAGTTTGTAAGCAATTCAACAGGCACTGCTGGGGGTGAGTGAAGTCTCCTCCGTTGATAAATGAAGCCCTGGCAAGTCTGACATATTGTTTGGTACAAGTTGCCATCTTAGCAACTCGGGGCCATGAGCCGCACCCACGGAAATGTCTTACCATGAGTCAAAGGGCAGGCTCTGGACAGTTTTAAAAATTAACAAAGCTGTTCTCTGTGAGGAGCCGTACAAATGATCTGGATGCTGCAGAAACTGACCTATTAATCAAGTTTTAATCAAGATAACCAAGATAGCACGACATGACTGGCAACAGTTTCTGACTTCTGACTAGTAGCACGTCTACTGTGGGTTATAAATCAGTCTCAGTCTCACACTGAGGAAATATAGCTACTTGGGAAAGTTAACATAGGTTTACAAAAGCAGGTTAACTCCTTTTTGTGAAAAAAAAAAAAAAAAGCTTTTAAAATCTCAATTTTAAATTTACAGAAATGTTGTGAAGGCAGTATAAAGAGTTCCTATACAGGCCACATCTAGCCTCCCCTATTGGTAACTTCACATTAGTTACATTCGTAGGGAATATTTGTCAGAACAAACCCGTGGATATTAAATCATTCTTATTAATAAAAGGAAAGGAAATTTCGTTGCACAGTCATGTCTGACTCTGCGATTCCATGGACTGTAGCCCACCAAGCTCCTCTGTCCATGGGATTCTCCAGGCAAGAAGTCTGGAGTGGGTTGCCATTCCCTTCTCCACGGGATCTTCCTGACCCAGGGATCGAACCTGGGTATCCTGCACTGCAGGCAGATTCTTTACCAACTGAGCTACTAGGGAAGCCCCAAGTCCATACTTTATTCATATTCCCTTAGTTTTTACCACCAAATCTCCTTTTCCAGTCCCAGGATCCCATGTCTCCGTAGGTTCCTCTAGATGGGGACGGTTTATCTGATTTTCTGGTTTCTGATGATCTTGACAGTTTTGAGGAGTACTGATCACGTATTTTGCAGAATGTCCCTCAATTGGAGTTTGATGTTTTCCTCATGATTATGCTATGTTTTATGAGTTTGGGGAGAAAAGACCCATAGTGAGAGAAAGTGAAGGGTCCTTCTTCTCACATCAACAGTGTATCCTGTCAACATGGCTGACACTGTTGACCTTGGCCATCTGGCTGAGGAAGGTTTGGCTAAGTTTCTCCACTGTCTCGTTATTCTCCTTTCCCTTTCCAAGAGAGTGGAAGTGTGCGCAGCCCACACTGAAGGAGTGGTGAACTCATTGTTACGATTAGAAAGACCACACAGTACATGTGAGGGGTCCAAATGGGCAAGTGCCCACCAACACCGATCCCTGGAGGGGCACAGAGACTAGGGCTTCATGGAAGGGTGGCGGAAGACCCCCCGCCTTGCAGACTTTCTTCCAGGGCAGTGGCCCCCAAAGTGCGCTCTGGAAGCCACCTGCCTCCCATATACCTAGGGTCCACACGCCAAAGGAAATCCCTGGATCCCACTGGTGGCAGTCTCTGATGGTGGAGCCCAGGGATATGCCTTTATGAATACACTTCTCTGCTGATTCTTACACACACTGAAGTTTGAGGCCATCTGCTTGAAGATAGGGAGACAAAGGAAGCCATAAGGCTTGTTCAAGATCACTTTGTTACTGGTTACAGCCAGACATGAAGCCTGGAATAAACTGGCAGGTTGGTTGCTCCCCTGGGAACTTGAGCTTAATGGAATAAGATAGGAGTAAGTGTCTGGGGCTCATCTCAGACTTGGAGAACTTGATCCACCTTGAGGTTCCCAAGGGGTTTGGGCTGGCATTGAGGGCACTTGCCTCCCAAATTCTTGCCCCTCCCATTCAAAAATCTCTCTTACTAACAGTGATATTCTGTGGCACAACTACCCTGCTGCTATCTATCTCCTTGCACATTTCTACACTCTTATCTACATCCAGCTCTAGGTCCCTCCGTCTCTGCCTACCTCTGTCTTGGTCTCTTCCGTCACACCCTATGGAGTGCCTTCATTTCACATTCAAACCTTCTCTATACGCCCATGATGTCTGCACACATGCATCCTCACTGTAGGACAAACTGAGTTTTTCTGGAGACACCACTTCCCCTGCAGCCCTCTCCAGGGTGAGAAGACACCATCATATCTGTTCCAAACTTTCCTCTCCAGACCGTTATTGCTATGCCGCATCTCTAGTAATCCCTTTCGGAGCTGATTATCTTTGTCACCGATGGATCTCATTTCATCCTGCGATC
Source organism: Bos mutus (assembly GCF_027580195.1). NCBI lineage: Eukaryota > Metazoa > Chordata > Mammalia > Artiodactyla > Bovidae > Bos > Bos mutus. Next base: position 149,049,131 of record NC_091617.1, on the reverse strand, counting down.
AGCTGTCTTTGTGACCCTCCACTGCTGGCTCCATCATGTCTGCCTTACTGAGGTCTCCATCCCATACATGCTGTTTAGTCCTATGCAGCTGGCCAACTGCTACACTTTGGACTCTATTCTTTGGTGCATCTTGGCCACCAGAAGTGGTGGCTTCTCTAGTCCTTTCCTCCTTACCTGCTTGATGCCAGCTGAGGCTCCCAGCTCCTCCAAGACTCTCCTTCTCAGCATCCAGTGTGCTTCTTCCCCCTCCTTTCCAATGGATTCCTTTTCTGCCTCTTCTTACCCTTCTTACAAAGAGTCATCACCAGAGCCTTTTTTAAATTCCAATGATTCTGAAACCTGCATCTTCAGTCAGTCTTAGACTCTCTGCTCCACCCACAGACCAAGGGGTTTCCCTCACTCTTTTGCCCACTCTGCCTTTCCCGCTTCTGAGATGGGGTTCCCACTCAAGTTGGGGGCGCCCGCCCAGCCCTCTCCTCTGTGTCTCCGTCCCCTCCTGGGAGAGCTCCACAGGCCCCTCCTGAGTCCCTCCTGGCCCCACCCTGTCAGGTCACCCAGTCTCGCTTGTCTTGGAGCCTGTGGGGGCCAGCACTCCTCCTAGCTTACAATCTCTCCATCTTCAAAATATTCCCACACTGAGTTGCCTATTTAGAAGCTTCCAAACCCGACTGTGTTCACACGTGCTGATCACAACCTGTAAATAACACTGTACTGGCTGCCTAGTTAGTCACGACAGACTTTCCTGTTCTTTGTGGTCCCCCAGGAGGATAATTTCACCCCCCAAACACTTGCTCGTGGCGTTTTTCCAGTCTTGTGTTTTATTTATTTCTTCAATATTTGTTGAAGTACTTCTATGAACACTGAGTTTAGACTTCTTGTTCAGTCCCTTATCCCTATGTCATAGGTTCTTGCTCTTATAATTTTATTTTGTTTCTCTGTTTTTGGCTGTGCTGGGTCTTCATGGCCACCCTGGCGATTCTCTAGTTGCGGCACACAGGCTTCTCACTGCAGCGGCTTCTCTTACTGTGAAGCATGGGCTCTGGGCACAGGGGCTTCAGTAGTGTGGCTCCCAGGCTCTAGAGCACAGGCTCAGTAGTCATCGTGCTTGGGCTTAGTTGCTCCGTGGTATGTAGGCTCTCCCTGGGTCAGGGATGGAACCCATGTCTCCCGCATTGGCAGGTGGATTCTTCACCTCTGAACCACCAGAGAACCATCATAGATTCTTGTCTTGAACATTCTCTCAATTTTGTGGTGTTGATTCTGTCATATTTATCACCTCACAACCCAGAAATTCTTTCATTAAACAGATATTTTCTAAGTGCTTATGACATGCCAGGTACTATTCAAAGCTCTAGGGATGCATCAGTGAGCAAAACAAAGACCTCTGCCCTTTCGGAGCTGACATCAGTCCAGCTGAGGTCCAGCACAGTGACTTTGTCTTTAAAGGTATTCAGCAAATGTTCATATGAATGGAGGATAGAAATAAAAGAAGAGAAGGAAGGGGTGGGGGTGGAGAAAGGAGGAAGGGCTGTCCTAGAAGAGTCCCCCTTCCTTGAGATTGTCAGATTGGGTGTAGCCCCTCATGAGCTGAGGCTGAGCTGGATTCCCTGACCTCAGCTGGGTCCACACCCACGTCCTTAGATGTTGCTGGCTCTCTAAGAATCAAGCCAGGGTACAGGGGCAATGAGATATGTTCTCTTCTGTGTTGAAAGGGCTTTGGCTAATATAACCAGACACATTTCCCTTGAGAAGAAAACCTCAGCTTTCATGGGTGTAAAGAATGTGACCTACTTTATTTCCTTGGCTTCCCAAACGGCCTTGACTCCCTGCCTCTCCTGCTGGTCCTGGAAGCCCCTGAAATAAAAGAAGGATTGCAAATATAGCAGAACATAAAGCAACTTTCCTTGAAACCCTCTGTATCTCTTCTAAGAGGAAAATGAACCACAGATGGAGAAAGAGTTACAGCTTTATTGACTCCTGCTCTGGAAAAAAGTACCATGACTGTCAAATGAAGACTAGTAAATAAAAGAAAATTAATCAAGTAATTCAGACCAGATGTGGCCTAAATGACTGTGTTTCCCGGGGAGTCTTCTCTTCCAAAGAGATTTTGGGTTCTCAGTGTTTTGCTGTTAGAGCAGATGTTGTCAAAATGTCTAACATTTGAAGAAGGCATTCCAGATGACATTTGCCTAGAACTGTATTCTCCCTCGTTCCTCGTTTTGAAAAAGCGTGTTGTTGTTGTTAAGGTAAACTTATCTTTGTTTGTAAATAATATGATTAGTATGATAGAAAACTCAAGAGACTTTACCATAAACAATTAACACTCATAAGACAAGTCCAGGTGGTACAAGATAAACATTCTGACATTTTCTTCTCTTAGATAAATCAGAAGAGTAAACCAAAATAAATTTCCATTTACCAATAAGAGAAAAAAAGCTGCAAAATACTCAGGATAAATTTAACAAGAAAGATAAAAGATCTACATAAAGTTTTAAGATTTTCTTGACAAACAAAATAGCAAAACAAACAAATAAGCATACTATGTGTCAATATGGAGAATCTATTTGATGTGATAGAAGTCTCTTCAGTATTCTAGAAAGCATGCATGCTTTCTTTTTTTTAATTAATTAATTTATTTTAATTGGAGGATAATTACTTTACAATATTGTGGTGGTTTTTGCCACACATCAGCATGAATCACCCACGGGTGCACATGTGCCCCCATCCTGAAACCCTCTCCCACCTCCCTCCCCACCCCATCCCTCAGGGTGGTCCCAGTGCACTGGCTTTGAGTGCCCTGCTTCATGCACTGAATTTTCCCTGGTCATCTGTTTTACATATGGTAATATACATGTTCCAATGCTGTTCTCTCAAATCATCCCACCCTCGCCTTCTCCCACTGAGTCCAAAAGTCTGTTCTTTGCATCTGTGTCTCTTTTGTTGCCTTGCATATAGGATCATCATTCCTGTCTTTCTAAATTCCATGTATAAGCATTAATATACTGTATTGGTTTTTCTCTTTCTGATTTACCTCACTCTGTATAATATGCTCCAGTTTCATCCACCTCATTAGAACAGACTCAAATGTGTTCTTTTTTACAGGTGAGTGATACTCCATTGTGTATATGTACCACAGCTTTCTTATCCATTCGTCTGCTGATGGACATCTAGGTTGCTTCCATATCCTACCTATCATAAACAATGAACATTGGGGTACACGTGTCTCTTTCAATTCTGGTTTCCTCGGTGTGTATGCCCAGCAGTGGGATTGCTGGGTCATATGGCAAGTTCTCTTTCCAGTTTTTTAAGGAACCTCCACACTGTTCTCCATAGTGGCTGTACTAGTTTGCATTCCCACCAACAGTGTAAGAGAAATATATAATGGAGAAAAAGAAGATCTCTTTAACAAATGGTGCTGGGAAAACTGGTCAACCATGTGTAAAACAATGAAGCCAGGACACTTTCTAACATCATACACAAAAATAAACTCAAAATGGATTAAAGATTTAAATGTAAGATCAGAAGCTATAAAACTGTAGAGGAAAACATAGGCAGAACACTCTCTGACATAAATCACAGCAAGATTCTTTAGGATCCACCTCCCAGTGTAATGGAAACAAAACCAAAAATAAACAAATGGAATCTAGTTAAACGTAAAAACTTTTGCACAATGAAGGAACTAGGTGAACAACATCTAATTGTTCACAACAAGGTGAAAAGGCAGCCTTCGGACCGGAGAAAATAACAGCAGATGAAGCAACTGACAAAGAACTACTCTCCAAAATGTACAAGCAGCTCATGCAGCTCAATACCAGAAAAATGAACAACCCAATCGAAAAGTGGGCAAAGAACTGAACAGACATTCTCCAAAGAAGACAGATGGCTAACAAACACAAGACAAGATGCTCAACATCACTTATCATTAAAGAAATGCAAATCAAAACCACAATGAGGTATCACCTCACGCTGCCGGTCAGAATGACTGCCATCAAAAAGTCCTCAAACAATAAAGGCTGGAGAGGGTGTGGAGAGAAGCCCACTTTGTTGGAACAGCTTTAGAGCGAAATATTCGAAGATCCCAACTCAGAGCAGCCCAACTGCCTTCCTATGTTATTGACACTTGGGATTGAATTTTTCCTTGGGGATTTCCAAACATATGGCAACAGAAATCTCTTTTGTTTAAACTGTTTACAGGTACTTGTAAATAATCCAAACACCAGTGAATTGAAGTCATTTTCCCATTTTTTGCCATGGCTACTATAATTTAAAAATAAACAAACCAAATCTGTGTAATAAGCATGATTCTTAGTAAGTTAATTTTGTTCAAGATGAAAAAACTAACATTAACTTTTCATCATTTAAAGAATTAGAGATTTGATAAGATGGACATAAAAAATTTCCTAATAGGAAAGACTGCTGAACAACGAATTGGTTACTAGGGAAGATAATAATAGTTTTCCTACAACCCCAAAACAGGGAGAGTCTCAATTTCTTCACCCTCCGTGGCTCTTATTCCTTTCCCTTCTAACTTACTTCCACCGCTGCATGGAGTTCCCATGACCTGTGTGTTCAATCCAGTTGACTTTATAATGTTTTTATCTTATTGAATTTAATACTGTGTCCTTTGAAGCTTTTCCATTAACTTCTGTAACACCCAGTTACCATGGTTTTCCTGTCTCCTCTCTGGTTCCTTCTCAGTAACCACTGAAGACCCCCTTTCTATTGGCCTCGTAAGTCTCCATGTACCCAAGGCTCCTCTGATCTTAATTTTTTTACTTCATCTGCTATTCCTGAGTGACAGCCCCATAGATTCACATACCACTTCCATAAAATGATCCTAAATATACGATTCTGGTCCAAACCACTCAACTGGCCAGCAGATTCGTCTATTAAGATGCCTATTGGGTATTTCTGGAGAAGGAAATGGCAATCCAGCATTCTTGCCTGGAAAATCCCATGGACGGGGGATCCCTGGTAGGCTGTAGTCCATGGGGTTGCAAAGAGTTGGGAACAACTCAGCAACTAAATAATTGGGTATTTCATAAAAATTGATTACCAGAGATAGTTATATTTACCACCAACCACGCTCAGTCTATTCTTTTCATAAGGAATGTTGCCACCCTGACTTCCCTTGAAACCCAGGTCAGAGACCTAAGAATCATCCTAGACCCCTCCCTCTAGATCATCTTTCAAAGCCATTCAGCCACAAGTCCTACAGATTCTATTTCCTTTCTCTAGCCATCTCTCTTCCATTCCCAAGGCCATCACCTACTTTCAGGCCCTTCTTGAATTCTCACCCCAATTCCCAGCTTCCCTAAATGTAGCCTGGCCTTGCTCTAATCCATTCTCCTTTCTTTCTCCCTTTTGATTTAAAATGTCAGGCTGATGACACTCTCACTTTGTCTGAAATTCTGAATTCTAAGTAAGTTTCACAATAAAGCTGAAGGTCTTTATTGATATGTAAAATTCCTCAAAATGTGGCTATTGCATGCCTGTGCACTGATCAGTCATTCTATGGTCATGCTCGTCAAACCATGTGAAGTTCTCAAATTCTTGTTGTCTTACGGCTCCACACTTAGGCAAGTTGTTACTTTAGCTGTTCCATTTTCTGTCTAGGGAGAGGTACAATCTCCCTTTCCTGAAAAAAATCTTACTTTTAGTATCACTTTTTCAGGAAGATCTGAATCCCCTGGATGAATTGGACCTCATAATTGTCCCACAGATACTTCTACTCTGTATGTAGTTGTTCATTTATTTCTCTCATCCACTAGATTCCAGCCTGTACACTCCTTGAAGGAAGGGACATGTCTTATTGACTTTGTATTTCTGGAACTTAGTATTGTATGTAGAACCAATCGGTCCACCCATCCATGCCTCTATCTATCCATCCACTTATCCAAGAATGGTCCCCAAGAGGGATGAAATAGTGTGCTTAACTTGTTGGTTTTCCATATGAAATTTGCATGTATTTCACATGGACATGAAAGATACTTCTAGAGTAGAGTTTTTATTTTTCCTTGACAATAGGGATATATTAGAAGTCTTATTTAAGAGCTCATTTTTTGTGTGTTTCCCCTAGACATAAAGAGCTCTGTGAGACAAAGCAGGCTTCTCAGAGCTACTCATTTATAGTCCCTACAAGCACACACAAGCACAATGGCAGATTATCCTGTTTGAAAGTCATCCAAAGTAAAAAAGGTTTCTTGGATGGATGGATGGGTGGGTGGGTGGAACTGGACAGATTTGTAATTAGAACATTAGAAAACCTGATTCTATTTCCTAGGCTGGATCACACAAACTGGGCTCTGTGACTGCTTGAGTGGGGCTCAAGCTTCAGTGGATTATCACCCAGATATGTTACCTACTCAAATACTGCTGATCGTAAAAGGGACATGTTTCTAAAGGAAAGAAGGAAAATTCCCTGTGACTCCCAAGATATGGAGTCAAAAAACTGACTTGATCTGAGATGAAGAGCAGCTGTGGAGAATACAGAGGTGCCCAGAGCATCAGGCCTACTGGACATGAGTTGGAGCAAGCTCTGAGAGTTGGTGATGGACAGAGAAGTTTGGCGTGCTGAAGTCCATGGGGTCGCAAAGAGTTGGACACGACTGAGTGAACTAAACTGAACTGAAAAGGAAAGGACATTGGTTAGAGGTCAAGTCTCCATCGGCTTTGCTCTAATGGTGGACTTTTATTGAGCATTTATTTTGTGCAAGGCATTGTACTGAAAGGTATATATTCTTTGCAGCTCCATGGACTGTAGCCCTCCAGGCTCTTCTGTCCATGGAATTCTCTAGGCAAGAATACTGGAGTGGGTAGCCATTCCCTTCTCCAGGATATTTATATAGACTTATTCAACCCTTACAACAACACAATGAGATACATGTTGTTAACACCATTTTGCCAGTTAAAAACAGAGTCTCAAAGCACTTAACCCCAAATCACTCAGTTAATAAGAGGATGAGATGGGAACTGAACTCAATTCTGTCTCTAGAGACTGAACTCCCAGCCACTGTGTCTTCTGTCCTGAGGCCCATGTTTCAGAGAGGATTTCAAAACTGACCATACATGTACCATCTGAGATTGGAGTTTTAAAAATGTGAATCTCTAAACTTGATGCAGGAGGCTGGGACAGATCTAACCTCCAACATGGGCAATCTAACAGATTAGAGAGATCTAACCTCCAACTCTGACACAGAGTCCTTGGCAATCACAACCGCTTAAGTGAGGATAGAAAGGAGATGCTTAGAGCTTAAATGTTGTTTTTTCTTTTTTTAATGTCTTAAGTAGCATCTTATCAGAAAGGGTTGCACTAGGAGTTTGGGATAAATGGCTGGGATGCTGCCAAGAACACCTTGACTTTGGATAGGCTATGACAGGGCAGGGGAAGAAGACATGGGTCCTTTCCACACTGAAAAGAAATCCGTCTCACTATTTTTATGGGGAAAATTCTTTCTACACTCACAACCAGCAGATATCAGGCCGGGATGGAATACCTCAAGGAGATAAAATTCTCAGCTTCTGAAAGAGCCAGATATGAGCTAAGTCTGAGAAAATGAAAATCAAGAGACCAGCAAGGGGAGGGTTAATGCAAAAACAAACACCGAGACACCCGAGAAGATGCTGACCTGGACAGTCCTAGTCTAGGAGACAGCCCCCGAGCTCAACTGCTGATCTTTCTTCGTATACCCTACACTCCATGCACACTGAACCATTTATGGCTTCCCCAATTCACCATGATCTCTTTTTGCACAACACAGTTCCTTTCCCATGCCTGGCTCTCCCTTGGTCACCTGGAAAACACCTCCTTATCCTATAAAAGCTAAGCCACTGTCCTCCTCCTTAAACTCCACCCTCTCTCCCACCACTCTATCCCCTGGGTATAATTCTATTTTAACATTCAGCATGTCACATCTCAACGATGTGTTTGCATGAGTTTCCTTTATGAGATTGGGAGCATCTGAGGCTAGGGTCTGTGTTTATCTCAGCCTTTATTTCACTATCGGGCCTGACCCACAGGAAGTATGCGTCAGTACTTGTTCGTCAAGTGAGTGAAAGAAATGGTCGATGAGCCAACCTAGATTACACAGACTGATGAAATTCAATAATTGCAATACAGATTATGTATTGTCTTGGAAGTACTACTATTATGGCCTTCCTTGGATTGGCATTAGCATGCCTTGGGTATAGAATGTACCTGTTAGGTAATGTTGATACAATATGGTAGGAATAAACATTTATATGATGCTTATTGTAATGCAGGCATCATTCTAAATTCCTATATATATTAAACCATTTAACTTTCACAACAATCCAATGTGGTATTATAACTATTATTATTATATGATTATAATAGCTATTATTACTATTCTCATTTTGCATCTGGGAAAGTTGAGGCACAGAGAGGTTAAATAAATTACCCAAGGCCACACAACTAAGAAGGTATGAATCTGGCAATCTAACCCAGGCAGCTCGGCTCCAGACTCTGTGCCCTTGACTATTATGCTAGGCTTTGTAAACGTTACAGTAGAAATTATATTTTGTATTCCAAATTTGCACTGGATAATCTCAACCTTCCTTGATATTTCATATGATGCTAGTGATTATCTCACTAATAAGTCTAAGTATTCAAGGAATAGTGCCAGTTCTAAATGGAATTAGTATTTTGCATCTATATTCCATGTCTTTTCTAGGCATTGGTTACATTAGCAAAGGGCTTAAAAGTAAACCAAACAAGAAGGGAACAAAGGAAGGTAAAAAAGAATATGCCATTCCTTTCAAAGTTCTTCCTTCTTTTTCATTATGCTATGGACTGTATTTCTTTTATCACATATACCTGACTGCATCAGCATGTTTGATTTATGCAGAATGCTTCAACAGTGCATAAATTAATAAGTCTGCAGGACACCATCAACAAAAATCACATCCCTTTTTCTAACTGTACATCCTAGGAAAAACTTCAAAAGGCTGCAGTTAGAAAACACTCCTGTAATTCCATTTGAGACACTGGTCCTTGTGCTGTAAAATATTGTGAAGCCTGTGTCGGTGGATTTATAGAGCCGATAAAGAATAACTTTCTCTTGTTATCGGATTGTTTGTCTCCCATGGTTTTCCTCTGAAAGCAATAATTTTGAGATCTAGTTCATCACATCCTAAGCATAGAAAATTCTATACATTTTAAAATAGTATTTTAACTGTGTTGACAAGGGTGTTCTAAGAAAAGCAAAGAAAGGAACCATGCTTTCCAGGCAGATAAACAGAAGAGCTCAGCTGGAGGGAGGGGGTGCCTTTTGACTAACTGGCAATGCCAAGAGGCTGGATGATTTATGATATGACCAATCCTGCCAAGGCGAGGTTAAGGGGCACCCACCCGTAGCAAATGAAATACCTTATTGAGTAATAGCCACTTGGATAAAATTCTGGATTCTAGAGCAAGGGAATTATCAAGCTCTGGATTTCAACCAATCTACATCTCAATATTTCACATAAACAGATGATATAATTGCTACATATATATATTTCCTTTGGCACTTACTGTTATTTTAAAATCCCAATTTGTGGTACCAGCAAGCTTTTTTAGATTCAAGGATGTGAATGCAAAACAGTTACTTTTCATTAATTTCGTTCTACATGAAATTTTAAGGTTTTCATGCTTTTTGAAGGGGCACATTCTTTAAAATTAGGAACAAATATCATTATGAACAGTAATTAATATGCTTTTAAATATTGTTTATTTAACCATGCAAAGAGGTTCTTAAAAATTTTGAAGATGAACATATCCACTTAAATGTTGGACCACTGCCCAGTTTAAATAATGGACACAAAGTAATGGATTTGCTTTACCCTCATGTTAGCCCTGAGCACAAGTCCCAACTGAGAATCATTCTTTCATTTAATAATTGATTCATTATACAAATATGCGTTGATTCTGTTGGGTGGCAGCACTGTTATCCTGGGCTCTGGGACAAAGTCCTAGCTCTCACAGAGCTTACAGTTTAGAAGGGAAGACAAACAGCTAGTTCAGTTCAGTTCAGTTCAGTCGCTCAGTCGTGTCCAGCTTTTTGCAACTCCATGGACTGCAGCACGCCAGGCTTCCCTGTCCATCACCAACTCCTGAAGCTTGCTCAAACTCATGTCCCTAAAGTTGGTGATGCCAGCCAAACATCTCATCCTCTGTCATCCCCTTCTCCTCCTGGCTTCAGTCTTTCCCAGATTCAGGGTCTTTTCCAATAAGTCAGTTCTTCCCATCAGGTAGCCAAGGTATTGGAGTTTCAGCTTTAGCTTCAGTGCTTCCAATGAATATACAGGGTTGATTTCCTTTAGGATGGACTGGTTGGATCTCCTTGCAGTCCAAGGGACTCTCAAGAGTCTTTTCCAACACCACAGTTCAAAAGCATCAATTCTTCGGTGCTCAGCCTTCTTTATATTCCAACTCTTACATCCATACATATCTACTGGAAAAACCACAGCTTTGACTATATGGACCTTTGTCATCAAACTAATGTCTCTGCTTTATAATATGCTATCTAGGTTGGTCATAGCTTTTCTTCCAAAAAGGAAGCATCTTTTAATTTTGTGGCTGCAGTCATCATCTGCAGTGATTTTGGAGCCCAAGAAAATAAAGTCTGTCACTGTTTCCATTGTTTCCCCATTTATCTACCATGAAGGGATGGGACTAGATGCCATGATCTTAGTTTTCTGAATGCTGAAATTTAAGCTAGCGTTTTCACTCTCCTCTTTCATGTTCATCAAGTCGCTCTTTAGTTCCTTTTCACTTTCTGTCATAAGGGTGGTGTCATCAGCATATTTCAGGTTACTGATATTTCTCCTGGCAATCTTGATTCCAGCTTGTGCTTCATCCAGCCCAGACTTTCACATGATGTACTCTGTATATAAGTTAAATAAGCAGGGTGACAATATACAGCCTTGATGTACTCCTTTCCCAATTTGGAACCAGTCTATTGTTCCATGTCCCGTTCTAACTGTTGCTTCTTGACCTACAGATTTCTTGGGAGGCAGGTAAGGTGGTCTGGTATTCCAATCTCTTGAAGAATTTTCCAGTTTTTTGTGATACACACAGTCAAAGGCATTAGTGTAATCAATGAAGCAGAAGTAGATGTTTTTCTGGTATTCTCTTGCTTTATCTATGATCAAATGGATGCTGGCAATTTGATCTGTGGTTCCACTGCCTTTTCTAAATCCAGCTTGAACATCTGGAAATTCTCAGTTCACGTACTGTTGAAGTCTCACTTGGAGAATTTTGAGCATTACTTTGCTAGTATGTGAGATCAGCCCAATTGTGTGGTAGTTTGAACATTCTTTGACAATGTCTTTCTTTGGGATCGGAATTAAAACCGACCTTTTCCAGTCCTGTGGCCACTGCTGAGTTTTCCAAATTTGCTGGCATATT